>NW_005871105.1:3497141-3533025 GCF_000147115.1 Myotis lucifugus | reverse complement strand
ATCAAAACAACAATGAGGTACCATCTCACACCTGTCAGAATGGCCATCATCAACAAATCAACAAACGACAAGTGCTGGAGAGGATGTGGAGAAAAAGGAACACTTGTGCACTGCTGGTGGGAATGCAGACTGGTGCAGCCACTATGGAAGGCAGTATGGAGGTTCCTCAAAAAATTGGAAATGGAACTCCCATTTGACCCAGTGATCCCACTTCTAGGAATATATCCCAAGAAACCAGAAACACCAATCATAAAGGATATATGCACCCAGATGTTCATAGCAGCACAATTCACCATAGCTAAGATCTGGAAACAGCCTAAGTGCCCATCAGTAGATGAATGGATTAGAAAACTGTGGTACATCTACACGATGGAATACTATGCTGCTGTTAAAAAGAAGGAACTCTTACCATTTGCAACAGCATGGATGGAACTGGAGAGCATTATGCTAAGTGAAACAAGCCAGTCAATGAAGGAAAAATATGATCTCACTCTTTCATGGATAATTAAGACCATTACAAACTTTTGAACAATAATAAATACAGTGGCAGAGCTGCCTCAAACCGATTGTCGGACTGCAGTGGGAAGGCCAGGGAGGGTTGGGGGACAGGAGGGAGGGGAATAAGAGATCAACCGAAGGACTTGTATGCATCCATATAACTATAACTAATGGACATAAGACACTGGGGGGTAAGGGAGGGCAGGGGCTTGTCAAGGGTGGGGGGGAAAAAGCACACTTATGTAATACCCTTTGTAATACTTTTAGCGAAAAAAAAAAAAGTTGGCCTTTATCCAAGTAAAAATTAGAAAGTTGAAAGAGTATAAACAATTTAAAAAATGAATATTAATCAGAATCAACAACTCAAAATCCTAAAACATTTGCCAAAAAGTCAAAGGGCAAAAGAATTCTGAAAAGAAAAGGTAATATTCTATAGTTCTCGAAAGAAGACTTATTAATGCAGATAAACTTGAGGTTGATGTGTGATAATTTCAATAAAGTAAATAAAGTGGACCACCAAGATTATCATACATGTGCATAATGAAAGAGAACGAGAAATAATCCTAGTAGCTGAACTCGGAGGAAACAAAATAGTTCTTAAAAATCTCTAAGTAATATACTCAGAGAAATTGAAGGTAACATTACTCATATAAAACATAAGAAGCAGGTTTTGAATAAGAAATAGTAAGGGGGAAAAAAGAACCATTGAAAATAAAGCTAATGTTGATAATTCCTTTATGTGTGAAATGTAAAAAATAAGCCAATAAATATATAGAAAGAGAGATTGATAATTGATTGACATGTAACCCAGAGAAATTTCCCTAATTCCTTTCAAAGTGCTAAATGTAGACCAAAATTTCTGAGTCTATTGATAAACACAAAACAAACAAACAAACAAAATAAGCCATTGTAGACACTAGAAGAGTGTTTCTTTAAGTGTGATATGTGAGCTACTTGTAGCAGAAACTATGGGATGTTTTAAAAATAAACACAAATTCCCAGTCCCAGAAAACACTCACTACATCAGAATTTCTATAAGTATAGCTAAGACAGATACAATCTGATAAGGGTGCTTAGGAGATCTTAAGGGTAATACAGTTACTACTATATTACAGTCATTTAAAATATTCAAAATTTAAATAACTTTCAGACATTTTCATACTTTCCTGAATTTTAGAAACTCTTTAAAAAACTAAATATAAAACTATATAACAATAGTTACATATCTATCTATCATCTATCTACCTATCTATCTATATCTTGCCACTGTAAAGAAAAGCTTTTTTATCTCCCATATCTCCTTATTACACTCATTTTCTATGAAAATATTTGTCTTATTTGAACTATTTGCTAACCTTATTTCATTACACCAAATTTTAAAATTCAGGAAGCTTATTTAATTAGGAGCTAGTTTAGTGTATGGCTCATGGTGTACTCATTATATGTTTTTGTTTTTTGTTTTAAATTAAGACCCTAGATGTTTATTGTCCAACATAGCATTCTCTAGCAACATGTGTTTATTGAACACTTGAAAAGTTGCTAATATGAATTTCTAAGACATAAAAAAGGTAAAATATCTCAATAATTACATATTGAAATGAGTTGTTTAAGAATGGCATACAAAAAAACCCCCCAAACCCATTTTTAGTTCGAGTTCTTCCAAGTATCATTAATTGTTTTTTCATATTTTCTCTAAATTATCTTTTTTAAAAATATATTTTATTGATTTTTCACAGAGAGGAATGGATAGGGATAGAGAGTTAGAAACATCGATGAGAGAGAGAAACATGGATCAGCTGCCTCGTGCACACCCTCTACTGGGGATGTGCCTGCAACCAAGGTACTGAACCTGGGACCCTTCAGTCCGCAGGCCGATGCTCCATCCACTGAGCCAAAGCGGTTAGGGCATAAATTTCCTTTTAATGGTGTATTAGAATCTGCTCTCATGCTGTAGATTTTGTTTTTATTTCCTAATCAGAAAAAGCTTCTCATTAAGAATTAAGTCCCTAGAGTTTGAAGAAACAGATTTCCAAGAAACACATGTGAAATGATTAGGGAATGAGGAGCATCTAAAAGTTTACCTTTGTTTTCACCCTTTTGTGTCTCAAAAGTACAAACAACAAATAAGGATTCTATTAAGGTTTTAATTAACTTCTATTTCTAACCAAGGAAACTGTGAAAAGTCTCCCTGCCTAATAGGTTTTTTTGTTTGTATTTGTTTTCAAAATTAGGTAAAATGAGGAAGTATTGGGCCAGCATTCTCACAGGAAAGCATCAGTATTTTAAAATTATTTCAAGTATAAAGAGAGAAACATGATTTCCTTTGAGAAAAAAAGATACTAGGAAAAATATGTATGATATTGATTTATTTTATCACATATTTTTTGTAATTTTAATACAAACATAGATATTTCTTTTATTTTTCCACTGAAATATCAAATTTCATAAATTGTAGGTGAAAACACAGATATATTTTTTAATTATAATGTAATAATATTGATTGATCACTCTTTTTCCTCCCATCAAGTTTTCTAATTCCATTCATTTTACTTTTGCATAACTTCAACCAGGAAACATTGAATACATAATATTTACCAGAATTTAAAATCATATATGCATGAACATACATGATTCCTACATATTCAAATTCAGATTGGTATTAATAGATTTTCATAATGACATTAATTTTCACCATATATTAGAACAGAAAAAGCGGGTCTAAAGGTTGTTCTGATCAACTAACATCAGACACCAATATTGAATTTCATTTATAATTATATTCTTAACAGACAGAAATATATCACTATGTAACTAAATAAAATTTATTTTCCTGTATAGCTATTTATCATTTTTTCAACTTAATACTAAAAAATAATTTAATAATTTAATTTATTCTCTCTCTCTCTTGTTTATTTTTAATCAATAAGTGTGATGGACAATTACTTGTTATTTGAACAGTCCTTCACCACTGCCCTTTTAACTGCTTTAGTATTTTTGGAAGAATACTGACACTAGTAGCTTTTGGAAGAAATGTTATTTTGATTATAAACAAAAGACAATGCAAAAAAAATCAAATTGTTACTAGAATAACTAGAATAGAATTTAGAGAAAATATAGTTGAAGAAACAAAGATGATATATATGGTCCATCTATAACCACAGTAGTTTTGGAAATATGTATATAAAGCAGAGATATAATCCAAGTGTAGTATTGTTTTTGAAAAGTTTTTGAAAAGTTTCTTAAAAAAATTAATTGCAGCATTATCATTGTGCATTTCCAAGAGTACAACTGGGCCTTATTTCTATGGGAAATTTGTAACTTTTGTTTTGTTGTAATGATTAAGTGAACTCTCTCAATTCTTAACAACTTCCAGTTTTCATCTTTTAAAACCAATGCATGCTGTTTGATGACTCACTTTATAGTAAATACTAACAATTGCTGCGCATGCGCAACGTGGCGCTCCTTCCCTCTCCCCTTCCATCTACCTGCTTTCTGATTGGCCGGCGCCTCTGGAACCGAAACCAATTTGAAACTTGGCGGTTAAATCTCCGGTAGGACAGGGCAATGGGAGACCAGAGAAGAGACATTGCTGAGGTAGAATCATGAAAGAACAGGTGAAGGTAATTCCTGTCAGAGTGGCACTGCGATGTCGCCCTCTGGTCCCCAAAGAGATCAGTGAAGGCTGCCAGATGTGCCTTTCCTTCATACCTGGGGAACCACAGGTGGTGGTTGGCAATGACAAAGCCTTCACCTACGATTTTGTGTTTGACCCCTCTACTGAGCAGGAAGAAGTCTTTAATACAGCAGTAGCGCCACTCATAAAAGGCATATTTAAAGGATACAATGCAACTATCCTGGCCTATGGACAGACTGGCTCAGGGAAAACCTATTCCATGGGAGGCGTATACACTGCAGAGCAGGGGAATGAACCAACAGTTGGGGTCATTCCTAGGGTAATACAACTGCTCTTCAAAGAAACCGATAAGAAGAGTGACTTCGAATTTACTCTGAAAGTCTCATATTTGGAGATTTACAATGAAGAAATTGTGGATCTTCTCTGCCCATCTCGTGAGAAAGCCTCTCAAATAAATATACGAGAGGACCCTAAGGAAGGCATAAAGATCACGGGGCTCACTGAAAAGACTATTTTGGTTGCCCCGGATATGATTTCCTATTTGGAGCAGGGCAACCACTGTAGGACTGTGGCCTCCACAGCCATGAACTCCCAGTCATCCCGGTCTCACGCCATCTTTACCATCTCCATGGAGCAAAGAAAGAAAAGTGACAAGAATAGCAGCTTCCACTCCAAGCTGCATCTTGTAGATCTTGCTGGATCAGAAAGACAGAAAAAAACCAAGGCTGAAGGGGATCGGCTCAAAGAGGGTATTAATATTAACCGAGGCCTCCTATGCTTGGGAAATGTAATCAGTGCCCTTGGAGATGACAAAAAGGGTGGCTTTGTGCCCTATAGAGATTCCAAGTTGACTCGACTGCTTCAAGATTCCCTCGGAGGCAACAGCCACACTCTTATGATAGCCTGTGTCAGTCCTGCTGACTCCAATCTAGAAGAAACATTAAATACCCTTCGCTATGCTGACAGAGCAAGAAAAATCAAAAACAAACCTGTTGTTAATATTGATCCCCAGACAGCTGAACTTAATCATCTGAAGCAACAAGTACAACAGCTACAGGTCTTATTGCTACAAGCCCGCGGAGGTAGCTTGCCTGGATCTATAAATGTGGAACCATCAGAGAATCTACAATCTTTGATGGAGAAGAATCATTCCCTGATAGAGAAGAATGAAAAATTAAGCCATGGTCTGAGTGAGGCAGCTGGTCAGACAGCCCAGATGTTGGAGAGAATTATTTTGACAGAACAAGCAAATGAAAGAATGAATGCCAAACTAGAAGCACTCAGGCAGCATGCAGCCTGCAAAGTGGATCTTCAAAAGCTGGTGGGGACTTCAGAAAGCCAGGAATTAAAAGAAAATGTAGAGATGATTCGTAACCTGCAGCAACTGATTATCCAGATATCGGATGAAACTGGTTCTTACATGGCCGCAGCCATGGATACTGCAGTGGAACCAGAAGCTCAGGTGGAAAGCAGTTCGCAGACCAGGAGGTCTTCTGATGGCTTCACTACTCAACATGCTCTGCGTCAGGCTCAGATGTCTAAGGAGCTGGTGGAGTTGAATAAAGCCCTTGCACTGAAAGAGGCCCTGGCCAGGAAGATGACTCAGGATGGCAGCCAACTTCAGCCCATTCAGTTGCAGGACCAGGAAAACATCAAAAATCTAGAGTTGGAAGCCATCAATCTGCAAAAGGAAAAGGAAGAATTGCTGCTTGAACTTGAGACAACAAAGAAGAATGTCAACCAAGCCAAGTTGGGTGAGCGCCGCCACAGACGTCTACAGGAGCTAGAGTGTCAAATAGCTGATCTGAAGAAGAAACTGAGCGAACAGTCCAAACTTCTGAAGCTGAAAGAATCCACAGAGCATACCATCTCCAAGCTGAACCAGGACATACAGGCGATGAAAAACCAGCGGGTACAGTTAATGCGTCGGATGAAAGAGGATGCTGAGAAGTTTAGACAGTGGAAGCAACAAAAAGACAAAGAAGTAATCCAATTGAAAGCACAAGACCGGAAAAGGCAATATGAGATGCTCAAACTGGAAAGAAACTTCCAGAGGCAGTCTAATGTGCTTCGACGTAAAACTGAGGAGGCAGCAGCTGCCAACAAGAGGCTCAAGGATGCTCTCCAAAAGCAACGGGAGGTCTCAGAGAGGAGGAAAGAAACTAAGAGCCAAGGGGTGGAAGGCACCGCAGCCCGAGTGAAGTGTTGGCTTGGAAATGAAATTGAAGTTATGGTCAGTACTGAAGAGGCCAAATGCCACTTGAATGACCTTCTTGAAGATAGAAAGATCCTGGCTCAGGATCTGGCTCAACTCAAAGAAAAAAGGGAATCTGGGGAGAATCCACCTCCTAAACTTCGGAGGCACACATTCTTACTTGCTCAACGGCATGGCCAAGTTTCTGAGTCCGAAGATCCCACTACAAAGCAGATTGAGAGCCTCGAGACTGAAGTGGAGCTCAGGAGTGCTCAGATTGCCGACCTACAGCAGAAGCTGCTGGATGCAGAAAGCGAAGACAGGCCAAGACACCGCTGGGAGAATATTGCTACCATTCTGGAAGCCAAGTGTGCTGTGAAATTTTTAATCGGAGAGCTGGTCTCCTCCAAAATACAGGTTGGCAAGCTTGAAAGCCTCCTGAAACAGAACAAGGCCAGCTGTGCTGACATGCAGAAGATGCTGTTTGAGGAACGGCATCATTTTGCTGGAATAGAGGCAGACTTGCAGGCAGAGCTGTTCAGAGTGGGGCAGCAGCATCAAGAGGAGGTGCTGTATCTTCTGGGCCAGCTGCAGCGAAGCCAAATGGCAGCGAAGCAGCTCGAGCTGTCAGACATGGAAAAGGAGCAACAGCCGTGGAGCACACTGCAGTGTCGGGAAGAACTGGAGAAGATGCAGGAAGTGTGTGTGCAAAATAAGCAGCTTCTCCGAGAGAATGAAATCATGAAGCAAGTAGCCAGAAAACAGAAACCTCACCTTCCGAAAGATACCCTTCTATCCCCAGACTCTTCTTTCGAATATATCCCACCTAGGCCAAGACCTTCCCGTCTTAAAGAAAAGTTCCTGGAGCAAAGCATGGAAGTCAAGGATCTAAAATACTGTCCAGAGGATTCTGTGAGTGAGCCCGAGGATGGTGACATTGATGCTGGGGATGATGAGGAATGGAAGCCAACAAAATTATTTAAGACATCCAAGAGGACCATCCAAGGATGCTCCTGCAAGGGCTGGTGTGGGAATAAGCATTGTGGATGCAGGAGACAGGCATCGAACTGTGGGGTGGACTGCAGCTGCGACCCCACAAAGTGTAGGAACCGTCAGCAAGACAAAGATAGCGTGGGCACCGTTGAGCGGACCCAGGATTCCGAAGGCTCCTTCGCCCTGGAGGATCCCACAGAGGTGACCCCAGGATTGAGCTTCTTCAACCCTGTCTGTGCCACTCCGAACAGCAGAATCCTGAAGGAGCTGTGTGAGGTGGAGCAGGCTCTGGCCGCCTCCTGCCTTGGCCTCCCTGAGCTGAAACATGTAGCCGCCGATTCCCAAGGAAATAAAGCTCCAGGGAGGAAAAGGAAGCGAGCTCTGACCAGCAATGCCAGCTTCTTCTCAGGCTGCTCGCCTGTGGACGAAGAGGCCCCCTGAACTGCGCTCATCATCTCTGCCCAGTCTGGCTTGGAAGATGCCAGAGGGGATTTCTAATGACTCCTTTAGAATTAGGGTTTCTTGCTGTTGAAAAGGGGACAGCAGGTTACGCAAAGGGAAGGAACTTGTGTTGGATGTCAGCCCTTAGTCTCCAGGCCTCCAGCCCCGGACAGTGGTCCCCAGAAGAGTGCTAAGCCACCTGCTGAAGAGAGAACCAGCTGGCCTTCCTGCTGACTTCAGGAGCCAGCCCCCAGGACAGTGGAGCTCCCTGTGATTTGCCAGCAGTTAAGGTTGTCTCCCAAAGGAAATGAGGGAACAGCTGTCTTATCTCAGGGTTGTCTCAGCTTAATGCCAGAGCCTGGCCTGGGTGGGAGGCCTGGCACCAGTCTTTCACCCCTTCTCAGGAATGGGGTCTCCATGGTGCTGAGGTAAATAACATCTTTTAAAATGTTAATGTTTTAATTATATAAAGAAAGGAAGAAAGAACGCTGGAAAAATACTAACAGCTATATGGAGACCAAACAGAAACTGGATGTCCAATAGCTATTTGACTAAAGAAGTGTTGTTGAAAATAAAAGGCATTGAAAGAACACCTTAACATCCTCTTACGCAGGTAAAAGTAAAAATAAACTAATTTGTGTTTTAAAACTAATGTCTAACTTGTTATAATGATTTCAGTATAAACAGAAACAACCACCTTGATTTTGCTTCTTAGTAGGATAAAGTCTATGACTTTTATTCCCAACCTTAACTACAAAACAAACCAGACTATAATATCATATTATTTTCTTATGAGAGAGCTGAAGATTTAATAAACATAAATTAATTAAAATATAGAGAATGCCAAGAAATTTCTAGGAAAGAAGGTAGTCAAACTGCTTTTGTCCCTATCAAAGAGGCATGAAGAGAAAGGATCTGAAATACATATTAGTTAAATAAAAAAAACAACAACACCACATTTAAAATAAACTGTAGCATCCCTATATAAACTGCTGTAACAGATGAAATATACCGGCAGCTCCAGTCAGAGAGTTTGTACCCATCCTCTGTTCTTTCCTGAACATCATCTCTGCTTGGGAATAGTACACAGAAGGCTGGGCTTGACAGGGGAACTGAGGGAATATCCACAGCATTGAGTAAAGGGGGAGCAGGGCCAGAGAGGTGAAAGAAATGTCTCCCACAAATCCTTGGACTTGACTGAGAGCAAGCCAATGGCTGTTGGCTGCTGGGCTTTGATGGTACAAGAGAAGACCCGGAAAAAAACCACTTTGAAGCTTTCTGCATCTGCCCTGAGTATAATGCAGAGGTCCTTCAAATGTTGGAGATAGGGCAGCAGGGGAGAGACAGTTAATGCCAGGATTAAAATTAGAGTGTGCAAAAAATCCACAGCAACCCCCCAAATTGGCAGCCATGCTATAAAGCACAGAGAAATATCCATGATTCAGAAAACTAGCTGCTGGGCTGGAGAGGAAAAATATCTCCAGAGTGTTTCTAGGACTCAGTATCAAGCCAGGCTAACCATAAGAGACACATCCCACCTTAAAACTTTGAACCACATGAGAAACATGTGCTGTGCTGTAGTTGAAGTTAAGGGACCAACTACGTCACATACATTCAGTTCGATTCAGATTTGTATGCTTAGAGAAGCAGAGCTGTTTCCTGTTATAAGAATTATTTATCTCCTTTTATACTGTTCTGTAACACACATTATCTGGCACTTGAAGAAGCAAGATGAGGTAACTCATGGTCAAGAGAAAGAAAGTTTAATGAAAGCAGATAAAGAGATAAAATGTAGGGACTATCCAAAAAAAACCTTCAAAATAATTATGACAAATATGCTAAAAGATTAGTGTAAATAGTGGAAAACATAATGATAAATAATATCAGCAGAGATGAAATTATGTAAAATTGAGCCAATTGAAATGTTAGGAAAATATGTGCTATCAGAGGTGCCAGTTTTAAGATATTAAAAGTTTATGTCACACAGCAGAGAAAATAATCATAAATAAAGGTAGGTCAATAGAAATTATCACAAGTTAAACAAAGAGAAAAATAGTTTAAATGGAACAGAGTAAGTGTAATCCATAGAAAAATGCCATACACTCTGTAATGTTATTAGGGAAGAGAAAGTGGGGCAGAAGAAACACTTGAGTAGATAATGACTGAATTTTATAAAACTGATAATAGACACTAACCCAATGATATGGAAATATTAATGTGTTCAAACTTGATATGAAAAAAAGAAAAGAAAAAAACCAAAAATATAAATACACTGAAATACATCAGATGTGAACTGCTGAAAATGAAAATTAAAGTAGCTTAAAAACAGCCAGAGAATAATAAACACATTGCATGCAGTGGGTAAAAGGATATAATGACAGCTGTTTTCCCATCACAAACAATGAAAGACAGGAGATAATAGAACACTATCTTAAAGTGCTATAAAAATAAAACCGTGATCTAAGAATTGAGTTTGAGAGCAAACATAGCTGTCAAAAATGAAGCACTATTTAGAGGGAAATTTATAGATGTAAATGATTCTATCATAAAAGAAAAGTATAAAATAAATTATTTTAGCTTCTACCTTAAAACACTAGATAACAAGAAACAAATCAATCGTAGTTAGGTAGAAAAAAATATCGAATAAAAATAAGAGTGGCAGTTCCATTCTTAATTTGGGGGGGGGGAGGAGGAACTCCTTACTGTTTTCCATAGTGGCTGCATTCCCACCACAGTGCACTAGGGTTCCGTTTACTCCACATCCTCACCAGCACTTGTCATTTGTTGATTTGTTGATGGTAGCCATTCTGGTAGGTGTGATACCTCATTGTCATTTTAATTAGTATCTCTGATGATTAGTGACTTTGAGCATTTTTTTTTTCATATGTCTCTTGGCCATCTGTATGTCCTCTTTGGAGGAGTGTCTTAAGTCATTTGCCCATTTTTAAATTGGATTGTTTGTCTTCCTTTTGTTAAGTTCTAAGAGTTCTTTACATATTTTGGAAATTAACCCAGTGGTCCCACTCTAGGAATATATCCTAAGAATTCTGAAACACCAATCAGAAAGAATATATGCACCTCTATGATCATAGCAGCACTATTTACAATAGCTAAGATCTGGAAATAGGTGAAATACCCATAAATAACAGAGTGGATAAAAAAGCTGTGGCACATTTACACAATGGAATACTATGCAGCTGTAAGAAAGAAGGATCTCCATGGAAGGTCCTAGAGAGTATTATGATCAGCTAAAAAGCCAGCCAGAGAAAGACAAATATCCCATGATCTCACTCATATGTGGAACTTAATGAACAACATCAACGGATGAACAAAACAGATCCAGAGACATTGAATCATGGAGCAGATTGATGAATCTCAGAGAGAAGGGGGTAGGGGGCAGGAAGAGATTAATCAAAGACTTCATATGCATATATGCATAATCCATGGACACAGACAGTAGTGTGATGAAGGCCTGGGGTATAGGGTGAGGGTTGGAAAGGGTCAATGGGAAAAATAGGTATCTGTAATACTTTCAATAATAAAGATAAATTTTAAAAAATAACAGTGGATATCAATAAAATGTACAAATAATAGGGAAGAACATAGAAATAAATAGGCCCCTCAAAAGATTTAATAAGATTATCTTCTAGCAAAAGTAGTCAAGAATAAAAGTTACAGAAAACAAAATGATAGATATAAAAAGAAGGAAAGAGAAGAAATCACTACCAATGATACACACATTAAGAAAGCAGTAAGATATTTTAAAAACTTTATGGCAATAAATTTATTGATTTAGATGAAATTCACAGCTATCTGGTTAACCACACTTATCAAAACTGATACAAAAAAGAAATAATTTAAATAGCTTATTAGGTCATTCAGATATTATTGTTAGACAATTATTAGTAGTAGACAATTATTACTCAGAAAGCACTACTATTTGTCCTATGTCCACATCATCTCCAAGTGGCATATCTCTCTTAGTTACAAGGGATTTTAATGATACCTTAGCTTTAGTATCTTTAAATTATGACTATTTATTTCAAGTAAATTACAAACAATATGCATTGTCTTAACCTTCCTTTCATTAATTTATTAAGCTCATATTTATTGAGCACCTATTTCATTCCAGGATGGAAATTTTGTGCTAAACAAGATAAATACAATTCCTGCTCCAAAGGAGCTTATATTCTAGGATGGAAAAGGTAGTTGATAAATAAACCTAAAGGAGCCATAAATATGTTACCTAGAATATAAAATAATGTTTGTTATAGAGAATAACCTGGGACCACATAATATAATATGATGAGGTAGCAAATAGGTTTGGATGAAAACTCAGGAGTTTGTTACCTCTTTCCATATTAAGTTTGAAGTTTTGCCATACCCCATACCAGTAAATGGTATATCAAGTAAGCAATTGGATGCACATGTTTAGAACTCATGGAGTGAAAAATTAGTAGTAGAAAGCATATACAGTTGAACAACACAGAAGTTAGGTGTGCCCATCCCCAAGCAGTTGGAAATCCACATATAACTTTTGACTTCCTGAAAAGTTAAGTTGTCCCTCTGTATTGGGGATTGGTTCCAGGACCCCCTGAAGATACCAAATTCTGAGCATTCTCAAGTCTCCTATATGAAATGGCAAATATAAATACATACAATAAGCCCTTCACATCTGCAGACTTCTAATCAATGCTCAAAAAACAGTATGGATATTTATTGAAATTAATTTGTATATAAGTGGGCCCACACAGTTCAAACCCTTATTGTTTAAGTGTCTTAATGTATTATGCCCAGGTGGCAATGTCAAGGAAAGAAGACTAGTACATAGAAATTTTCTACAAGCAAGCCCTAGCATGTCAACATTTAGGAATCTAGCAGAGAAAGAGAATCAGGCAATGAAAAATGAAATGTGGAAAGAGGACCACTATGGTCCAGACCATTTCAAATAGATTCTGAAAGTCCATCTAGCCAGTTCTGTGTACAATTACAGAAAGATAGAAATTTACTATTACCCATTTACATAAGTAGCAAAAAGCATTACAACAACTTGAAAGATTTAATATCTATTTGACACTAAAAAATAATTTCATTCCTAGAATGTGTCTTATGATTATTTTATATAACGCTGGCTTTCAGTTATTATTTTTCATAATATTACTTTATCCAATAAAGTTTTTCTGAATAGAATTTTCTTGCTTTTGACTTTCTTGTGACTCTAGGATCAGCAAAGTTCTCTTATTATAAGTCATGCATATTCAAAATGCTCATGCATATTCAAGAACTACAGATCTTTTTTTGCTTACACTAAAGAATTTCAAATATAATAAAGATTGATCTTTCTCTTGTCACCCTTCTTTGAATGTCACTTGGTTTAGGTTATGTTTACATAAACCTTTTCAGTTATATAATACAGTTTCAAGGCATGTTAATCACAGGTCAATTATGACAGGTTTTATGATTAAATGTATACAACTCAATTTCCTTTCTCAATGCTGAGAATAATGTGTTAGCAGAGAAAACACATTTGATTAGCTTTTGTTCTGCACTGATTTGTGATTAATTTTAAAGATACTTTATTCTTTCAGAACTCATCTGGCATTTTCTGCTATGTTGTATTTTCTACTTCAGATTGCAGAAGTTATGTTTTGAAGATAGAAATTAATGCCCCCCTCATGGCCCACTATAGAATCAAAGCCTTCATAATTGTATGTTTTCCCTAAAAAGTTTAAGGCGTTCCTCAATATAAGTATACTTGCCTCCTTTCTTGATACTACATCTATCATATCTGTTTTTAGGGTATGATATTTGCTGAAGTGATATTATGGACAATTGTGTCCCCCGGAAAAATCCATGTGCTGAAACCCCAGCCCCCCTAAGGTGACTGTATTTGGAGAGGCTTTAAACAGGTAATTACAGTTAAAGTCATAAAAGTCAGGCCCTAATTCCTTATAAGAAGAAGAAGAGATACCAGAGATCCCCCCCTCTCTCTGATGTGTGCACAGAGAAGTCATGTCAGACACAGTAAGAAGGTGGCAATCTGTAAGCCATAAAGAGAGGCCTCACCAGAAATGAATCTGCAGGCACCCTTGATCTGGAACTTCTGACCTGAAGATATGTGGTGTAATAAATTTCTGTCACTTTAGCTACTCAGTATGCGATATTTTGTCCTGGCAGTCTAAGCAGACTGACACAGGAAAATACATGGTGACCCAATGACTGGGGTCAAGTCTGTTCAAGTATAGGAGATGCAGTGCTTTGTTTCAATATTTTTTCTACTAAGTTCTCCCTAATTTTCTAAATCAAACTTCAAAACTCTACTGAAAAATATTTTTATAAAAAGGTGATTGCAATATTATAATTTTTGTGGTTTTTGACACTAACCTATTATATTTATTCATTTTGTTTTATAGTTTTCAGACATCTATGTAGTTTTATCGTAAAAAAATTAGTGATATTCTGTGGGGAGGCATGGGGCAAGAGTTGGCTAAAGGTGGCTGACCCTGCCTTGACTTTTCCAAACAAGTCTGAGTCCCTGGGTGTTTACTAAAATTTTTATGCTTAGTCTTCAGAAGTCCTTGCTTAAAGGACACTGCAGATGCATGTGTCTTCTCAAGGATACTTACCCTGCTGATAGTATCTAATAGTTAATTTTAGTTCAAGTTGTTGTTATAATAAAAGCCTAAGGAGGCAGGTGAATGGGGCTGTTTGGTTTCTCAAGCCAAGCAGTCCCTTAGCCCTCTCTTTCACAGAAACATGTGTCAGAGTAATCATTCATCCGTTGCTCAGGGTCTGTTGGTCAGCCCAGGCAATGTTCTTTTAAATGAACATTGTTCACTTATTGTTTTATCCAATTTTACATTTCTCTTTAAAAATAATTTTTAGTAATTTCAAGGGAAATTACTAAATTACTGTGTTTTAGGAGAAATATTCAAAATCATTGATCATATGTAAAAAAAGGTTTTTATTTATTTTTTCTCTCTGAAAATAAATCCAAATGAGAAATTTCCAATATGTTTGGACAATAATAACATGCTAGGAAAATGATAAAATTTATGACTTGGAGGTAAGTCAATATTGATAACTTGAGCAACACATAGATGTCAAAGAAAATAAAGCAGTATAAAGTACTTGAACTAGAGACCAATCCATGGTAAGCAGTTATACGTAAGTTATCAACAATAGTGGTTTAGGGTAACACAGAGATGGAGGATTGAGCATTTGTTAAAAAAGTGATTGTAGCCTTAGACATACGGCATCAATGGTGATTAACATTTATTGGGTAGTCTGGACACTTCTGCTGCCTTAGAGATAATACACAGTAAAGTACAAATAAAATGCCTTAAATTAATAAATTCAATAAGCGTGATTAAAAATTAGAAAGATTAGAAAGCCTCTTAGACAATTTTAAAGTAATTCCTTACTGCTGTAGTTCTAAAGGTCAGATGTGGCTGAAATGAAGACTAGAATATGAATGCAATGCCTGTAGAGTAGAAGCACCAAATATATCGATTTGCCAGGTATCTTATGTGAAAGAAAGGGCAGTGATAGGGAGCCTATTCTTGCAAAATGGAACTTTCAAATAGAATCAGATAAATTTGATAATGTTGGAACGTCTAATATGTCAGGAACATGATTGAGAGTAAAAGCAACATCTCCCAATGCCATCCCCTCAAGTATCTGAAAGATCTTGGGTTTATTCATTGCTTCCCACTGCCCCCGAGTTCATAAGGAGAGCTGAATCCCCATCTACTCCTGCGTAAGAATTTATCTAGGAACAGATAGATTATACTTCAAGAATTTTAAGGTTTGACAGTTTTCACTGGCAGGAGTCTAAGGATGAAAATCAAAGAAGAAGAATTGAGTTTAAGATGATTATTAACATAGTATATTCCCCTAGGACTCAAAGCTTATTATATTGGATTAGTTGTGTGGTTATAATAGTCTTTCGGATTCCTCAAAAGATAGATGATGAATAAGTTTAAAACTAACATAAAGGAAGAGCTTCCTCATGCTTAATGAGCTTATAAACTTCAAATAAAGCAGTGAACATAGGGCAAAGTTAAATCTCTATGCTATTATGTATGGAACATGTACACATTTATTATTCAAATAAACTCCAAAGGTTCATCAAGCTTTTCCAAATCTAGTCTAATATTTAATATGCAGTGACATCAATCAGGTATCTAACTTAATGTTCTAATTGAATTAATGTCATGATGTATTGAAAGGGAAGAAATGATGTGCTCTTTAAATATCATGACTCCTCATGCACAAATGCATCAAATTTCCTCTTTAATTGTAAATACAACTTACAATAGATATTGCCTATTGCAGGGATGATTCCCTTCTCTAAACTTGAAGTGATATTTAACTAATCAAATAGCTATAAAATAAAGGGTACTAGAAATCTATTGTGTAGGCAGAAATTTATTAGTCTGCTGCTTCACTATCCACTAATTTTAAACAATTAAAGATAAAAAAACATTCAAAATATTCCAGTATTATCACAGAGTTTTGACCTTTGGTTATAGGATGCATGGGTTTTAATTTGTCTGTGTAGAACTAGACGGCCTACATTTTATGGAGTTGGATACAAACCTTTTACCTCTAAAGGGAGGGATTTGGAGTTCTTTTTTAACAATTTTTGAGGGGAGATATAATTAGCATTGATGATAACCAATAACAACTCCATTTACCTGATTTAAGGTGAGTGTGATGGGGACATCTTTCTTCGTGCATTATTAGCAACAATAACAAGTCCAGTGGAAAAATTCTGAAGTATTTTCAACCGGAGCTTTGCATCATAACATTTTCAGTTTATTATAATAATGTGCAACATCTTCCTGGTTCAGGAGAATATGGATTTTTGTTACAACTCCCATGAAAAAATAATGAACACTAAAATTTTATTTCCAAAATTTGCCCCCACAAATAAAACTGACAATAAATCATACTACAATAAGTTGGATTCCTTTTAAAATACTCTGTTTGAAATGCAAATTTTAAAAATCCTGTCTGAATCAAAGCACAGATTTAGTAATTCAAACAAAAGAAAAACTGCTCACCCATGCATAACTAATTACTCTCTGAACTTTAGAGAGTATTCTATGTCATTAGATAAGTAACAAAGGAAGTTGTTAAAGTTACTGTACAAATAGAATGAACATAAAATATTAAAAAAGTAAAGTTTATGTATAAACAGATATATTTTGGATTATATGACTATTTTTGTTTAAAACAGTAAATGTTTTCTCACATGGTAATTAGCACTATAAATTTCATCCACATTTCTCAATTTCATGAGCTTTATTTACATCCCCAGATTTTTTCTCAATAGCAATTAAGATATAGACTGTGTCACAAATTTCCCCTTCTGTGCCCGACCCGGCGACTGTCGTCGCCTCTCCTGACCCCTCCAGGGCCTTCAGACCCAGGCTGGGATGGGGAACCAGGGGTGGGTAGCAGTGGATGCGGCCCCTTTCCCTGGGGGACCGAGGGCTGGCTCCCTTTTTGGGGGCCAGCGGCCAACCCCCGTGGTTCCCCCGCCCCCGTGCACAAATTCATGGACCAGGCCTCTAGTTATTCCATATTCAGCAAACTAATATTGCTGAGTGCAAAGCTTATCAGGTTGATTTTTCCCAAGTCGTCTACAGGTATTCTCATGATTCCTTCTCTAACCTTGAATGTGAGCCAGCATACAGCTTGGTGTTGACTGTCATTTGTCAATTTTCCTTAAGCAAAATTATTCCTTTTTATCTTTTATGAGTCCTTGAAAAAAATGACTCCTTTCTTTTTATCTACAATTCACTTTCCTAAAACACTATTCTATAGCATCTTTCTCTAGTGATGAGATCATAAATAAATAAAGTGAGGATGTAGGAGTTCACAACTGTGGACAGAGAAACAAAAGCCTTCCAAGGCATTGGTGAAATTCTATTTTTATTTTTTTTTGCTGTCTAGTGGGGACATCTGTTATTATGGTTATTATTTATTACTATTTAAATAAATATCATAGATTCTCATGACATATTCACAATAAAGAATGCAAAAATATCCTATCTAATAAAAGAGTAATATGCAAATTGACCATCACTCCAACACACAAGATGGCCACCCCCATGAGGACACAAGATGGCCGCCACAAGATGGCCGGCAGGGGAGAGAAGTTGTGGGCGGTAAGGCCAGCAGGGAAGGGCAGTTGGGGGGACCAGGCCAGCAGGGAGGGCAGTTAGGGGCAATCAGGCCAGCAGGGGAGCAGTTAGGCATCAATCAGGCTGGCAAGGGAGTGGTTAGGGGGTGATCAGGCTGGCAGGGGTGTGGTTAGGGGCAATCAGGCAGGCGAGCGGTTGGGAGCCAGCAGTCCTGGATTGTGAGAGGGGTCCCAGATTGGAGAGGGTGCAGGCTGGGCTGAGGTACACACATCTCCGTGCACGATTTTGTGCACCAGGCCTCTAGTCTATAATAATAAAAGCATAATATGCTAATTAGACCAGACGTCCTTCTGAATGAAGCCGGGGCTGCAAGGGAAGCCTGGATCCTGGGTGCATGCCAGCGGTTGGAGGGAAGCCTGGGTTCTGGGTGCCAGAGGGAAGCCGGTGCCAGCAGCTGAGAGAAGGAAGGCCTACTCTTGCATGAATTTTGTGCATCAGGCCTCTAGTAAGAAATATTAAAACAGATATGCATATACTCTTCAGTATGTTTCATAAGAAAATTTAAACCTTGAGTTATTTCTTCCATCTATGTGTATTTGAGAGTTCAAAGAATATGGTTTGTATAGCTCTGACCTTTACTGTGTGACTAAGACGAATCACTTTTATCTCTGAGTTTTATGTTCTCTCTAAATATAATGAAAAGCTCAGACTGTATGATGTTAAAAATCCCTTGATTTCAGATGAAAGCTGCTAACAGCCAGAGTTGCTGTGTTATAACCTACATGTAGCATTTCCAACTGACTGCAACAGTGTTGAAATAGTTTTTATTCTCTAATAACAATTAATAGCAACAGTAAGAATTATGGGCAGATATTATAAAGCAGCTTGATTTTCTGCAAATAGTACTTTAGTGGAATATATTATTGAATGAAAAGAAGTAGGAAGTGGCAAAACCATTCAGTTATCATTGGATACAGAAAAAATGGCAATGTACAATTTTGTATAATCGGATGTAGGTAGCATAAATGGATAAATCCTTCATTTTAAAGCCACAGTTTAGTCAAATACAAAAATAATAGTTCTTTCCTAACATGATATATTTCTATTATGATGATAATGAACATTTTCTATTTTTTTAGCACTCAGTGATTCATTAGAAAAATATAATTCCATATTTGATATCTATATTTTATTCAATCCTGTTATTTTGCTTTGCTGTTATTTACATTAAGGAATGTTCTAGGTACTTTTTATGCATTGGGAATATCAATCTGAATAATACAAGGGTTTTGTATTATTTTGTATTTTGTATATCTAAGTAATATTTTTTACTTATATTTAAAAAATTAAAAAGAAAAATAGTAACATTCTGGGGTGTATGTCTAAAATTGTAGTAATCATTTTAGAAGAAATCTAAAGACAGTTAAAATAATTTAATTTTGTATGATAATTTGCATGTAATTTGCACATACACTCCACATACCATGAAAAAGAACAATGACTAAACAAAAAAAGACAATGACAACAACAATCAAATCTTTAGGAGAGATATATTGCTATAAGAGATTTTAAAAATAAATAATAAGCAAAATAACTAATGTGGAATGTCAATAAGATACAGCAAAAGTTTGAAAAAATTTCCTAAATAATCCATAAGGAGGCAAAACCAAGGTGACTAAATCAGAGAGAAGTTTATTATTAGGAATAACAGACTTTATATGTCCTACATCAGCCTTTGTACTTAAAACAAGAGGAAAGAGAAACACACAGAGAAATCTGCCTATATAGGTTGACATGAGAAGAGTACAAAAGTATCCTTGTAGAGCTTTATGGCATATTTCTACTACAGACTGGAAACTGTAGTAAAAGACACTTCAAATCCCTGGGCTCCTGATTTCAGTGGATAAAAACAGGATCCCAGACAGGGTGAATATTAGTGTTAAACCTCAGGCAAAAGGTAGGGGTGATTAACATACAGTGATGTTGATGATCAGATTCCTTTAGTTTTCTTCAGAGGTTTGTGAAGATGACTAACTCATCTCAGGGTCCCAGGGAAGTAAACAGATGGACAGTCTATTAAGGACTACACAAATCATGGAAATAGAAGAATTCAAGGTCTACTGAGCATACTAAAGAAGACTTATTCATTTACGTTCCGATCAAATAGTATTGCAGTCCACAAATATTATATTTTCCTTTGGTTCTATATTCCTTTACTGGTCATCTCTTTATCACTGATGTGGTAGCTTTTCTATGAGCATATGAATTATAAGTGCAGCCACCAGTATGACCCCTGGAAAATCACTATAAAGGTTCATGGGCACTTCATTAAAAGTTTGGCTGCGGTTTTGCTGCTGTTGTTTTCACAAGCATGGATGCACTGTACTGTTTTCCTTCCCACTTAACCTGAATTCAAATAGCCTGGTATAGAACCCAAAGCACAGGCTCTGCAAATATAAATCACCAAAAATATGCAAATTACACATTTGTTTAAAAACTTGGGTGTTCAGTTAAGGATGCTAAATCATCTTTTTCATCCAAAGCTATTTGGCTTAATTACAAACTTGAGATGCACATATAAAACATTCCTACGCCTAAATCATTCAGCTCCAACATATACTTTTTCAGGATCCTCTTAATTAAATCTGGATTCTGAACATTAATTATGAGCTCCATGGAGATAGACTGATTGAGAAAATGTAAAATATAGGCATGCACGCTGGCCATTTACTGTGAAAGTTTTTTTCTGCAGAAAAGAAATCCCAACTTCTAAGTAACTGTCACAAGAAAATTATACACATTTATTATTATGTGATGCATAGAATTAAAGTGAAAATGAGCTGATATGATTATGTCATCATATCCAGGAGACAACTAACTTCAAGTTGAATTTAGTATAAAAAATCACTTTTAAGCATTTTCTAAATGTAATATATTACTAATTTAAGAAATGCTTTCATGAATTGCTACATACTTAAGTTTATGTACTTTGAGCATACCAATGCATTGCATTGAGACAATTAACTGGGTAATAATAATATCATTGTCAAAGCTGACCTAGTTTAAAAAGTTCTCATTAAGCATTTCAAGTAAACATTTCACTTAATTTGAAGAAATGAAGTATAATGTGATGTGTTTGCCAGCAGGCCACCACCAGCCCCTATGGTGCTTCTACACAAGTGATCAAGAAGCGATCCTTCCTCAAAACACTTTATTTCCATATGTCAGAATTTTGTCAGACTATACTAATGTTGTAAAAAGAAGTTATTTAGTGCTTTCAGTTGGAAAGTGGTTACAATATATATGCAAATTTACTCTATGACGCTAATGATGCTTCACAATGTGACAATCATTTCAGACAATTTTGGTTTGTTCCCTTTAGAAATATATGCTATTTTACTTATTTAAAGAAAAGCTTTTCTTTATTTCATATTTGTATGTATTTTAAATTTTAATCATTAACTATCTCTTCTTTTTATATGTTGTTAATTTCTTAAGAAAATTTCTAACAGGTTTTTAATACCTTAACATTTTCTTCTACATACAGTTTTTACTTTTATATATTTTAAAATATAGTATGCAATTTTTGGCTATCATTTTTTCCTAACAGTTGCTGACTTTAGTTTCAATTTCCTCATTAACTTGAATTATTTAGAAAGATTTTTTTTTAAATTTCCATTTTGATTAATTTGTTTTTCTCCATCATGTGTGTCAGTGTGTGTGGGTGTGGGGGCTACTTTATTTATGCTATATTTTATTATTATACAAAAATGTCATACTTTTCACAACAAATAATACAGACAGTAAACCTTAAATTAGAAATACAAATAGAAAACAAAACACACATTCACACACACAAACACTTTATAATTCTAAAGTTCAACAAAATTGTTATAATTAAGTTTTAAATGTATCTTGTTTCCTGGCAGCCATGACAATAAGGAAAATACTGTCAATCATACATTGAAAAATACCAGATAAGAAATAAATCGAAGAGTATAAAGTAACAAAAATGGAACTTTTCTTCATATGTAATCTGAAATAAAATTTTCATGTGAATCTGCATAATCTATTATGACATATTTAAAACCAATCTAATTAAAGTATATTCTTAATAATATATGTATAGGAAGATGGCATAAAAAGATCATATAGTATTTTTTAGCTATGTGTTTAAACTATTTATGTATGTGGTGGTTATATATTCTACTTCTGGAATATATCCAATTCTCATTCTTCTAGACACAGGTGACAGCCCCACTTCTTGACTCCCTGTGGTTGTCCAGTAATGTGGACGGTTTAGTTAATGGTGGTTAAGTGTAAGAACCATGTGTTATGTTATTGCCCGTGTGGGTCCTCCACAGCAGTCTTGACCTGTCATGGTTCAATGATAATGTTCAAGATGGTAGCGATTCCTTAGCTTGTGTACCAGAGTGAGAATAATTCAGAGCGGGAGCTCTGGAGACTTATAATGGACACAAAGCATGAAGAAGAAATAAAACTGGAGCAGTTTAAAGTCTCTGAGATTGGGGAGTTGTTTATTACTCATCATAACCTAGCTTCACATAGTGGATTTCAAACCTGAATTTATTTAAAGTACTTTTATCATGTACTAAAATGTTTAGAACAAATTATACTTTACTTGGTATCTTTTTGATCCGAAAATATATTTGAGTAGCACAAATTACATAAACATAAAATGTTCTCCAAATATCACTTCACCTTTGACAAGAGGTGAAGAGATGACACTTCCAATTTGCTCTCTTATATAAGGGTCAGAAGCATAGGGGTACTATAAAATAGAAGATAATTCAAATTCTCCTAAACCCAGAAGTTGTAGCTCCATTATGAAAGTTAAAAAGTGTCTTCCTAAAAGAAAGTACAACTTCTCCATTTGTACACAAATTATCACATGAGAACTTAGAATTTTTCTCAAAAAAAACCCCCCAAATAAACACACTATGGAGTTGCTCCTCCCAATCAAATTAATATCTACTATCAGTTGATTCTTGTATATTAGAAATCTTTATCTGGCTCGGCCAGCGTTGCTCAATGGTTGAGCATCCACCTATGAACCAGGAGGTTGCGGTTTGATTACTGGTCAGGGTACATGCCAGAGTTGCGAGCTTGATCCCCAGTGTGGGATGTGCAGGGGGCAGCTGATAAATGATTCTCTCTCATCACTGATGTTTCTATATCTCGCTCCCTCTCCCTTCCTCTCTGAAATCAATAAAAAAAATTTAAAAATCTTTATCTGCAATATTTACTGCTCAATTTTAAAAGGAAAAAATAAACTACAATTAAAAAATAATTTGCCATGAAGCTTAAAGGATAATTACTCTGAAGTTGGGAACACTGCCCTCATGTTTCCCATCTTTGTGCTTTTTCAATTCTCTTTTCTGTTCTCTTCTGCTGTTCTCATCTGGCTATGCAGAACCCAACTTTCAGTGGCAACACAGACAGGTCAGCCTCACGCAGAAGTTTCCTGTTACTTAGCTCCTTTTCAAGTATTTCTTCTTTTCTTTTCTTATTCTACAAAATGTAGATCTGAAATTTTTCTTACATTTGAACACTCACTCACTGTAAGTATAAATTAATACTAAAACCTACAAACAGTGGACTTCCATGGTTTCATGCCTCCTTAAATATAAGAGCAATCCTTAAGAATTCACAGAAATTGCATGGTATAGAAAGGTGGTGCTTTCAGTACAGTTTAAATCACACTGTATATGTCAAAGCTCACTCCATCTATTAGTCAGAAATAGTAACTACCTTTAAAAAACAGTAAAAAAATTTTCTGTTTCTTTATCAGAAGGGCATTTATTTGTCATATTAGTATATATTAGTAGTAGTAGGAGGAGTAATAGTAGTGCTGTGTCACCTTAATACAATTCAGAATTCCCCAAATCCTATGTATTTGGATTTTCATGAAGATGACATAAAACAAAATCTTAAAAACAAAAGGCACCTTTTAAGTTACAAAACCCATTAAAACTAACCATAGTGTATAAAAGATCGGTTAGTAGACATATGGCCAAAATGTCATTTAAGCCAAACAAACATATACAGACACAGGCACTACCTGCAAACACAATGTGTAACGGATCTACTTTGTCATATCTATAGCCAAAACAATATTCCTTGGGAACATTGATTAGATCACCCACTTTGTGAGGTCCAGTCTGTGTCATTATGTAGTCAAATATATACATATCGAATATGTCCCTGCACAAAAAGTTTGGCTAATATATAGGCTGTCCATTTATATTTGTGCTAGTCCAACTCCTATATTTGATCTCAGATTCAAAATAAAAATTTAAAAAATATGTAAAGATACAGAAGACAAAAATTACAGATATGAATTATAAAGACATTAGCTACAAGGGAAGATTACTGAGGTTTGAGTAGGTGGGGAATTGAGAGAAGTAACAGCTTAAATGTGAAGTTGTCAAAAGTTACTGGAGAAGTGAACAGGTTGAAATGGGGCAAAATCAGAAAGATGGAAATAAGAAACACTCATTGGTGAAAATAAATTACCCCAGACTACCCTCTAGTCATTTTTCCCCAACATGCTCTTTATAAGTAGATACTATTTTAGAAATTTAAAGCTAATAGTCATTAGTCAAAACTTCTAATTCAATGAACCTCCATGAATCATTTGGGCCATCAAACCAATTAAAGGTAAAGTAGAATCCAAGTATCTTAACACTACACCCAATCTGCTTTTACTTCTGCTTCAGATAAACATGAACAAAACAAAATTTTAAAATAATAAAAAATGATAGGAGTTAGTGGTGATCAAACATCTGTTCAATGCATTTTCAATAAGAAGCATATTTTAAATTGTCAACCACTTCTGTTCCTAAATTGCACACTATAGTCTTGTCATGAAATCACATACCTAACATGCCTATATTTGGATTCATCAATCAACAAAACTGTTCTTTTATAACCCACACAGCTTTCTAGAAAATTTATTATCACCTTCCACATTCTATTGCAGCAGATGTATTCTGAGCTAGCACTTTCAGTCTAATACTATTTTCAAACTTATGAGTGAATTGGGATTGTTGGAATATAGCTAATTAGATTCAATAACCTAATTTTAAGAATACAAGATATTTTATACTAAGTATGTATATTAGGATCAATAATATATACTTCACTCTTAAGTTAGTAATACTTTTAAATTTTTATTTAAATGCAGTGACTTTCAATTTGCTCACTATTTTTAGAAATAATTATACAGACATAAAAGTTTTAAAGTAATTGAAGCGAATCGACTTTAATCACCAATGCTTGTTTCTATTTTTTCCATTTTTAATGGAGTCTTCTTAGAATCCCTTCTATATAACATTGTCTCCTTCAATAAAATAGTAAACACATTTTAAATGTTTTCTGAGGAATCTAGCTCATAATGATTTACATTGTTGACCTTTAGAGATGAAAGAAATATCGTCTAGTTCAACTCCTTCATTTTGCAAAACATGAACTGGTGCTCAGTAAGAGAATCACCTTTGCAAGGTATTGGAAGACCTAGGGTCCTAACTCAGCTGCTGGGGCTGCTTCCTAGCCACCTCGTTGCTGATTCCTTTCTGCACTTTACACTTGTGAAGGTGAGCACACGCTTTTGTCGATCTATTTACACGATGCTGTTAAGTTCTATTGGACATTTTAGTCCTATGGTTGTATTTTACCTTAACACCATGTCCTATGTTTGATTGCATTTTAAAACACTGTAGCCTAGAAGCCTCCATTTGAAGCTAATAATAGGTTAGGAATGACAATCTCGATAGGAAAGCATTTTATAATTGAGTATAACCTAAGGGTAAGAAATGTCATTCCTAAGGGTTAGGAATGACAATCTCAATAGGAAAGCATTTATAATTGAGTATAACCTAAGGGTGATCAGGGCTTGGATCACCTCTACAGTAAGAGTCTCCTTTACAATGAAATACATGTTTTCTTGTCTACTTACTTTAGGGCATATTAGTAGATTCAAATTTTAGATTATGTTCCTTAATTCTGATATGGTCATTTTAGTGAATTGTGGTAAAATTTTGTCATGATGTTTTAAGTCAAATGTTAGAATAGATTTTCTATAATTCCTAATGCCCTTTCTAACTTCAATTTCAAATTTATTCTGGAAAGTATTAGTACCTAAATCTTTAAAAATACATTTTTATTGATTTCAGAAAGGAAGGGAGAGGGAGAGAGAGATAGAAACACCAATGATGAGAGAGAATCATTGATCGACTACCTCTTGCGTGCCACCTACTAGGGGTCAAACCCTTATGTGCCTTGACTGGGAATCGAATTGTGACCTCCTGGTTCATACGTCACCACTCAACCACTGAGCCACGCCAGCCAGCAGTAGCTAATTTTTTTAATTATAATTGTATTCAAAATATAATTATCTAAAAGTTGTGTTAAGGTAAGAGATAGAGTTTGAATCTATTTTAATAAAAGGCTAAAATGTAAATCAACTGAACAGTGGAACGACCGGTCACACTGATGCACACTGACCACCAGGGGGCAGACACTCAATGCAGGAGCTGCTCCCTGGTGGTTAGTGTGCTCCCACAGGGGGAGCGCCACTCAGCCAGAAGCCCTGAGCCAGGCTCACGGCTGATGAGTGCAGCAGCAATGGCAGGAGTCTCTCCCACCTCAGCAGCAGTGCTAAGGGAGAGGGCCTAAGCCATCAGTGGGACATCCCCTGAGGGCTCCCGGACTGCAAGAGGGTGCAGGCTGGGCTGAGAGACCCCTCCCTCCCAAGTGCATGAATTCTGTGCACCGGGCTTCTAGTATTATATAATAACCAAGGGGCAGAGTCTTAGGGACATACTGTACCCACTCAATGTCTTACATTTTAAAGGTAATCTTTTTAAAAATATGTTTTTATTGATTTCAGAGTGAGGGAGAGGGAGAGAGAGATAGGAACATCAATGAGAAACATCAATCAGCTGCCTCCTGCATGCCTCCTATTGGGGATCAAAGCCCGCAACCAGGCATGTGCCCTGACCCAATTTCTTCTGGTGCATGGGAGGATGCTCAACCAAATGAGGCACTCCAGCTAGTCTAAGGGTAATCTTTAAAAGAAAGAGTTAAGGAAAACAACCAGGCGTTTATCTTTATGTTTCTTTATATTCTAAACGACTCCAGACTAATTATGTTGAATTGTGAAAAAAGACTAGGGCTATATTTCAGTTCACCAAGAGGTTAATAAGTCTTGGTGTCCTTTTTTATGGTCTATATGCAATCTCCACCATTCAAACCGGTACCATTTCCCAAAGACTTTAAAACAACTGACTCCTCTTAAGTGCCCAGGGAAGGAGAAACATGTTTTCATTTTCTGTGCATCATGAAAGGCTCCCACTCCCCAATGACTCTGTTCTTCATGTTTTGCTCCAGGCTGGCTTTCCGGTGGGGACCAGTGAGGTTTCCTCTTAGGAAAGACAATGTCATTGGGATGCTTTGCTTAGGGTTGTTTGAAAGTTGAAAGCCTTTCTGAGAAATTGTTTGTACAATGATTGCCTATTTTCTGCTTGAGAGGTTTATAATCAAATTGTCTTTGGTAGGAAATTTTAGTGGAGATTCTTTGTACAGCTGATGTTCCAGGACATTTGCTAGCACATGTTAAAAAATTTTTTCTACTGTAATTAACATTTATAATTTTGAGCACCCATATGGCTTAAAAATTGATATTTAATTAAAAAAAGAGGAATAAGGCATATAGGATTTTTATATCAAAGGTAAGAAGACTGTGGGTAAAATATTTTTTAAAAGACAGAAACAATAAGCTTCAAAATAAGCTTCAAGATGTAAAGAGTTTGCCATAATATATATAATATCTACGGGAATCTGGCAAACACATTTGGAAAGGTCTAATGTATCTTGATACTGTATAACAGTCACAGTTAAACACTTCAATAAATAAGGTAACTGGGATAAAAATCTTATTTTATTTTGGTTTGTACTTCCCAAATATCACCTAAAATAAAACTTTCTTACACTATTCTTATTATCTCTCAGTAGATAATATATGAATGGCAATATCCACAATGGACTTTAGTATTCTCAAGGGGTAAACATTACATGAAATAATGAGTAACATTCTTTAGAATGGCAATATCCACAATGGACTTTAGTATTGTCAAGGGGTAAACGTTACATGAAATAATGAGTAACATTCTTTAGAAGATAGCGTAACGATAACAATACTGCCTCCTGCATGGAATTACAGAGCTAATGTGGCATACATGACCCAGCAATAACTCTGAAAATGGAAACTGCCTTATGCACCAGAATGTTTGCATCTTTTTCAAAAACCGCAATCACTATTTTTTTTTCATTATGTCTGATCTTTGCATTGTTCTAGGATACAGTAAATTAAATATAGAAGTGGGTCCAGTTCAAAATATCAGGGTCATTCTAACATTTGGCTCAACTGCTTTATGCCACAAATACTTGCTCTAAATGACTGTCTAAAAAAGAAATAAATGGGGAGTATATGTATAAATGTGACTATAAATCCATTCCAGAGGGTCCATTTCAGTCTAATCCATCTAAAATCAAAAATTGCTAAGACTATTAATGGAATCATTATTTAAATATTATAAATTATGGATCATTCCCTAAGATAGGGAACATATTAAAAAGATGATGATAATAATGATATTGAATTTCAAGATAACATGAAATTTCAAAAAAAATATCTCTCAATTATCTGTACTGCACAAAAAGGGAGTACGATATTTTTTGGTAATTTTTATGTTTCAAGTGGCTTATAACGTTGTGTTATGTGCCCAGATAATAGTTTTGTTGAGCCCATTTTAATAAAAGAGATGAGAGAAATTATGATTTTAGAAAACCAGGATTTTAAAAAGATCATGGTTTTAGGAAGGCATAAATTCCCTTTTTAACTATAGGATCACCCTCTGATTCTCTCCATTGTATTCCTAACCTTGAATTAAATTTCAGAAATGTGTCTACTACATGGTAGCAAAATATTGAGATTCAAGTTTGTTAATACTTCCCCTATAGCCAAAACCACCCAGTAGAAAATGAATTAAAGTATTGTCATAGTCTTCTCGATCTTCTTAAACCAATTAAATGAATTTCACAAAAATTAATAAGCTTCTAGCCAAGGCATAATAAAAAAGAGAGTGGACACAAATCACTAATAGTAGAAATGAAAGAGGGATATCACTAGAGATCCTGTGGACATTAAAAAGATAATAAAGGTCTACTATGGACAACTTTGTGCCCACAGATTTGATAACCTAGATGAAAAGGACCAATCTCATAAAAAACAAAATGACCAATATCACACAAGAAGAACAGATAATCTAAATAGGCCTATATCAATTAAAGAAATTGAGTCAATAATTAACTTTCCAAAACAGAAAGCTCAGACAGAGAGGGTTTATTGGTGAATTCTACCAAACATTTAAAAAAGAAATTATACTAACTCTCTAAAATATCTTTCAGAGGGTAGAAGCAGAGGGATTTTTTCTAAACCATTCTATGAGGTCAGCATTACCCTAATATCAAAATCAGAAAACCACAATACAAGAAAAGTTAATTAGAAACCAATATCTCTCACAAACATACATGCAAATCTTCAACAAAATAATAGCAAATTCAATTAAATGATGTATAAAAATAATTATACACAATGATCAAAAAACAGTTTATTTCAGATATACAAAGCTGTTCCAACATTCAAAAACCAATTAATGCAATCTATCACACCAAACTAAAAAATTGCATGATCATACCAAAAAAGCACAACACAATGCCTATAGAAATTAATAATATCTTTAAAGGACAACTTTACTTGTTGTCCCAAAAGTAGTCATCAACATGAAACTGATCTTAAAGCAGGAGAGCATTCTCATATATTATTTTGACTATATTTTTTTTGTTTAAAAATACTTTTTCTGAAGTAGTTTTTCTTCAGATGCACTTCTATTATATATGGGTGTTTTTGTTTTGTTTTCATCTAAAACACGTGTCTGACAATTTCTCTAACATATTTTTAACATAACAACCTAAGTTAACGTATTTTCTCCCAATCCATGTTATTCCTGTGAAGGAAATCCAGAGACATTTTATATTGCCCTATAGCAGGCTTTTGTTTTATAGTTGAAACATTTCAGGAATTTGTTTACAACTTTATTTTATGATTAAGAATGGGAGGTGTGCCTAATATAAAGATAAGGAATTTATTATAAATATTTTGTCATATTTTATGGTTTCTATAACAGGATGTATTAAATAATCATCTTTCATTGTTGGTATACTAAAAATACTGTCAATTTATTGCTCTGTTTGAAAATATATAATGATGTGAAACTAAGTGGTCTCACTGGCCCTTGTGCTCGGATAATGTTTCTGTAGCACAATATTAGGAGAGCTTAAAAAGAGACATATTTTATTATAGCAAAAGCTTCTGAAAATGTAATTTTTATTAGGTGTCCCCTTTGTTCATAAAGTTCTTGCTCTGCTTGGTGACTCTGTTATGGTAACTCATTTAAGATGTTTCCTGAGTGCTTTGATATTTTTTTCTTATGACATAAAGATCACACTAAAAAAACATGTCGCCATAATAGCGTATGGCAGGATATTTTTGCTAGGCAGTATGAACAATTTCTAAATGCCATTATGTGATTAAGCAGTGAGGCACAACAGGTTATATTACATTGTGAAGTTCTATAATAGGTGTTGAAATTACCTTTCAACATCACACTCCGGAGTATCTCTGAAATTTTTACATGACAATTTCACAGGGTTATAAAAAGAAGAAGAACAAATGAAGTCATTAAAAAACATTTTTCTTAGGTAAATTTAAATGCATTCCATCACCCAGTGTGCAGTCATTAAAGTCTAATGCTTTTTCCTGGGAAAATATTTCATATAGATTTTTTTTCGCTTCTTTTACTGGGAACTCAAAATTTGTTAAATTTGACTTATTTAAATTTGGCTCCTATCTTGAAAAATAATGGGGGCAATTACCTTCAACTCAATTTTCAAGGTGCCAGTTTATCAATCATGGTAATAAGTGCTTGGGTTTCTTCATAACATATCTGACTCTGACTTTTCCATTTTTTCCAACCCTCCGATTGCCTCTGATACTTTGTGCAATCTTCTTTCCTGTCTCAGATGAGAGTGAGAGGCCCTCCCCAGGGAAGGACTGTGCAAGTCAGGGGACAGAGAGGTATTCACAGGGTGAGAGAGCCCACGATTATGTAAATGCATCCTATAAATACATTACTGATATAAAAAGTCAATTAATTAAAAATTATAAGATTAAAACAAAGCCATCTAACACATTTAGTACGACTGATGTATAAAGCAACTATTTTATTTTTTTAAATTAATTTTTTTAAACTGGGAGCTCATGGATACTCTGATTTTTTAAAAATATAGATATTTTTATTGATTTCAGAGAGGAAGGGAGAAAGAGATGGAAACAGCAATGATGAGAGAGAATAATTGATCGTCTACCTCCTGAATGCCAAGCCTACAATCCAGGCATGGACCCTGACCAGGAATCAACCCTTGACCTCCTGGTTCCTAGGTCATGTTCAACCACAGAGCCACAATGGCTAGGCCACTAACTATTTTAGAATTCACAGATTAAGTTGCTTGTGAGATTGAATGTGTACCAGGCACTAGAAAACAACCCCAAAGGAACTAATATGTAGAAGTTAATACCATGACCAAAGTACCAGAAGTAGAATAGAAATAAGAAAATGACCTTTTGGTTGAACCTAATTTGTAAAATATAAAACTTAAAAGAAATTTCATGATTTAAACAGCTATAGTATGTATTTTTCTTTGACCCTTTTCTGAATTACATCATTTTGAATACTCTAAAAGTGACTTTGTCTTAATTAAAATAAGGTTTTAAAAAATGTGAAGTAGTATTCTCATTTGATGTATTTGCCTTTTCAGTTATTTTGATTTTACTTGTCAAAAAATTCTTCCTGCAACTGTTTCCACTGCCATGCATTCTTTGATAGTTTAAATTTACTTTTAAGCATAAAACCTGAAACCATAAAACTCCTAGGGGAAAACAGGCAATGCCACCACAATTCACTCAGTTGTTTAAACCAGGCACAGCAAACTACGGCCTTTTCCAGAAGTTTGCAGACCTGCAGTTTAAATTACTCTTCAATTTTCTCTCTCGTTCATCTCTGATGTTTAGTCAATTTTCATGAAACTTTTCAGTTATTAGAAACATTTCAGTCATATAACTCACACAGCCCCTCATGTCTGCTTTTCCTTTATCCTCACTACCACTATTGTTCAAGTCTTCATCACCCTCCCCCTTGATTATTGTCAACTTTCCTAAATGGGTTTTTGGCTTCTATCTATTTTCTCCTATTCTTGGTACCAGCTGCTGCCCTTCTATTTCTAAATGCAAACAAGAGTATGACTACTTAGAATCCTTCATTGTCTTTCTGTGTTTCCCACTATTAAATTATATGCCCTTAGTATGACACGTAAAATCCTTCACAAACTGGCTTCTATAGATTCTTCTGCTTCCCACTTCACTTTTGTTTAATTGATTGATTTTAAATATAAAGGAGAGATTGAGAGAGAAAACATTGATTTGTGATTTCACTTATTTATGCGTTCATTGGTTGGTTCTTATATGGACCTTGACCAAGGATCCAACCTGCATGATTTTCTTGTATGTGCCTTGGCCAGGGATGAAACCCGTAACCTTGGTGTTTGGGGCACACACTCTAACCAACTGATCTGCCAGACCAGGACCCCCACTTCTCTATTTGCCATGTGATCTCTGTCATGTTCCTACAGAACTATTTTGTCAATCAAATATTCTGTGATACATAATTTTCTTGGCTACACATGATGAATTGTTTTGCCTTTAAATCAGTGGAGACATACAGAAAGTCTGAGAAAGACAAAAGCTAAAAAGAGAAATAAAAGATGATCATATTTACCTAGAAGATGGATTAGGAAAATGATAGGAAAAGAATAAAATTATATAATTCCCAAGACAAAGAAAATAAGAGAGAAGAAAGCAGCAAACAAAAGATGAACACAATAATATGCTCTGTTACTAGCTCATTTTCAGAATGAGGGAGATCTAATTAAGTTTCTCATCTCAAGAAAAATTCGCCTAAAGAGAATTGAGGAGAAAAACAGAAGTTAATGATAATTTGCCTCACGATCATACTAACATTCAATGTTTAATATATTTCTTTAATTTGGGCTTTCTCATATATTGGACAAAAAAAGAGTTGAGAGTAGAAGAAAATAGTATATCTTAGATTCCTGTTTATTATTTCCACTATATCCTTTTATCGAGCCTTCTCTAGAGGTCAGCAAATAGTGGACGCTTATTAATTACTCCTGAAATGTTTTTTTGGAGGGAAGGCAATATCTAAGATTCTGATCTCTCTAGAATTTAGATGCTCCCACAGAGCAACCACTGTATTTACATTGGTTTATATTATGAGAGTTCTCCTAAAAATAACCACCATTAGAACTGTTTCAATATCACTTGACAACTTTCATTGTTCCTTCTCAGTTACATATAAACCATTATTAAATCACTTCCCTTTCAGAAAAATTCCATACATTGATGGCAATTAGAATAGAGAAACCCACGGGTTTATTACTTTTAGTGTACCTTTTATTTCTTATTAAATATAGACAAGCTGCCTTGATGTCATCACTTTGCAATTTGTTTTCAGGGTAAATAAGTATGGCAGGGACAAAAGTCTTTAGAAAATATTCTCCGTCGTTTCCATCTTTTATAGAGCTGCAGTTAGAGGCGTAATTTGTGGAATTAATGTATCACTAAACATTTTTATGATAAAGTGTAAATGTGTTTATGCTAATTTGTGCACCAGCTTACAATTGCATTACATAGGCAACCCTGCATTCTCTAGAAACTGTCTTTGATAATCGGCTATAAAAACACTAATGGAAGGATCAAAGTACTGGCTTAGTGGGACATTTGTCACTAATATGCAAAACACACAATTCCAAAATTTGTAGGCGTAGGCAAAATGATAAATGTAGTAAATAATATATCAAAGTTTTGTTTTGAAAGTCACAAAGGAGTAAAAAATATATGTTTTAACATTAACATTTATATGTCTTAAAGAAGAATAAGATAACTTGAGAGATTAGATTTACAATCTTCAAGGAAAGAGCATTTGAACTCTAGAAGGAGCAATTATTTCAAATGTGCAAGAAGTCAGCATCTGAAATATAAAGTGCCACACAATTTAAAAATTATGAGAAAAATAAGGGAATTAGCAAAAATAGCAACAAGAAAAACAGAATTTTAAGTTATTACAGCTGCATAGAACTTTGAAGTTGTTTGTTCTCGAAGGGGGGGGGTGGTGGGCAGGCAAAAAGACAATGACACAGACACATCCAGTCGTCAGTTGTAGTCACATTCATCTCTTATTTACTATATATTTATTTTTATTATCCAAATGTTAAAACAAAGTCCAAACTTTGGAAAAGAGTGACTATAATTCAATATAGTCGGTTAGGGCATCCAGGACTGAGTCTTAAGGTTGTGTTCCTCCTAGCCCACTTCCTCATTGTACTAACTGGTATCTGGGCATGTGATTCAGTTTCAATTATGTACCCAATGACAGTAGTCTTAGTAGACAACAATATAGAATCAACCTGGAGCTCTGATTAACAATTGATTACAGAACCATCCTACATACATGAATTGCTTAACTTAATACTGTTATATAAAGTAATCCTCTTTTTTAAAAAAGTTATATTTGCTTTAGATTACTGTGTTACATTAGTGTGGATCTGTCCTTTTCTTGGTTCTTGAAGTTAGTGTGACTTGCTCTGGCCAATGAAATGTGAGTGGGGATGAAATGCTTTAAGAGCCAGCTACTTGGGTCACATTTTCTGTCACAAGAATGTCAATGCTCCAGGTAGAGTTTTATCTGTCTAATTAGTTTCTGGACTAAAGACAACATGGAGCAATGCCTAGGCCATTGATTCTGGTTACTTAGTGTGTGAGCAAGCAATAAATATGTGTTATTATAAGCCACTGACATTTAAAGGCTGTTTGTTACTACAGCATATTGTGCCATTCCTTGACTAATTTAAAAAGTTCATCCTGCCCCTGTGGGTATAGCTCAGTGGTTGAGCATCGACCTATGAACCAGGAGGTCACAGTTCAATTTCCCATCAGGGCACATGCCTGGGTTTTGGGCTCAATCCCCAGTAGTGTGTGTGCAGGAGGCAGCCAATCAATGATTCTTTCTCATCACTGATGTTTCTATCTCTTCTTTTCCTTTGTCTCTGGAAATCAATTATATATATATATATATATATATATATATATATATATATATATATATATATATATTTTTTTTTTTTTTTTTTAAAGAGTACAGGCTTTGGAGTAAGCTGTCTGTGTTGAATTTCTATGCCACTTCTTGCCATTGCAAGTATCTTTGGGCTGATTATTAATCTTCCTAAATCTCTTTTGTAAAATCTACAAAATAGAAATAATAGTAGTGTCTATTTTGATTTGCTATGAGGATTAAAGGAGAAAATACACATAGAATACTTTCATAAAGCCTAGATATTACTTAAGGCTTTTTAAAAATTTAAAAAATATATATATATATATTTTTAGTAAGGGACAGGTTGGGTTTAGACAGGATCAGTAAAGCCATTTAGAAGTCTTCTATAATCAGGCTTACAAGCAATGATGAGGACCACGAAGAACTAAGATATTAGAGTTGAGATAGTACTTGAATGAAGGGAGAAGGGATCCACAGTGATAGAGTAGATAGATCATGTTGATAGCAGGGTTGTACTAAAAATCCCTTCCACTGAATGGGAGCATCATGGCACTGCTGAATGTAGGGGAGTCCATAGAGAGAAAACCATTTGGTGTATTGATGATCACAGAGCAGGGCAAATAGTGATATGACATCACGT
>NW_005871105.1:3486754-3497041 GCF_000147115.1 Myotis lucifugus | reverse complement strand
CACTAGAGGCCCAGTGCACAAAAATTTGTGCATTTGGGAGGGTCCCTCAGGCCGGCCTGTGTCCTCTCACAGTCTGGGACCCCTCGGGGGATGACCACCTGCTGGCTTAGGCTCGTTCCCCAGGGGATTGGGCCTAAGCTGGTAGTCAGACATCTCTCTGGCAACCCGGGAGCTCTCGGGGGATGTCCACTTGCCAGCAGGGGGCGGGGTCCTGCTGGGGTACCTGGCCAGTCTGGTGAGGGGATGATGGCTGCTTGCAGGCTGGCCAAGGCCCCCAGTGGGGACCCTCACCCATTGAGAGTGTGGTCATCCTAGGTGAGGGGCTGATGGCTGTTTGCAGGCTGGCCACACCCCCTTCAGGGTGGAGGGTCCTGCTGGGGTGCCTGGCCAGCCTGGGTGAGGGGCTGATGGCTATTTGCAGGCTGGCCTAGCCCCCCAGCAGGGACCCTCACCCCATGAGGGTGTGACCATCCTGGGTGAGGGGCTGATGGCTGTTTGCAGGTTGGCCACAGCCCCCAGCCACCCAAGCTCCCAGTGGAGGCTGGCTAGAAGCAGGTATCTGGGATTTATTTTGCTTCTATAATTGAAACTTTGTTGCCTTTTGCGGAGGCCACAGCCAGCCAGGGCAGGCAGGAAGCTTGGCTTCCTCCATCGCCGGAGCACCCAAGCCTCCGGCAGCCGCCATCTTGGTTGGGTTAATTTGCATATAAGTTGCTCTGATTGGCTGGTGTGCGTGGCTTGGGCATAGCGAAGGTATGGTCAATGAGCATCTTTGTCTTTTATTTGTGTGTGTGTGTGTGTGTGTATATTTTAAAGAAGCTTATCCTGAACCTCGATTGATACAACCCCTCTCAGCCATTTCATCCTGCAATCATAAGTGAGTAAAGTAATGCAATAAAATAAGAGAAAAAATTCAGTTACAGCTTATATATGGAGTATATAAGAAGCAAATACAATACAAAATGCAAAATATCTTTCAGGATTTTCAAGAATATGTTTTGTACAGATTTAATGAAGAAAAGGAAATAAGTAGCTCAATTTTGCATAATTGATAATATTCAAAGGTATTTTATATAAATAAGTGAGAAGGTAGAGTGAGAAGAGCTGACATTTTAAGATAGAGTGCTGGTGAGCTTCTCGTTTTAATTAGAAAGTACAGAGGAAGAGTAATGAAGGCACATTAAAAAATACGTCCAAAAGGTTAGTGAGTAAATACTGAGCCTAGGCAGAAAGGTTAAAGTTGGGGAGAATGGCTGTTTGCGGCACTAACATTAGGGCACTTTAGAAGAGGGTATTGGAGATGCTTTTGAAGTGGTCCATAGTCATCTTACGTGTGTGGCCTGAGACAAAAACAATTTAAAGTGAGCCTAGCAAAAACATGGTAAATAACGAGAAAAGAACATACACTCTAAGTATTTAGAATCAAAATGAGAACAGTAAGTGAAAAGGGTAATTATGTCAAACAAGAGCATTTCAAGGATCACTGGAAATGCCTGAAAGCAGAAAGAAAATGACAGAGGTTGATTACAAAGAGGAAAATGATGAAGTTTGAAATAGCCACTCCACATGTGAAAAGAGATAGGGAGCCGAAAGGTGAGTGAGGTGGGGCAAGCTGGGATTTGTGATAAAAAGTGCAGACAGGAAAAAGACAGCAAGGGGATCTGGGAAAAGCCACCGACTTAGAATAAAGAAATAAAACTGATTTCATAGAAAATATCACTTGTTATTCTTTAAATCCCCTTACTATTCTGCTTCCTTTTTATTAAATAATATTATAAACACTTTCATATTATTATAATTTGATTGCAAGTCAGATAGTTGTACAAATTTGCTTTATTTTTCTGCTTTATTTTTAACAACTTTATTATGACATGCAAAACACAGAGAAAAAACACACACGTATGCGTAAAATATCTATGGGCAGATTAATAGTTACAAGGTGATCTTTCATGTAAACACCAGACTGGTCAATAATGGAACACTGACAGCTACTTCAAAACCCTTTTATGGCCCTTCCTGCTCACAACCTCCTCCATTCCTTCCCTAAAAGTAACTATTTTTCTGCATTGCATAGTAATAGTTACTACAACTTTAAGATAGTTTTACCATAATAACTGCATTCCTGAACAATATAGGCAAGTTTTGGCAGCATTTAAACTTTACATAAATAGAATCATTCAGTATAAATTCTTTGGAGACATGTTTCTTTTACTCAGCATATGTTTGTATAATGCAATGATGTTAATGCACATCACTGTAGTTTACTCATTTCCTTACTGTAGAATATCCTATTATATAAATGTTCCATAATGCATCCACTTAACATTGATGGAACTTTGCATTATTTCTATTTGGAGATCTTACAAGTAACTCAGTAATGCACATTTGCCCATGTATATTGGAGAACTCATGCATGCACATTTAGGAGTAGAATTGTTAGATCATAGCATGGTTACCTTATTTATTTGTTTGTTTATTTATTTACTTATTTATTTACTTATTTATAAATCTTTATTGTTGAAAGTATTACATATGCCCTCCTTTCCCCCCCCCCATTAACCTCCTCCAGCTGGCTCCTGTCGCCTACCCCAGGTCTTCACCACCCTATTGTCTGTTTCCATGGGTTATGCGTATATACATACAACGTCTTTGGTTCTTTACCTCCCACTCACTCACCCTCCCCCACCTTCCCTCTGAGATTCTGCACTCTGTTTACTAGATGATACCAGACTGGTTTTACACACACATTCCATCTGCCACAGGTACAAAAGTTGTTTGTTCAAGGAATTTAAGGAAATGCCTGTTCAATTAAGTGATGATAACCAAACCAAACAAAAGCTTCAGTGGCGGCACATGAGAAGAAATACAGAAATTCTATAATTAATCCTAAATAGTTACTAAATAAATAAATAGCAAATGAAACAACAAACCACGGGGAAAATGTAAATTACATTGCCATAGTTTTTCCAAGATATAATTTTGAAAGTTGAGTTTTCAATGAAAAAAATAAGACAATGTAAATAAACAGAAAAATGTGGCCCGTACTCACAAAAAAAGAAGTCAATGAAAACTGTCTTTAAGGACAGTTGGACTATGAAACAAAACATTAATTTTATTTGTCTATATTAAATATTGTAAATATGTTTAAAGAGCTAAAAGAAATATGTCTAAAAATTAAAAGAATGTATGATAAGAATGTCTCACCAAATAGAGAATACCAATAAAAAGACATTTTAAAATAGAACAAAATAGATATTCTGGAGTAATAAATATAATAACTTAAATAAAAAGAAATTACTAGAGTGGCTCAATAGCAGACCTGAGCAGTCAGAAAAAGGAATTAGTTAACTCAAAGTTAACCTGAACAGTTAGTTCAGTTGAGATCCAATTTGAGAAACAGAATAAAAGAATAAAAAAGATATAAAGAGCCCTAGCTGGTTTAGCTCAGTGGATAGAGTGTCCGCTGGCTGACTTGAAGAGTCCCAAGTTCAATTCTGGTCAAGGGCATGTATCTCGTTTGCAGGCTCGATCCCTGGCCCTAGTTGGGCAGTGTGTGAGAGGCGATCAATCAATCTATGTGTCAGGTTTCTCTTTCTCTGTCTCTCCCTCTCCCTTCCACTCTCTCTAAAAACCAATGGAAAAATATCCATGGGTGAGGATTAACAACAACAAAAAAAAATGAAGAAAAATAATCTATATGTTCCAGAGGTCATCAATAAAATTAAGAGCTTCTGTTTCAACTGAAGTCAAGGAGGCCAGAAGCAATACATGGGGCATTTTTAAAGTGCAGTAAGAGCCAGGGCAGTGTTGCTCAGTGGTTGAGCATCAACCTATGAACCAGGAAGTTATGGTTCAATTCCTGGTCAGGGCACATGCCCAGATTGTAGGCTCGTTTCCCAATAGGGGGTGTGCAGGAGGTAGCCCATCAATGATTCTCTCTCACCATTGATGTTTCTATCTCTCTCCTTCTCCCTCTCCCTTCCTCTCTGAAATCAATAAAAATATATAAAGTGCTATAAGAAAAAGACTGATGAGCATGACTCTGTAGTCTATATTCTATAAAACTATCCTTAAAAATTTAAGGAGAATAAGGCATTCCAAGACAAAAAACAAAACAAAACAAAACAACAGAGAATTATTTTCAGCAGACCTGGCCTACAAGGAGTATTAAGTACTAGACAATAACTGAAATCCATACAAATAAATCGAGAGCACTGGTAAAGATAACTACATAATATAGAAGACAACATGTTAATGTATTTTGGTTTGCAACTGTTTTTTCGTTACCTGATTTAAATGACAGCTGCAAAAGCAATTATAAGCTTATAATGTATAGAGTTGCAATTTGATTGACAATAACAGCATAAATAAGTGGGGGAAAACAGAGCTCTATTGGTACTAAGTTTCTGAATACTATTAAAATTAAGTTGGTATTATTCCAAGATTCTTTTAAATTACAGTTCATGCTAATTATAATCCAAGGAAGTCACTGGGAAAAAACCCTACAAAATATAGCATAAAAAACAATAATTGGAATAAAGTAATATACAAACATGATCTATCTTACACACCACAGCAATAATAGAGTAAAAGAGAAACAAAAAGGTATGATATATAAAGAACAAATAACATAAAATTCTTTATCAGTAATTCAATTTTATATAAAAGGATTAAACACTATAATCAAAAAGTAGAGATTGGCAGGCTGAATTAAAAAGGAAAATGATCAAGCTATCATCTTCTCTATGAGATAGAGTTTAGATTCAAAGGCACAAATAGACTGATAGTTTAGAAAATGAATGCAAAAAGATATATCATGCAAACAGTAGCCAAAAGATCATTGAAATAGCTATTAAAAAGTTTTCAAGGGAAAAAAGTGTTATAGAGGCAAAGGACATTTTGTGATGATAAAAGTATCACTCCAGCTGGAAGACAAAAACATACATAAATATAATATAAGTAACCAAAATATACGAAGAAAAATATGACAGAACTTAAATGGCAAATAATTCTACAATAATGGAGTGAGGCTCCACTATACAATTTTGGTGATAAAAAGATCAACTGGGAAGTTCAAGAAGGAGATGGAATGCCTGGCTGGCATGGCTCAGTGGTTGAGCATCAACCTATGAACCAGGCTGTCACAGTTCGATTCTGTGGTCAGGGCAGATGCTTGGGTTGTGGGCTCCATCCCCAGCGTGGGGCGTGCAGGAGGCAGCCAATCAAAGATTTTCATCATTGATGTTTCTATCTTTTTATCCCTCTCCTTTCCTCTCTGAAATAAATAACTGGAATATTGGAACAACACAACAAAACACACTAGATCTACACTGGACTAAGTTTTCATAAAATTCCATTCTGTCTTGATGTAAAAAAACTTAACCATAATCAATACTAACACAATTCAGTTAACTTGATTAGGTGGCAATCGCAGAAGAAAAATGCAATTAAATGAAATGAAGAGACTTCTAGTCCTGGCTATAATGAAGTCTCTGGCATTATGCTACCCCTCCCACTGTAAACAGCAACAATCAGGCATTGGCGCATAGGCCTTAGAAGTTTGTGATCACTGAAAGAACAGAAAATGGCAAAGGAGCTTCATCATCACTTTAGGTTTTTGTCTGGTGACAATTTCCTGACCATGTACAGCAAGGTGCTCTCCAAGCAGAAAAATGTAGTCAAGCTGAGCTGAGGACACAGATAGCAGTATGCAAGTCCGCCAAAGCAGGTGGAATCTATGTGGCAGGGCAATGAAGAGAGCTGTGCAGACACTGAACCTCAGAATGTAGAGGAGAATCCTCAGAGTTCTTGACTGAGGGATGGGGTGTACACACACACAAGACAAATCTCTCTCACGGACTATAGTGTGGTTGCTAAAAAGTGATATGAAGAAAACTAGGATCAATCAGTAAAGTAAACAGTTAATACCTTGGTACCAACTGCTATTTATAATTAAGGACCACATCCTAGAGAAAAAATACTCTAGATTTAACATGAAAAAGCCCAAGACCGTGCTAAAATAGGACCTATAAGGGAGGCAGAATTGGAAACTTGAATTTCAAGTTAGAGACGCTTGGGAAATACCTGGTATTTTCCACAGATATGCCTCAATACAATGTTTTTAAAAGCCTACACATAACCAAGCCGGTTATTGAAGTAATAACCAGAAAAACATACGCGTATACACAAACACACACTACTGAGGATTATAATAGAACCCGACATCTCCACAGCAACATATAATCATGATAGCCAATATACAATTAAAAATTTCAAGACAGACTTCCAGTTCCTGCTTGGAATGTAAAGAACTAGAAAGAGCATTGCTTCTAGTCTTTAATAAAATGAAAACCTGCGTGGAAATAAGCGTCTGTGTCTGAAGCTTTTCCTCTATAAAAGTGGCATCATGCCCCACGAGTTTGGCTCAGTGGATAGAGCGTCAGCCTGCAGACTGAAGGGTCCCAGGTTCGATTCTGGTAAAGGGCATGTACTGTGGTTGCAGGCACATCGCCAAGCAGAGGGTGTGCAGGAGGCAGCTGATCAATGTTTCTCTCTCATTGATGTTTCTGACTCTCTGTCCCTCTCCCTTCCTCTCTGTAAAAAATCAATAAAATATATTTTTTAAAAGTGGCATCATTTTCTTCTGATATTTATTGTTAAAATGCAAAATCTGAATGTTGGTTGTTTTTAATTATCTTTTTGAATATGAATGCTGCTTATAGAATAGCTTCTGTAGAAATTTAATTTCAAAATTGTGTCAACGTGCACAGAGCTGTGGGCCTCCTTTAATTCATTGCATGGGTGCTCCACATTCTCAGATCCATTTTAAACACATCTGGTTTATTATTTTTCTATTATCTTCTGTCTCATATGTTCAAATCTACAACCTTGTTCCTCTGAAGCCTGGGGTAAATGTTTCTAAACTGTTCTCCACATCAGTGGTCTGTCTTTGTGCATCGTCAGTTCTTGTCACTATACTATCCACTCTAGATTTTAGTTATTCTAGTAAATTTTAAGTGCAAAGCTTGGCGATGACATGAAGCTTATTTTAGTCTAAAATTTTGCTGTTTTTCATGTGTGGACACCAATTTTTTTATTTTAATATGTTTTTATTGATTTCAGAGAAGAAGGGAGAGAGAGAGACAGAAACATCAATGATGAGAGAGAATCATTGATTGGCTGTCTCCAGCATGCCCCACACTGGAGATGGGGCCTACAACCTGAGCATGTGCCCAGACCAGTAATCAAACCATGACCTCCTGCTTCATAGGTTGACAATCAACCACTGAGTCATGCCGGCTGACTGGGCCAGGCAACCAATTTTATTTCTAAGAATATTTCTATTGAAATTGTGATTTATGTTGATTTTTTAAGGGTCTGATTATAAGCCGTGTAATAGGTACAAAAAATAATTACAGGAACAGTAATAAATGCTATTATTATTTTTCTTATTATTTCAAAGTTATTAAAATGTTTTTGTCTGACAGAGTGAAGATTGCCTCGGAGACTATAGGAGATATTGGAATAAACCTTTATGGTTTGTCTCCCTCTGCTCATCCATTCCCTCCCACGGAGCAGCTATTTTAATTTGATTGAGGAGAGTCTGATATCCTCTGAGATATGTTTTCCACATGATCCTATACACCAATAAAGCCTTTTTCTGGCTGCATTGTCCTTGTACCATCTGTGTTGCTGGCACCTGGATTTCTGAGGCACACAGAATGTACATGTTAACTCAGAATCTACTTTGCTGACTCAACTCTCTTCACATATTGATTTTGAAGTCTAGAACAGAGATCCTCTTTCCTTTCTTTCTCTCTTTCTCTCTCTCTCTTTCTCTCTTTTTTCCCTTCCTTCTCCCTCCCCTCCCCTCCCCTCCCCTCCCCTCCCCTCCCCCTCCCTCCCTCCCTCCCTCCCTCCCTCCCTCCCTCCCTTCCTTCCTTCCTTCCTTCCTTCCTTCCTTCCTTCCTTCCTTCCTTCCTTCCTTCTACCTTCCTTCCTTCCTTCCTCCTTACTTTCTTTCCTTCCTTCTTTCAAGATATGAAAGTCATTTTTAATAGTTAAAAAGTTGTGGTAAGCCCTAGCCAGTTTGGCTCCCTGGGATAGAGCGTCGGCCTGGGGACTAAAGGGGTCCCAGGTTCGATTCCGGTCAAGGGCATGTACCTTGGTTGCAGGCACATCCCCAGTAGGGGGTATGCAGGAGGCAGCTGATCGATGCTTCTCTCTCATCAATATTTCTAACTCTCTATCCCTCTCCCTTCCCCTCTGTAAAAAAATCAATAAAATATATTTTTTTAAAAAAAGTTGTGGTAAAATATACATAAAAGAAAACACCATTTAAATATTTTTAAGTGTTCAGTTCAGTGTTATTAAGTACATTCACATTATTGTGCAACCATCACCACCATCGTCTCTAGGTTGTTGTGTTTTTTTAATCTTCCATAACTGAAACTCTATACCCATTAACCAGTAACTCCCCATTTCCTCCTCCCCCAGCCCCTGGCAACCACCATTCTACTTTCTGTTTCTCTGAATTTGACTTCTCTAGGTACTTTATAGGAGGAGAATCACACAGTATTTGTCTTTTTATCACTGGATTTTTTTCACTTAGCATAATGTCTTCAAGGTTCATCTATGTTGTAGCATGTGTCAGAATTTCCTTCCCTTTTAAGGCTGAATAATATTCTATTCTATGTATATATCACATTGTGTTTGTCCATTCATCTGTTGACAGAGGTAGTTTTTTTGTTTTGTTTTGTTTTTTTCTTATTTTTTTTACTTTAGTCTGTATACTCCTGTCCAGAAAACAGGGAGCTCCCTTTTATGGGGAATATTGGACCACCAATAGCAATGTTTAATCCCTATTAGACTTCATGCCAGAAGAGGGGAGAGGAGAGCTGAGTAATTGATTTTTCTAAACTCCACGCTGTGAGAATTGATCTGGGAAAATTATCATTCCCAACGTTGTTATGCCTATTTTTAATGGAGGTTATTAAAGTGACATCTTAACCAAAGGGATGTTTGGGCATCATGACACTTTCTTCAATACCGCTTAGCAGGAAACTCATTGTGCTTATTATAAAACTGACCCGACTACTTTGGTACTACTGTACTGAATTCAAATGCTTGTTTTCTCATATAAGGAAGAACTCAGACCATCTAAACATTTAACATTAAGAATTTATAGTTTATAATCAGAGACATCTGTATTATGAACTATTTTATTTCAGTATTATTAAAAGTCCATAGACCAATGTTAAGAATCTCTGCCTTAAATTGTCTAGGAAGTGTAAAATTTTATAACATGCTTAGTATTCAAGTAAATAGAAAAAAAAAGCCTTTGAAAATAAAAATACACCCTAAAATGATTACTTTAGGCACACCAACATCTACTTTTAGATATTTTTCAAGTTGATATTTCTCCAGAACAAGTCATTTAACTTCAAGTTACCTCAATTGTGTAGAGAAAACTGGTTATATTAAATAACTAATTATAATTCTAATAAATGGTGAATAGTTATACCATGAAAGACAAAGCAGTCAGCACTTGTGGGAAATTTATAGCATAGAATTTGCATATTAGGCAAAGACCTCCCTTATAAATAAGAACCATTTTTCTCTGTAAAATATTTAGCTCAGGAAATGCTAAGTAATGATAATTGGTCTATAATTTTCTTTGCTATGACAATATCATGTTACTTTTAAAAGGAATTAAGAAGCTTACTCAGATTTCTTAATTAAAAAATTTCCAGGAACAATAAAGTTGCCTTAATATAAAACCCACTGATGGAAGGAAACTCCTACTTTTACTTTGACCTGTGATGTCAAACTGAGCAAGGTGTTTTATGTGAGCAGTCGATCATAGGAAGCTTTTATCCCTCTTTCCTTTGAAGACCCTGTTTGATAAAAGTATCCTTGAGTCACATCCTTCAAACAGGGAAGTTAATACTTTGACTCTATTTTTGAAGACAGCATATAAAGGTCTTCGTAGCTTCTAATAATATGGTTTAAAATTATACATTTAAAAGTATAATTCATTGGTTTTTATGAAGAGTATAGGAAATTCTCTATGGAAAATCCAAATTCTTGCTGCTTTTGCTTTTAGAAACACAGTTTGTTTTTGTCTAGAAATAGTTATACTCTGGACCAAAGACACATATGAGAAATATTTGAAATTGGACTGTATGATATCTATACTAATAGAGGAATATGCAAAGTGTCCAGGATGCCATCACAGTAATGACCAATCAGCAGGCTGTGCGTGCAGCAGCCGCAGGTGGGCGGGGA
>NW_005871105.1:3468211-3486474 GCF_000147115.1 Myotis lucifugus | reverse complement strand
GAGGGAGGGAGGAAGGAAGGAAGGAAGGAAGAAAGAAAGAAAGAAAGAAAGAAAGAAAGAAAGAAAGAAAGAAAGGAAGGTCATATCCTATAAAAGAGACATCTTGAAAATGCCTAAAGAAAGTTGTCATTTTTTTGTGGTGAAGATACTGGACTCCTTGTGGATGAAAATACCTTGGCAGCTGCGAGGGCTGAAAGCCGGCAGCTGCGGCGGCTGGCAGTGGCAGTGGCAGTGGCAGCAGCAGCGGTGTGATGGGGGTAGCGTCTTCCCCTGATCAGCCTGGTGGTCTCCCTCAAAGGGAAATCAGAGCCTAAGCCATCAGTAGGACATCCCCTGAGGGCTCTCAGACTGTGAGAGGAGGCAGGCTGGGCTGAGGGACCCTCCCTCCCAGTGCACGAATTTTTGTGCACCAGGCCTCTAGTTCTTATAACATTCCATTTTAGCTCCTTAGATTTATAAGTTTATGAAATTTGAAGAAAAAATGTCCTGTTCTTTAAAAAGTGCTATTAACATGTTCTCTAAGTTTTTGGTGAAAAGGAGAGAAATTTATAGTAGGGATAAGATAAAGATAAACTGATTTAGTGATTGAAAAATCAGGGGTAAATATGTATGCTAATATATTTAAGATATTTCTTGAATTATATAAATTATATACAAATCTTAGCTTTCTTTTTAAAAAATATATTTTTATTGATTTCAGAGAGGAAGAGAGAGGGAAAGAGAGATAGAAACATCAATGATGAGAGAGACTCATTGATTGGCTGCCTTTTGCATGCCCCACACTGGGGATCAAGCCTGCAACTTGAACATATGCCCTGACCAGGTATCAAACTGTGACCTTCTGGTTCATAGATCCACGTTTAACCACTGAGCCATACTGCCGGCCTTAAAATTTTAATCCGAACAAAGAAGTATACAGAACAGGCATCTAGTAGACTAATTTCCAACATGATCATTCTTGTCTATGATTTTATTTCACATAAATCATACCATATAAAATTTATGAAAAAATTTTAATATGGGAGTTGAAGCTTAGGATCAATTCAAACAGCTCCCTTCCTAAATGGACAGAACTATACATATGTCTGAGAAACAAGAAGACCTTGTTTTTCTAATGTTTGGATAAATAAGAATTAGTACCATTGCACAATAACTTGAAGAAGAAATCTAAACTTGTGGAGTTCACAGAAACACAGCGGATGTTGTGACAGCCTGCAAATAACCAGTCAACTCATTATTATTTTGCTGTATATTTGTTCATTCATTTTCACTCTTGCCTGCTTATTTAGTTTCTCTCCCATTTGTCCAGGCTATTAGTTAGGATGCTTTTGAAAGTATTAGAAATCCCAACTTAAATTGGCTTAATAATAAGAAGAGTCATTGCAATGGTTAATTTTATTGTAAACTTTGCTAGGCTGTGATATCCAGTAATTTAGTCAAATACCAGTCTAGATGTTTCAGTAAAGGTTTTTTTAAAAATGTAATTAATATTAAAATCAGTAGACTTGAGGAGAGCAGATTACCCTTCCTCATCCAATCATTTGAAGGACTTAAGAGAAAAGACTGAGATGCCCAGCGGAATAAGAATTCTGCCTCCATACTGTGTTTGGCTTCAAGACTGTTGCAGCAATGTCAGCTCTTGCCTGGGTCTCCAACTGATTGGCATTGCAGATTTCACATTTTCCAGTCCCCAATACTGTGTAAACCAATTCCTTAAAATAGTTTTCTTTTACCCAAGCACTAAAGGAAAAAGTGCTAACTTTAGAAAACTGTCTTCTCAATCTCATAGCTAAAGAATGGTTTATTTTTATAGTAGAAAATATGATATATATCCTAGATTAAATCCCAAATATTAAGGATAACAGTTTCACCTTAAAACAACTTTATCAGTCAGAGTCTTTTTAAAAATAATAATTGTAAATGTTTACTCCTATGCTCCTACCTTTTTATAAGAATGAAAGAAGAAACAAGTACAGAATCATTAAACATTAAGTGGGTTCATTTCAAATTTAATCAACAAGAACACTGATTAATGTCTATTAGGATCTTAGCAAATAATATTTTTTCAGGACTGGAGGATCTACATAAAAGCAACCTTCTCCTATCAACATTCTTTTATTTTTTTCTTTAAAATATATTATTTAATTTTAATAGCTAATTTCTCTACTTGATTTCAAAGAAGAGACTGTTGTGAAGAGCTGTGTCTTTAGCAGGAAAGTATTTCCCCCCCAAGCATAGAGATATCTAAATCAAAAAAATACCCTAGAGGAAAAAAGAGATCTCAAAAGAAAAACAGAAAAAATGCAATACTATTGCACAGTAAGCAGAGACTTCATATATTACTACCCTCAAGGTTTAGTTAATAAACCTTGAAGTTTCAAATTTTGTATTCAGTACAAAGCAGCAAAGTTTCCTAAACAAAATTCATTGCACAGATTTACAAAAGGCCCTAGCGGATTTAAATTCTAAGCTCCAATTTTATTATTATACTTATTTCATCTTATTTGGAATAAAGCTTAGATCATTTTATATTTTGGCAAAGTCCACTATTCTTTTATTGTTCCTCTAACTGTCTAGGCAACGGCAACACATGTTTAAGAACAGTACTAAGGGATTCTTAACGCATATAACACTAAGTTATTAATAATGAAATTATAGACATATTTATAGAGGAAAAAGACATTGAACAAGATAATAGCACACAAGAATTATATTAAAATAATTAAAGATATTTCATATAGCAATATTTTTATATATATATCTGCTTGGACAAGAAGAATAAAATAAAAAAATAAACAAGTGGATTACATCAAACTGAAAAGTTTGTGCAAAGCAAAAAACAACAACAAACCAACAAAAACAAAAACAAAATTGAAAAGACAACCCACTGAATGGAAAAACATATTTGCCAATGATACATATGATAAGGGGTTAATATCCAAAATTCATAGAGAACTTCTACAACTTAACATAAAAACAACAAACAAACCCACAAACATACAATCCGATTTTAAAAATTGGCAAAGGACCTGAATAGACACTTCTCCAAAGATACATATCAAAAGATGCTCAATATCACTAATCATCAGATGAATGCAAAGAAGATCCCATATATCCACAGCAATCTCAAGAAAGAAGAACAAAGTTGGAGAGATCCCAATGCCGGATATCAAGCTATATTACAAAGCCACTGTAATAATAATAATCTGGTACTGGCACAAGAACAGGCATATAGATCAATGCCTTTCTATTTAGTTGTTCTATTGCACTATTCACTATACCTGCTTTCTCATCACTAAATCACAGCCTTTTGCTGCTCAATCTTATAATAAAGAATTTAAACATACTACTGGTTTTTGCTATAGTTTATATTATTTCATTATTTTATATTATTTTACTTATTTATTATTGATATTTCATTTATTGTTGCTATAATTATTTATTTATATAAATGCAAAACAATAATAAAACCTTTATTTCCTTAAGTCATATATTCATCTATTATGAGATTTTTATGTATGGGAGCATATAAACAGATATAAAATAGCTTCCTATCTATAGAAATCATTCTCAAGGAAGATAAATGTTAACACTAATAAGGGTCTTGGTGATACCTTTCCAGTAATAGCTGAAATTTTACTGGGTATGGCCAGACTTACCCACACCGTGTTAATACCTTATCCTAAGAAGCCAGAAACACCAATCAGAAAGAATATATTCACCCCCCTGTTCATAACATAGCTAAGATCTGGAAACAGCCCAAGTGCCCACAAGTAGATGAATGGACTAAAAACTGGTACATTTACACAGTGGAATACTATGTAGCTGTAAAAAAGAATGATTTCTTACCCTCTGAGACAGTATGGAGGGACCTGGAGAGTGTTATTCTAATTAAAATAAGCCAGTCAGAGAAAGACAAGTATCACATGATCTTACTTATGTGTGGAACTTAAAGAACAAAATAAATTGATGAACAAAAAAGATCCAGATACATTAAAGCAGACAACAGACTGCCATATTTTAGAGGGAAGGGGAGGGGAGAGGGAAGATGTTAACCAATGAACTTAAATGCATATATTCATGTCCCTTGGACAGACAATAGTGTTGGGGAGGGCAAGAGAGTGGAGTGGATGGGGTCAATGGAGGGATAAAATGCAGACATCTGTAATACTTTCAACAATAAAGATAAATTTAAAAATAAATAAATATAAAAGCAATTTTAGAAAATTTTATTAAAGATTCTGAAAAATATTGGGGGTCCAATTTAACTAATTGTACCGAAACCCACTCTAACAGACAAAGCCAAACGTGTACTGCATCAAAGTAGAAGTTTATTTCTTGTTCACACGCACACACTCTAGTGTGGATGTGCAAGTTGGTGGGTGACTCCCTTATATGAGATTAGTCAGATGTAAGAAGAGGAGAGAGATCTTTAAGAAGGAGTATCTGTTTCTTAAGCTCATGGTCCACAAATGGCACATATCACTTCTTCACAGGATCTATTGCCAATATACATAACTGCAGAGAAGGGATGGGGAGCTCAGTGCAAGTGTAATCTCAGAAAAAAGGGGAAATTACACTTTGATGAGCATCTAACAGTTTTCACTAGAAGATTATGTGAGTGAAGAATCATATGTGTAGATCATTTTAAAATTTAACAACTTTTCACAACTATGTAAGGTAAGTTAGATAGCATGAGTAACCATATTCTTTTCACAGAAAATTTAGTGACCTATATAAAATTCTCCCAGTTTTTCCACTTTCCCCTCACACAGCTTTGTTATGATTCCTAGAGAAAATTGGACCTGGTCAACATAAGGAACTTATCACCGTCATTCCCATAAAGCTATCTTGTCGTGTAACTAATCCATCTATGACTCTGCATTTTATTTCGCTTTATTTCCTTATGTATAAATTTCTGCCTCAATGATCTGTCTTGGACAAAATGCACAAAGATCTAGAACCTGGTCTTTGTGTTGCCAGCCTCCCAGCAATACATAAAATATTTCCTCTGAACCTCACCCTGGAATGAGGCCTTCCTATTTACTAAGAAACTACCATCAAAAAGCCTGTCTGTCTTGGACAGTCTAGTGTTGCTTTCCCCAGGTTTTATACTACAGGGCTCTGTCTGCTTATTGCTTATCAATATCCCATTCTTAACTCTTAATAGATTTATCAATACCAGCTGCCAACTTCCATTCTGACAAGATTCAGATACTGTATTCTATTGCTGCCCTAAACTTCCCTCCAGCACTACAGCTGGGTTTTCCCTTTCCATATTTCCACTGTCTCAGGGGATGAATCTATTTCTAGGTCCCTGAACCACCTCCTCTAGGCTGGCCTTCTTTGATACTAAGTCCTAAGTATATGACAAGATAGGGCAGAAATTTAATCACCCAGGGCAGAAATTTAATTCACCCACATGCATCAACAGGTAGTCTGATTTAAAATCCAGAATATATAGTCAACTAATATTTGATGTATTCCAAGAACACATAATGGGGAAAGGATAGTCTTTTCAGCAAATGGTGTTAGAAAAATTGAATATTCATATATTAAAAAAAGAAAATGAAATTAGAACCCTACCATATACCATACACAAAAATCACTCAAAATGCATTAAAGACTTTAATGTTAAACCTGAAACTGTAAAAGTCCTAGAACTAAATATAGGGAAAATCTTATTGACATTGATCATGTCAACAATTTCTTGGATATGACACCAAAAACACAGGTAACAAAAGCAAAACTAGACAAGTGGAGAGAAGTGGGACTACATCAAACTAAAAAGCTTCTGCACACCAAAGAAAATAATCAACGGAATGAAAATCCAACCTACAAAACGAGACAATGACTTGTAAACCATATGTCTGATAAGGGGTTAATATCTAAAATGTATAAGTAACTCACACTAGTCAACAACAAAAATCAAATAATCCAATTGAAATTGGGCTAGGGACTTGAAAACACATTTCTCCTAAAAAGACATAGAAACAACCAACAGGTATATGAAAAGTTGTTCAACATCAACAGTTATCAGGAAAATGCAAATCAAAGCAACAATTAGATATTACCTCATATTTTTTAGGGTAGCTATTATTATTTTTTTTTTAAAGACAAGTGTTAGCGAGGATGTGGAGAAATATGAACCCTTGTACACTGTCAGTGTGATTGTAAAATGGTGCAGCAGCTTTGGGAAACAGATTCTTCAAAAAAAGTCACAATAAAACTACCATATTACCCAGCAATCCTACTCTTAGGTGGTGTGAAGCAGCAGGCCCAGAGAAGAGGAGGGACTTGCCCCAGGTCACACAGCTAGTAAGGGGCAGATGCGGGACTGAACACATGTCTCAGAGGCCAGAACGGAAGTCTCCACCACTAGACTAGATGTCTGGTCCAGCAACCCTACTTTTGAGTATATAGTCAACAGGACATAAAATCGGTATCTCAAAGAGTAATATTTTACTATTACTATTCGATGTGATAAGGAGGGTGAAAACTAATAATGAGGCAGATAGTGAATGAGATAATAAACTTAAAATCACTTGAGCTACTCAGTAAAAGATACCAAGTAAATCCAAAGTATGATTTTATTAATGTAATAAGCTCAAGCACCAGAAAAGAAGAATGCATGTACAGATGTTTAAGTCCTGTTCATTAATTTGTTTAGCTCATTAATTTGTTTAACTTTCACAAATTAGATATCCCATTCATTTTTCATGGTCCCAATCATCTGAGTGCATGCAGTTATCATTGTCACCAGATAAATTCCTCTCAGTGAGGATGTTGAGAAGAGAAATGAGATCTTAACTGTCTCTGACAGTGAATCCAATTGACAATCACATTGAATAATACTTTAAATGACTAGAATACACTTACCAAGAGTGGTGTGAAGATTAAGTATGACATTGTAGAATTGAATGTAGTGCCTGGTGTGGCGATAAGTCTTTAACATAAATATAAAATCCCAATGAAAAGCTACAATAAAGAATGATTCAGGAACACTAAAATTTAAATTTCATGTAAAGATTTTGCCTCAAACAAAGGATCCAGAGTTAAAATTTTATTTTAAAGTATAAACTTAAGGCACATCAGTAGAATTTAAAGTGAATAGGGCTAGCAACTATAAAACATGACAATGTTTCAGGAAATAGGCTAGGTTTGAGAAATACTGAGTGACAAAAATAGAACCATGAACATAAATTATACATTCCAAAAGCATAATATTGAGCACAGAAGTAGATAATAAAAAAACAAAAGCATGATAGCTATTGAATTCCTCCTACATCTATTGTATGAAACAATTTGATGATGATAAAAATAAATCTAATAATCATTTCTTAGCCTACCAACTAACAAGAAGCAAGAGAAAAGAGTATTGTTATCCTGATGTTTTGTTGTTACAACAATCTATTTGGAAAAATTTTATATGATCTTAACCATCAAATGCTGAATATATATAATGTTTTTCATCAAACTGTGTTTCTTATCACTTACATTATAAAGTCAGCATGTTAGATAAATTTTAAAATTTTCATTGTCATAGTTAAAAAATATGTGTAACCAGATCATACCATGAAAAACAACATGCTTTTAGATGTTATCAATAGAGGTCTTATTTATAATTCCCTGAGATCATTTAACAAATAACACTGTGATTGCATCACCATACCTTTTTGGCACTTTGGATCAACTTTGTCATTGCAGACATCTAGTAGTTTTTATATTGATTCAGCCATTTTATTTCAGAATTAGCATACCAAAACTATTCTCAGTTATAGTGCTAATATATTGCATCAAAGACTAAATTAACATTTTACTGCTGTTAACCAGAGGCAATACTTCATAAAAAATTGATAGTTTTTCCAAAACTTTACATTCCAAACTGTTTAAATTTCAATATTTCCATTAAACACCTATTAATGAAAAGGAGAAAGTACATTTCCTTTCCTTCCTTCTGGCAAAATATAATGCCAGGTTTCAAATGTCTGATACTTTTGAATTCCCATCAATCTAACTATGCGCTTAATAGCAATAAAAAAATCCAACAAGACCACTTAACTTCCTCAATAAAAACTTACATAGTAATTAGTGGGGTCATAAGTTTACTTAAAAAAAAGCAAATATAAAGAACTGTCTATTTTTATTATATTTTTACTCCATTCAATATTCATGATTATTTTATGTAATTGGGAAAGTTCATTTCAAATTCTAATTCATCACTGAAAGATAAGAATTAACTGAAAAGCAAAGCAAAACTTTCTTCTTTATCTATGTGAATAAAATTTGGTAAACTTTTTGCTTAGCAACTTTTCTCAGGCAACAGTTATGCATTAATGTTTATCCTTGAGAAATTCCGGTTCCAAGTCCTTAGAGTTTACACAGCAAATGTCACATTTTCCTCGTGCAGATAAATTCATAAATCAATGCATGCAGCTCATACTGCCTGAATCTTTACAGCAAATTTTAATCAGCTAAACACATACAAATTTTGCCACACTTCATTCACTGCTTCCATGAGATCAGAATATAGCAGATGTGGCTGCATGACAAAGAGACATTGCAATTAATGTGAGGCAGATTGGGGTAAATACCTTATGAAAATGTGAGCAACATTTTTTTTCACTGTGCCAATCATGTCTTCACATTGTGAAATTGAGAAAGAAGATAATCTTGCTATTCATATGAGAACAGTTTCAGGTATAAGAAACAGATATCTTGTCCAGGTGACACAAAGTCGAGGCGCGTTAGGAACCTGAGAGAAAACATACACAGGCTATAAGGATGGAGGAAGAGAAGAGAAGGAAGGACAAAGATTAGAGTATGCTTCATCTCGTCTCATGATTTTAAGAAAAAAAAATATATATATGGTTGTGTCTTTTGAGTAGAAGAAAGAGTTGAAAAAATATTCTACACTGGTCAGGGTGTTGGCTAAAAGAAAATAAGATGTCTGACAAGATAGTGTAGGAGACATGAGGATGAACATCTCAGAATGGGCAGAGTGTAAAGATAATCTATGTCCCCAGGAGCCAACACTGAGTCCTGCTTGACACTCTTCACTGGGAAAGGAGAGGCAATGCGCCACCTGGTGACAGGCCGATGTTGGCAGGCTGATGATACAAAGGTTTCCTTCCTGCAGGGGTAAGAGGTGACACTCAATGACACAGAGAGTCGGGAGATGAATCTGCCTCTTCTGCCTCAGTGAATATGCTGACATCACCATTTGTGGACCTACAGAATGCCCGACTCTTCAGCACACAGTACTGTTGCTGACTAAAGGACATGGTTTATATCAAGGAAGTACATCTATGGGCTTATATTCAAAGTATTCAATTGTCTTGCTATGTACCCTTTACACTAAAGCATGTAGCTTGATAGAATGATGTGACAGAATGGTGAAGGCTCAATTACAGAATATGCCCAAAGAAAACGTTTTAGTGGGCTGAAGCACAGTGCTATGGGACACATATTGTCAATATGTGATGCCATTTTTCACATAGCCAGATTGCACAGGTTCCGGGACCAAAAGATGAAAAAAGGAGTGTCTCTCTCACAATTATAGTTAATGATAAAAATAATGCACATAAGAAATTTATTTCACAACCCAAGTGGTAAATGCTTCTATCAGGGCAAAGAGTTGGTTCCCATGAACTGAAAAATTGAGAGAGCCACCTGGCAATTTTTCAGATCCTCACAGTATTGAACTAAAGAGAACTGAGACAGTGATTCTACCAACCAGTCATGATACAAAATGGGGGCAAAGTGTAAGAATGTCTAAATCAGGCATTGCCACCTATAATACTATCCACAGAAAACTGTGGAACCTCAAGGAAGACATAACTATCAAGGATTCGTGTTTCCCTATACTGAGGGCTCAGTTTTCTTCAACCAACGGACGAGAGTAGTGACTAAGATGTACAATCGGTATATTATACTGTATAACCTGTCTGCACCTCTAGATCTATTCTTGATCCTTCTCTGCCTTCCTCTGTGTACAAGAGAGCCTGACCTCCGGGGCTTCCACTTCAGTTCAATTAATGGGAGTCTGGCTGGAGCGAGAGGCGAGGCATTCATTCCCTTTGCTTCCTGCCTTTCAGTCTGCAGTCCAATTAATGTGAGGCAGATTTGGGTAAAATGTCTTATGAAAATGTGAGCAACATTTTCACCGTGTCTTCTCGCCGAGCCATAGCTTCTGTCTCGGCCCCACTCCCAGAAACCAGCCTTCACTGGGTTGCAACAAGTGTTCTTACCCTTGGCCTTGTAGGCCTGGCATTGATGATCTTCCCCGTTGTTGCTGGGTCCCAGCGGCTGCCTCATCGGTTCATGTGTTTGCCAACACTGCTATCAGTTCTGGTAAAATCTTCAATGTTTAAATGTCTCATCAATTCCAGTCAAGTTTCTGACTAGTATGGCATAATATGAAATGACCCTAGGAAAATGGTGCATTTTAGATCATCAAGAGCAGTTCAAGAAAGTCAGAGGGAAAAGCTGTGAGGGATGTAGAGATAGAAGGCTCAGAATTAAATAATGAAGTTTAAGACCCCAAAAAGGACCTTGAAATATAACGCAAAGTGAATCACAGACCTAAACGTAAGATGCAAAACTATAAAAATCCTGGAAGATAACATAGGAGAAAACCTAGATGACCTTGAATATAGCGATGACTTTCTAGATATAGCACCAAAAGCACAGTCCATGAAAGAAGTAATTGATAAACTAGACTTTATTAAAATTAAAACCTTCTGCTCTACAAAGGACAATGTCTTTTTAGGGCAGTAAAATTATCCTGTAGGTTATTATAATGATAAATATGTCATTCTACATTTGCCCAAACCCTCAGACTGAATCCATAAGTCAGTGATTTTCAAATGGTGTGCTGCAAGAATTCTTAAAACATGTAATACCTGACTATTTAGTCAGGAGCACTGACTTTTTTTCCCCCTTAAATTGTCAAATAAAAAAATTACAACAGCCAACACAACAAAAGCCGTCCAGCATGACTGAATCAAAATTATACTTATTTTTTTTGTCAGATTATAGTAATTAGTATATGTGTGCCATGAGATGAAAACGGTTGAAAATCTCTGCTTTAGATAGTGAACTTTGGATGATTATGATGTGTCAATGTAGGTTCATCATTTTAACAAATGTATCCCTCTGGTGTGGGATGTGGATAATAGTGGAGGCTGTGCATGTGTGAGAGCAGAAGGTTATGAGAAATCTCTGAATCATCCCTCAGTTTTGCTGGGAACCCAAAACTGTTCTGAAAATGTAAAGTCTTACTTAAAAAGAAAAGGAAAAAAACGCTAATGTATCATCAAAATCCTGTTTTTAAGTATTAACCATAATGTTAAACTCAAAACAAGCCCAACATCAAATTATGACATTTTGGAGAGGTTGTTCTGATTGTAATATGAAGAATTCATCAATTACATAAGAAGGATCTGTGATTTTAATCTACCTTGTAGTTCATTTGTTCTCTTTAACTGCCAAACAGGTAGAGGTCAAATCAATGACTACATTGACTTCTAGTGAACTCAGTTCTAAACTTTGGAATATCAGCACTTTGGAGTACCGCTATTCTTGGAGAGATCTCTAGAGATGGCGCATTCGATTAGCATACCTTACTTTGAAAAAATATTCACACCACTGCCTTATTCTCCATACTACATTGTGCCTTAGGGCAGCTATTCTGTCTTTCTTATAATACACTTTTTAATTGTGTCTCTGGTCAAAGCCCCTGGCACCTATCAATTTTGTAAGTAGCAGAAAGATTGTAAACAAGTAGGCTAGAATTTGCATCCTTTTTTGACATTTGGATGCGAAGCCGGTATCACTAGAAGGTCAGTAACACAATAATGAGAACAACTTCCTCAGCGAGAAATATACAAATGTTCAAATTATTTTAAGTTCAAACAGAACATTTGAAATATTCAATATTAATTGCAATAAGTTTTATTTACAACTTTAAAGTTAAAACATGAATTAATATTTCATGTGCGTATGTCTAGATAAATGGGTCTACGTCCTTATTTTTTTTGTTCTATTTTGTTAATGGAGATGTAATTTCCATTCAGTAAGATTCACTCACCTCAGTGATATAGTTCTAGAGTTTGAAAAATAAATGAGTATAATCACCACCATGACAATCAGTATATATATAAATATTTTCATCACATTGAGGAATTTCCTTTTATTTCTTAATTTATTATGAATTTCAAATCAGAAATGATGCTAAATATTGTATTGTCAAGTGAGTTTTACTTTTATTGGATGATCAAATGATTTCTTTAAATTTTTATAAGTTAATTGGTAAGTGACATGCATTGATTTTCAATTACTGGACCAAAACTGCACTCCTACATAAACCTGACTATTCTGTTTCATATAATTTTGAATTTGATTTAATATATTGTTAAAGATTTTGCATCTGCATTTTTTGGTTTTTTTTTGTTGTTGTTGTTATTAATCTTCCTCTGAGGATATTTTTCCATTGATTTTTAGGGGAAGTGGAAGAGAGAGGGAAATACAGAGAGAAACATCAATGTGAGAGAAACACATGGATTGGTTTCCTCCTGTAGGATCCCTCCTGTAGGGCTTCCTGGGCTGGGGAGGAGACTGCAACCAAGGCATGTGCCCTTGATCGGAATCTAACTTGCGACCCTTTGGTACACAGGCTGATGCTCTATCCACCAAGTCAAACCGACCAGGGTGCATCTGCATTTATAATAGACTAGAGGCCTGGTGCACAGGATTTGTGCACTGGTGGGGGGCGTGGCCTGTGGGGATCAGCCCACTGTGGGAGTGCCACTCATCTCAGTCAGCCAAGCAGCATTCCCACTTGGGAGCGCGCTGACCTCCAGGGGACAGCTCCTGCATTGAGCGTCTGCCCCCTGATGGTCAGTGCATGTCATAGTGACTGGTCAACTGGTCGTTCCACCATTTAGTAGCTGGGCTTTTATATATATAGATAGATATTAGTCTCTAGTTTTCTTATATAAGATTGTGGCATCAGAAAAAGATTACTGATTTGAGAAATTTCTTTTAAGCTGTCTATATTAATACATTCAAAGTGAGTTTCTAGTAGACAGCCATGGTTGTTTTGTCTGTTTTGTTTTTTTGTTTGTTCGTTTGTTTGTTTTCATTCTGACAATGTCTGTGTATGATTTCTGGATTGACAATTTATGCCTTTAAACACTTCAGGAATATTATGTCGCTTCTTTCTGTCCTCCATAGTTTCTGATGAGAAATCGTCTGACAATCAAATCACTGTTCTCCTATAGGTAATGCATCATTTTTCTCCGACTGCCTTCAAGAAGTCATCTTGAAAATTTTTCACTAGTTTGATTGTGATGTGTTTGGGCATAAATTTCTTTGAGTCTATTTTGTTTGGGGCTCAGTTATATTTCTGAATCTTAGGTTTATGTCTTTCACTAATTTGAGAGGTTTATAAACATTTCTTCCAAATAATTTTTGGTATTGCAGTCTATGTATGTTTAGGTTATAGTAGCTATTTACAAAATGATGCAAATTTCTAGAAAACCAGTTCACACTATATATCAAGAATAGTAAAATAGTTCATATCTTTTCATCTAATTATCTTTTTTGAAATCTATCTTAAGGAAATAATTAGAATAGTGATCAAATATTTATAAACAAAGTTACACTCCCTAATATTAAGCTTGAGAATATAACATTCAACTACATATAAATGTTCAGTAATAAGGAATTTAGCTAGGTAACCTATTATTAATAAGAAAACTTAATAACAATAAGCAGAGTTATTATACACAGTTAAATATTTTAAAGATGTGTGTGGCTTATGCTAAGAATTAGTATTATAGTGATCACTAAAACATACAAATACAAGACCTTTTCTTTGATTTCCAAGTAGAAAGATAGTACAAATAAGTGTAACAATTAAATAAAATATTATTAAAATACTATGAGGTGTTAAACATTGAATTATTTATAGAGAGTTTTAAAGCAATTGGATCTTAAATTTGTGGGAGAACTTAGAGAAAACTACATATCAGGTTTCTTTGTTTCCTTTTCTTTATTTTGCATCACATTGGATAGTTCAAATTAAATAATGAATAACACCATCAATGTTCAAGTTCAATTCTGAAGTATTTTCAAATGCTGAATATAAGTAGCATATATAGTGTTAATTCTCTCCCATTAACTTGTAAAATGAAAGCCTTTTATTGTTATTTTTAGGTAAATGATTCACTGAAATATTTGCTTTTATCATTATGTCTATTATTCCCATCAATATAATAACTATATGTCTTATGATAGATTCCTAAAGAATTACAGGAAACACAAGTAGAAAGTGCACTTATCTGTTAAAGACCAGAGACCGAAAGTAGCAAGGAAAATAGAAATTGTTTATTATATTTATCTGTATTAAAAAATGTCTTCATATAGGTAAGCCAGTGCTATGTGTTGTTCCACTATTATTGGATCCCATTTATCTTTCTGCTCTGTCATCTTTGTCTTCTATGTTTATTGACCCCTTCTGTCTAATCTAACTGTAGGAGTTCCAGCCACCATATATAAATTCAATATAAGACAGGAGAAAGGTTTAAAAAAAATAAGACACAAGCTTTATGCCCCAATATCTCACTTTGAGGAGCTGTTAAGTTCCACCAAATAATTTCTGCCTTGCATCATTAGCTGGAACTTTTTCACATGGGCAGAGATTGCTATAAAAGAGGCAAGGATATGGAGACTTTAGCTGAGTTTGTTTGTTTTTAGTTTGCTTCTAAAGAATAAAAAAGAGAATGAAAACTGAAACTTCCATTAGCAATCTCTGCTACAACAAGTTGACTGATTTCCAGTGTTTAGCAACTGAAACAAGTCCTAGACCAGTGATGGCGAACCTTTTGAGCTCGGCGTGTCAGCATTTTGAAAAACCCTAACTTAACTCTGGTGCCGTGTCACATATAGAAATTTTTTGATATTTGCAACCATAGAAAAACAAAGATTTATATTTTTGATATTTATTTTATATATTTAAATGCCATTTAACAAAGAAAAATCAACTAAAAAAATGAGTTTACGTGTCACCTCTGACACGCGTGTCATAGGTTCGCCATCACTGGCCTAGACACTCACTAACATTGAGATTACCATTTTTCTGGATGCTAAACTTTCATTAGATCCATTGAAGACATAGAGAGGATAATGATAACAAAGTCTTTCTAACTTTACTAGTGATACTGTTGTGCTCACCTAGTTATTAATAACAGGAAGGGAGCAAAGGGAAGGCCAGAAATTATAGACATGTCATTTGGGCAGTTTCACCAGGAAGCTAAAGCTTTACATTCTCCAGGAAGTCACTGGTCTATTCCTTGCAGATCCCTGGGGAAAGGGTCCAGGGGTGGGCAAACTTTTTGACTCGAGGGCCACAATGGGTTCTTAAACTGGACCGGAGGGCCGGAACAAAAGCATGGATGGAGTGTTTGTGTGAACTAATATAAATTCAAAGTAAACATCATTACATAAAAGGGTACGGTCTTTTTTATTTTTATTTTATTCATTTCAAACGGGCTGGATCCGGCCCGCGGGCCGTAGTTTGCCCACGGCTGGACTAGACAGAGGGAAGAGAGACACATGCTAGTAAAGTTGAGGGGGAGGGGGGGTGGGGAATGAAGGAAAGATACTTGCCTGTCAATCACTCCTGGGAACAGGTCATTGGCCAGAATGGGCATGGCCATTGCAAGGGCATGAAATTTGGGATATTTAATCCCCTAAACAAAGATAGTCACTCTCTTTGCCTCTCTTGGCTCTATTGGACTCTTGTTGTGAGGGGTGTGCTCTCTTGGCTCTGCCTGCATTCACCCACATGGCCCATGGCCATGTGGACCCCCTCCCCCACACACACACAATGGACTAATGGACTGTAATGCTGTGTGATGCTGAACTAGACCCTGCTAAAATATGGAACAGAAATTCTGTACACTGGCTTTGCTTCCAGATCTACTGAACCCAAGCTACACTTTTATAACTGGACTAAGGGAAATGGGACTTTGGAAACCCAGGGATGTAATGATACACAAATAAAAATCACTCATCCTCCCATGTGAGTCTCAGAAAATTCCTTTTCTCAAGATATCATAAGGACTCCACCCCCAGCACTCAGTGGGGAAAGGGATACCCCAATTTCCCCAATAACACTAATACCAACGTTAAAGAATTCTTGTAACTCATCATTATGAAAATTGAGAATAAATATCTTAATCATTCTACTAATTAGACTACTCCTGAATCAATTTGTTGAGAAATCAAATGTTTTATTTAGATAATGTTAGCCATAACCTAATTCAAAGGGATTTTTGAATATTTATTCCTCCTCATAAAAAACCCTAAATTAATTTAAAAAAATAATATACAAGATCTTGGCATCTTGCAAATTTCCAGGTTATCTATTCAGAAAATATTGATTATACACATTGACAGGCGATGCTGGCTTTCCACATTACAGTTATTCCTTTTCTTCCTTACTAATGGAATCTCCATTGCATTTGTCTAAAGGATTGCTGAACTTTCAGAGAGATTGGTTACTTTCATACCCTAGGGGATGAGCCTTGATTATTCTAAGTCAGTCATGTACAGTCGCCCCCATTTTTCTGTTGGAGATACATTTCAAGACCCCCAGTGGATGCCTGAAGCCTCGAATAGTAACTAACCCTATATAGTTCCCAAAGGAAGCACTTGATGGCTTCTCTTTGGCATATCTGAATTGCTCTTGGACTTTGGGGTCATAATTAAGTAAAATAAAGCTTACTTGAACACAAGCACTGCAATATGGAGAACGTGGATCTGATAGGCTATATGGCTGCTAAGTATCTAATAGGCAGGTGGCTTATACAGCAGGGGTCCACTGGACAAAGTGATGACTCGTATCCTGGGCAGAGTGGAGCAGGATGGCATGAGATTTCATCTTGCTACTCAGAATGACGTGCAATTTAAAATGATTTGTTTATTTCTGGAATTTTCTATTTAATATTTCTAGACCATGGCAACCTCAGGTAACTAAAACCAAGGAAAAACAAAACCTGAGTAAGCAGGGAATACAGGTAATCCTACTCTATTTGCTGGCCATTAAGTTAAGATTGGGCAGGTGACAAAGTTCTGGGAATAATCTGAAATGCACAACTAATGAGATCAGGTATATCATTTTGTGCAAAGTTAATTAAAACTATCATTATGACACGTGTCTCAGAATTTTTGTTTCCATTGTAAAGATCAATCACATTTAGATCAAGAAAGATTTTTGTGCTTTGATTCATAATGTTCAGGATTTATCTAAGTGACATTTTGGAAATACTTTATGAATAGACCTTTAATAATTTCTTATAGTCTAGTAAATATCCTTTTTCTTATTATTAGTGAAATTTACATGTGAAAATTAAGCATCTACACTAATAAAAGAGAAACATGGTAATTAGTGTACGACCGCTACCCTTTCCATTGGCTAATCAGCATATCCCTATGCAAATTAACTGTCAGCCAAGATGGCGGCCGGCAGCCATGCACTGAAGCGAGCAGGGAGGCTTGCTTGCTTCAGTGACTGAGGACTCCAACGTTCCCTGCCTAACTTGCCAGCCTCTCAGCTGCAACTCTAAGCAACTATGTACTATGTTGCAAATAAGAAGCTAAACAAAACCCCAGAAACCAGCCGGACTGAAAGCCAGCCAGACCACAACATTGTATCGATGTTTTCAGCAGTGAGGCCTCAGAGCTAAAGCTGGCCCAGAATAAAAAAAAGAAAAAGAAAACAAGGAGCGGTTGGGAGCTTCAGTCACTCGCCACCCGGAAAACAGCCCTCAGCCCCTCACCCAGACTGGCCAGGCACCCCAGTGGGGACCCCCACCCTGATCCAGGACACCCTTCAGGGCAAACCAGCCAGCCCCTACCCATGTACCAGGCCTCTATTCTATATAGTAAAAGGGTAATATGCCTCCTGGCACCGGGATCAGCGTGACAGGGGGCAGCGCCCAAACCCCCTGTTGCCCTGCGGCTCTGTTCGTGACAGGGGAAGGCGCCCCAACCCCCTGATCAGCCCTGCTCTGTGCCTGATAGGGGGGAGCTCCCCAATCCCCTGATTGCCTGATAGGGGGGAGCTCCCCAATCCCCTGATTGCCCTGTGGCTCTGTATTTGACTGGGTGCAGTGCACAAACCCCCGCCTCCCTACGGGCCCTGCTCTGTGTGTGACAGGGAGAGCCATAACCTCTACATCGTCCCTGCCCCGAGT
>NW_005871105.1:3401947-3467507 GCF_000147115.1 Myotis lucifugus | reverse complement strand
CATATCTGCTCTCTACTGCTCTAAAATAGAAATGACCCAATTAGTAATTATTAAAAGCATCACCCTTCCTATATCTTAGAAAGGTGATTTTTTTTCTCTTGTCACCTTCCTATAAACATTGTCTATCTCAATATATGCATCTTACAATATTATCTCCTTTTGTTTCATAATTCCTGCTCACTTGTCAAGGAACATTTTTAAAAATATATATTTTTATTAGTTTCAGAGAGGAAGGGAGAGGGAGAGAGAGACAGAAACATCAATGATGAGAATCATCAATCGGCTGCCTCCTGCATGCCCCTTACTGGGGATCGAGCCCACAACCCAAGCATGTGCCCTTGACCAGAATTGAACCTGGGATCCTTCAGTCCACAGGCCAACACTCTATCCACTGAACCAAACCAGCTAGGGCAGGAACATTGATAAAATTATTTTGGTGTTTTGCATAAATTCCTTTTCTTGATGAAAATGATTGTGAGAAATATAAATAGTAGGAAACCTAGGCCCAGAAACTGCCTGTGTACATCAATATATACTTATTTCAGGACACTGATGAAGAAAGCACAGCTAAGATGAACTTCACAGCAGAGTTCTCAAAGAGAGGGGTGAGTTCCTAGGAGTTTATAGGTGGCCAACAGTACACAGTGTGGGGGGTTATTGCCATGAAAATGGGGGCCACACTCCAGTTTTTGTAAGCATGACTCAATTTTTCCAGGCCAAGCCTTCCTTTCAAACATAAGGGTAGGTGAATTTTCTATACATATGCTGTTAGGATATATGCTAGAGACCAACTTACTGGGGCAGGTGTAATTCATAAATTTCACTTATACAATATATAATATGCATGCCAGTGTACAGTTTAGCTTACTCAGGTATAAGCATGATTTCATCCATCTGCCTCACTCCCAAACACACTCAGCCTCATTACAAATATTTATGAGCTTCATGCAGAATAATTGAGGCTAAATGTGTTACCCAGATATCTCTAGGAATCAGGCTCCCATTTCCTCAGGTAGCTAATGTAGCTCATTTGGCAGAAGGCTATTTGCAAGTAAAATTGCTCGATCATCCAATAGCTAAATTAGACATTTTCTGTTACCCACTTCTTCACCTCCTCTCCCACAGAGACTGTATAAAACCAAAGTGAGTAAATTCTCATTTCCTAGTAACTAATTAAAGAAGAGTAATAACTTGAGTACTAAGAGGTGAAGTCCAATAGATAACAGTGTCAGAAAAAAATATAAGGATAATTAGGCCATTGTTGGGACATTAACATTTACTCTGCATGAAACTGAGAACTAATTACAGGGTTTTACAGAAGGGCGACATGATGAATTATTTTTTAAAAAGTAGTACATTGGTTACCGTTTTGAGAATAGATGTTAAGTTGACATTATTTTGCTTCTTATTAGAAGAAGGTACATTTAGTTGGCTAACTGAATAATCAAGACATGACTTGGACCAATGCAGTTGTACTGGACAGTGAGAAGTGGTATGATTTTGGACATATTTTGATGGTGGCATCAATAGCATTTGTTGATGGATTAGATCTACTAGTATGTTGTGAGAAAAACAGTCAGTGAAGACTACAAGTGTTTTGGGAACTGGACTACTGAATTGCTGAGGAACGTTTAAAGCTAAAATAATTAGAAGGGGTAATAATTTTGATGGGATCTTTTTGAGTTTGAGATACCTCAGTCATCTAAGGCAGCTATTTTTAACTGGTGTGTGGCACACTGGTGAGCTGCAATAAATTTAAAAAATGCAATACCTGACCATTTAGTCATGGGCACCCTTAGATTGCTAAATAAAAAATGACAACAGCCAACACAACAATAGCCAGTCTGATGTGAATGCCGTATCTTGAACCATAAATATATAGGCCATATAATAGGGTAGCATCTTAGAGGTCAAGTGTGAGAAGCCACGTCCCATGTGGCTTAGAGTTCAGGATCTGGAGAAGGGCTGTGGGCAAATGACAAGATGAGACAAGAACTAATAATTTGGAAATTTTGGGGGCCAGGTGGAGAGTCCAACTCTAGGGGAAGGACTTCACTGGTGCCCAGGCCCTGCCAACCTTTTATTCAATTTTGGATACACATATTGCCCTTAGTCAGGCAGGCAATTCCCGTAGCAGACAGACTATCTTAAAGGTCAGTAAATATTAGTAAAGATTTAATTTGAGACTATTTGGTCAGGAAATTGCTTGAGCCACTATTGTCTTGACTCAACAATTGGTGCATAGCTTTGGCCCTTGCCAGAGCTCGAGGTTCACCAGCATTCTGGGCTCCTTGTTTACACTTTTCTGATAGTGAAGACAATGGGTATCTTCCAACAGTCAAGTTGCATAATAAGATTGCATCTGATTGGTTAATTCTTGGTACCAGAAATACTTATATACAAGTATAGGCACCTGCTTTTTTAAAGGTCACTTTGGAGCAAAAAGGGTAGGTAATTACTATTACTTTTTTTGTAAGTCAATCAAAATTAGACCTATTTTTTGCCATTTTGGCAAAAAATGTATTTGTTGATGTGCCACAGGATTTTATTAATTAGTTAATGTGTGTCATGAGATGAAAAGGGTTGAAAATCGCTGATCTAAGGGGTACTGTTAAATTCAAAGTTATACATTTAGTTTGGATTTCAGGAGTGAAGTCTGGTCTGGGAGTTTGGGCATGTAGATAGATAGTACTAAAGCTCTGATATTAGGTGGAAACTTCAAGATAGTGTGTGTGTTAGAAAATATAAGAGGGCTAAGGAATAAAAGAGGAAGCATGAAAGGAGAGATAGGAGGGACAAAAATGTGTGCTAGGAAACAGAGTTCAAAGTTTTAAAGGTCAACCGAAAAAAAAGGTCAAGAAGGAAGGAGTGATACAATGCTTAAAATGTTGCTTACCGATCAAATGAGATGTGGACCAATAATCAACATCATATTTGGTAATGCTGAGTCATTTCTGATTTTGACAGATAATACAGTGAAAACCTGATTAACCTGGACTCATGAGAGCCAAAAGAGAAGAGGAATTAGACATAGTTGAAATGATAAACTTTTTTAAAAAACATATTTTATTGATTTTTTACAGAGAGGAAGGGAGAGGGATAGAGAGCTAAAAACATTGATAAGAGAGAAACATTGATCAGCTGCCTCCTGAACACCCCCTACTGGGGAAGTGCCCGCAACCAAGGTACATGCCCTTGACCAGAATCGAATCCGGAACCCTTCAGTCCTCAGGCTGATGCTCTATCCACTGAGCAAAACCGTTCAGGCTGAAATGATAAACTTTTAAAGACATTTCATTGCATAAAGAAACAGCAACAATAAAAGGAAAATAGCTCTCAGGAAAAGTATGGTCACTTTCACCTGAATCTGTTTTAAGCGATGGCTTCTGTTGGAGCAATATGATAAAGAACGTTTTCAGAGAAGTGGATGGTGGAGCAGGGATGCTGTTTTTGATGGAATACAAATTCCATAGAACACAGTATTATGGTTTTAGGACTTGGAGGTAAATAGGAAATGAAACAATATAAGGGTTGTGTAAACCTTATGTATATTAATATAATATGGTTACAGATATAGAGCAATCTGAGCTTTCAGTTTCTTTTGTTTTATTCATGGATTTGTCTGTTGTTTTTTGAAAAATAGAGAAGAAATATGCGATGACATTGATATACAGAAAAATAGAGGAAAAAGATTGTGAATATATCCCCCATGGTTATACAATAAGGGATAGGTCCAGATTTTGAACATATTTTATCTGAAGTGTGATGTCCTTAACTGCTACAAATACTACCAATATTTAACCGAGGAAAGATGCATTTAGGCTTCATGTTGTTCTATATACAGACATTTGTTGTTTACCATCACTGTCCATTTCTCTACTTTTAACATTTTATTTTCTAAGGTTAATCTGGACAGTGCTTGATGTAAATTTAGCTCTTAGACTGAGTTCTATATAGGTTCCGGTTAATCGGGAGGTAAATAGAGACAGGGATTTCTCTGTTTTTCCTTCTCTGTGTTCCATACAGATGCTGCAGTAGAGTTCTGCCCATCGAGGGAGAAGTCCCAGTTTTCTAAGTTTTGTTATTACAGTTGCCTCAGAAATTCAAGGTCTTCCAATAAAACAGCTGTCATTATTTTCTAACTAACAGTGGGAAAGGGATTTCAGGTTGAGGGCTTGACATTGGCCTCATGACTCACATTTCTTTTCAGGCTCACAACCTTCAAGTGGGGGTTAGTGGAGGCTTTGCCACAACCCTTTCACTCACTCCTCAGGATGCTGTTAGTCTCAAGAATTAGAGATTTTTTTAGTCTAAGTGCTTCTTCATTTAAATCACAATCTTGAGGTGCAGAATTTTTTTAACTTCTTTGCTTTTAAAAAACTCCTCTTTTTTTTTTAACCATAACTATTACTTTAAAAAACTCTTTATTGTTGAAAGTATTAGTGGCACTTGAAGTTTTTAACAAGTGACCATTCCCCTTAGCCATTTTCTATTGTCTTGGAGTTGCATATGTTATGGGTGAGGGTTAGAGTTATAGGTAACAGGAAAGGAAGTTGCCTTAGAATCCTATGCTGAATGTTCATTGTGGAGGTTCATTATTGAAAGGAGAATATAATTAGGTTAGCAGACACAAAAACGAGCAAAATCAAGAATGCATTAGACTAACAGAAATTTTAAATCTGTTTTATAGATGTTTAGTTCTTCGACATTTTACCATTTGTTTTGGATATGATATAGTCAATAGGGTGCTTGCCACTTGACTAAAATGTTGCAAGTCTAGTCATAAATATATGGTCACTTCTCTTTAATTTACCTGGTTACTATTGACACATTTATCATCATTTAAATTATAAGAGACAATTTTAACATAAAGAGAAATATGTCCTTTGTAGAATAGCTTTTGTACAATAATGCTCTTTCTTGTCACAACAAATTAGTTTATCTCATCCATCTCATTGCAGACTATGGGCTTTCAGCTTTGTCTAGTTACAGAAAATATATTTTTGTCAATATGATCTTACATAAGTTATGATGCATTACAGAATAAGTGAATTTATTTGGTTACCAGTTTCAAGTGACAAGTTCAAATAAGAATGTTATTCTTGTATGTCATAGTTGCCATTTTGTCCTTTTTAAACTAATTTTCCTTGTAAAATTTTAAGAACAGGAGAAAATTCATCCTGACATTGAATAAAACTATTATAAATCTAAAGTATAGTTTTATATTCTCTGCTTTACTAAATTTATGACAGAAAATATTTGACAAATTATTGTAACTATATAATTATAGATTGACAAAAATCAAAATACAAAAATAGATGAGATGTCAAACATTTACTCATAGAAGAAATTAAATTAATTTTTAAAATACTAATTTATAGAATAAAATAGTGGTAAACCCAACTCTTTATGCAATTTTATTTCTAAATTAATTTTCCATCTCATTTACTAAAGAAATGACACATGAAATGGTTCTAATTTTGTGTGACCATATTAAGCAGAAGAGCGCACATTCAGATCTGGCTTCACTGATAATATTGCTCCAAGGTTAAGTTTATCTGCATCCTAGGAGGATGAAAGAAAAAACTGTAGTATAAATTATGGGTCTCACTTTTCCTTGAATAAAAGAAGCACTTAATTCAGGGAACTGTAATTAAAGAGGTTAATATTCTTTACCTTGTTCTCTTCTGTGCTCCCAGGACAGAAGTGATGCTTGCTAGATACACCTCTGAAAATTACATCAATTATAACATTCTTTGAATTTGGATTAAGACTGTTATCTTATGCTCTTTTTCCCCAGTGGAAAATTATGCCAAAACGTATTCTAATTTTCCTTGTATTGCAGATAACATTTATTTCTCATCTAGCTATTTACCAGCAAGAACAATAAACCTAAGATGATAACACTAAAATTGAGTCATTTCATCCCTTATACCTGCACATGCTGGCAACATTGGTAAAATATTGTGAATATTCTTAGTGTCAAGAATTTTTTATACTTTAATTTTGTATAATATATATTTTCTATTTCCTTAAAAGTTCTTATTGTTAAGATATAATGTTAGACTATTTATTTCTGTATTATGAACCCAAATGAGCAATAAAATGTCTTAAACATAAAATCAATTTTATCACTTCTTGAAATTTAAACCACATAACATGATAATTAGAATTTGCTTGTGTTACAAGAAGAAATGTATAAAAATGTATCCAGTTAATACAGGTTGCTTTTGTACTAAATTATGTTTAATATCTTTTAAGAAGATATATATCAAATTTTAAATAATTCCACCAAATTTTTGTGTTCAATTTTTCTTTTCAGGAGATCATCTGTACAATTTCTTTTTCTAGGCTGTGTCATATAGGAATGCAGGCACTAAAACTTCACAAAAGGGAAATACACATTAACTAAGCTGAAATCTCAGGGGTACTTAAGATAATTGATTGAGATAAATCAAATAGGACTAGAGTCTGACAAACAGAAACATAGAGGAAACTGATGAACAGGGAAAAGTATTCAAATATCTTTAAAGTTTTCCTGGGATCCTAGAGTGTACTTTATTGCACTTTATTGTAGTCTTCCAAAAATCCTTTACACATACTGAATTAAAGATCTCTAAACTTTGACACAATAAAATGATTTACTTATACTTCCTTGTATATAAACAATATAAATTTTGTGATCAGGAAACACCCTTTGAGAACACCTTTGAGCAACATAGTATGTTAATTTTCAAAAAAGCAAGGATGCATAGACTTTGACCAATTAATATTCTGTTTGCTAATTCCTACCTATCTAAGAAAGAGTTTCCAGAAAACCTTTGGGAACCAGAAGGGTCCATGTGTAAAAAGGATTTATAAATGGGCAGGCCTGTCTCATAGGAGATTTTTCAAAGGAGTCAACTGAATCAAGTTTTTGAGTAGTTCAGGGGCATAGTGTAACTCTAGTTAGCATCTTATTATCAAACTAGGGGCCTGGTGCATGAAATTCTTTCACTGGGCCGGGGGGTCCCTCAGCCGAGCCTGCAGTCTGGGAGCCCTCAGGCGATGTCCAACTGCCGCTCAGGGCTTCTGGCTCAGCGGTGTTCCACCTGTGGGAGTGCACTGACCACCAGGGGGCAGCTCCAGTGTTAAGCGTCTGCCCCCCAGTGGTCAGTGCGAATCATAGTGACCGGTTGGTCCGCTGTTTGGTCTATTTGCATATTAGTCTTTTATTATATAGGATGGTCACCCTCACCAGACAGCAGTAAAAAGACGCTCTTTTTCAGCTCATTATCCTTTTCCTTTAATCTTCTTTTCCTATCCTTGTCAGCTGTGAAGTAAAGACATGATTTCTGTGTAGGTTTAGGTCTGATTAGCTACTTTAATTTAGTTTGCTCACATCTACCCATAGACAAAATTGAATGAGGAAGAAAACTACATAAAATGTCTTTTAAAATCCATTCCTTAAGAGGTAGCATAACTATATCTAGAGGTAGTATAAGAGTACACATTTTCGGCCTACGTTTTGTTGAACAAAGATGAGAGAGCTGATAGAGCAGAAAAGGGACAAATGGGAAAAAATAAAATTATAGCCAATTAATGAAAATATTGCTTTAGGAACTAAATATACCCTAAAAAATAAAATAAAATCAGAACTGACAGTTTAAAAGTGATTTAATTGTCTGTCTTCTATAAGAAAGTCTTGATGAAGGAATTTATTCGACAACTTCCAGTTTACTTCCATATTAAACGGCAAATTGCTGTTTCTACTTTTTCCAGGAAGCTCCAAGTCTGAATTTCTGTCAGAACTGCCAAGAAAAGCCAAAACCTGAGTGGAATAAATCAGCACCGTCGGTTCAGTGTGGCCACATTATGAGGAATTAGCCCTAATGAGGAGTGACTTCTTGAAGCAGGCGACACAGACAAGGAGGCAGCTCGTGAGTACTCACCTTGAAAGGAAGCTTCATGCTGAGTGTGTATAAAGTAAGATTTTTTAAAAGTCAAATATGAAATAGGATGTAATGTATGAGTGCAGAAGGTCCTTGACATTTACTGAGAGAAGATTGCATGTAATCTAAATGATAACAATGTGTCTGTCATTGATGGAATTTCAGGAAGAAAAATAATTGAGCCCAAACAGTGCAGTACAAAATCATTGCAAAGAAAGTTAATGGTAAACTTTAGAAATAAATGACCAGACAAGGGAAATTCTGAGGGCTAGTTATGTGAAGGTAAGGATTCTATAGTGAGTACTTTACTGATGAAAAGAAAAGAAGAAAGTTAAGATATGTGAAATTAAAACAATAGGATTTAGAAAACAACATGTAGTTTAAACTGAAGTAGTAAAATGGTAAGCCAATGACAATACTGATGATAAGCATCAAATTAGTCAATAAAGAGGTTTCAGCAAAAAAGTTCAGTTGATACATGCATGTTTCCATGGAACTGTGGGTACTAGAGAATGTCCACAGTCGGACTCCATCGTTCTAGAGTGAGAGATGAGAGCCCCATCTTTAACAGCCTCCAAGGATATGCCTATTTTCTAAACTGCTCCCCACATTTTGAGTAGCAGGGAAACAGAGTGAAGAGGTGTTTGTTCAGGAAAGAACCCTCCGATGGATTACATTGAAATAGATTCACAAATTGATACCTAACAATGGAGCCCCCAAAATTTATGAAGGGAAAAACAGATAGTTCTACAATAAAAGTTGGAGAAATCAATACCCACTTTTAATAATTAATAGAATAACCAGACAAAATATCAATAAGGAAACAGAAGATTTGAGCAATACTACAAGCCAATTGAACCTAACAGATTTTACCCAACAACATCACAATACACATTCTTCTCAAGGGCTCGTGGAGCATTCTCCAGAATAGACCATATGTCAGGACACAAAACAAGTCATAATAAATTTAAAAATATTGAAATCCCACAAGGAATCTTTTCTGACCATGACAGAATAAAACTAGTAATGAATTACCGAAAGAAAAATAAAAATATGTGGAAATTGAATAATATACTCCTTAATGAATGGGTCGAGGAAGATTTTGCAAGGGAAGCTTTAAAAAAACCTTGAGATGAATATAAACAAAACATCCCAAAATTTGTGGGATGTGGTGAAACCAGGGCTCAGAGGAAAATTATCGCTGTAAATGCCTACATCTTAAGTGAACCAAGAGAAAACTAAACAAACAGCTAGCAGAAGGAAGGAAATAATAAAAGATTAAGACAGAGATAATTCAAACAGAGAATAGAAAATTAGGCATTTGCTTTAATCAACATTAAAAACAATGAAAAGTAATTATAAACTCCAGGATAAAAATGTGGAGGCCTCTGTATTAAGCTAATAAAATGTTATGATTTTCAGCTAATTATGGAACTTAAGTGAAATAATCCCTTTAACCTGCATTGTTTTTATTCCAGTGGAATAGGTACTGTGCCATTAAAATTACAAGGAAGAAAACATAATTGTTAAAAACTAAATGACTCTGCAGTAAACAATAATTATCCTAACATAAATTTGAATTGATTTTCAGTTATTAGAATGAACCCATTGATAGAAAATAATAGACATGATAATTTAAAAAAGAGCTAGAGAGAGATAAAATGTAAATGTGACAAACAGGCAATATAAAAGTAAAGGTATAACTCTTAAAAGTGGGCAGCAGGATTAGGGGGTGGAGAAGAGGTTAGGTAAGGAAAGACAAATTGACATTCTTTTATCATAGCATAGAGAGGCAAAAAATCTGCATTGTAGTTGAAGGAAAAGGAAGTTGAACATATTGATATATAAGCAATAGGAAACTATAGCTACAGGTAAGTAGAGTGAAAGAAGGGATTGGGGGTAATAAGGTCTGAATAAATTTGTATTTTCATTGTTTTTATATATCAGAAATTTAAAGACTAAAACTCAGAAATCAACAATAACAGTGAAATCATATTATTTAGGGTCATGAATCTATGCACAAAATTAAATAAGAGCAGAAATTACTAGTAGGAACAGCAAGTCTAGGGTTGAAGATGTATAGAGCAAGGATCAACTGGTTTTTATTAATTTTCCAGTAGTATTAATTTTTTTCAAAAAATTAAATTGATTTATAAAATGAGCAAAAGAGAAAAATAAGTAAAGAATGATTTAGAAGGAGACATGATTTGGGATGGTGAACACACAATACAATATACAGATGATGTTTTATACAATTGATCACTTGAAAGAGATAATATTAATCAATGACACCCTATAAATTCAATAAAATATATCGAAGAAAAAGGAAAGAATGGTTCAATATGTAAAAGAAAAATGTCATCTCAATAAAGTGTCCAGATGATTGTTTAAAGTCCACGGGAAGAACAGGATGTCAGTGATTTCTCAATATAGCAAGCAGGTAACCAGACAGTGCCCTGACTGGGAAGAACTAAATTATATCAAATGCTTGTAGGACTTATGACTGCAATCAGGAAGTTCAATAGTCCCCCTTCTTCCCCAGGCAGACAATTAGTCAGCCAGCGAGCCAGCCATCTTGGAGAAATCATCTCTCACTGTCATTTCATATTGTCTTTGAAGTCATAATCGATGCAGTACTTTATCAAATAAAACCAAGAAGAGCAGGTATTAAAATGGAAGAGACCATATAATCATTATTTTCAGATGACATGATATATAATCTGAGAAAGTGAAATGAATTAGATGATAAGTTAGTTTAATAAAATAGTGAAAACCAGGGAAACTATACCAAACTCAAAGTACTCATTCATAACAGCCACATCTAGTTTATATACATAATGAAAAAAAGATAGCATCTGAAATAATTAAGTGTATGAATCTACAGGAAAAAAAGGCAAACTATATGCAAACTTTTGAAACAGTTGAATATATGAACTGTCCCAACTTTTATTTCTATTTATTCCACTGTCCATTGATATGATTTTTTGCTTCAAAATCCAAACATGCATTTATGAAGATTATTTTATTTTTACTTCTCTGCTAACCACAACTCTTTTATGAAGACATCTTTATTTTTTATTTCTGTTAAACTACACCTTCCAAAATGTCTTTCTACTTCCCCATCTTATCTTTCTTCATTTATTTGCTTTTTGTTCTTCACCTACTTTGCTTTAAATATTAAATTTATTAGAGTTCAGTTCTTACCCCCTTTTTTATCACTCTACAAACTCACCCCAAGCCAAAATACTACTGCCAGCCTACACTGCTCTCCTAAAGCTTAGGAAGACTCCACTTGTATATTCCTTACATATTTCAAATGCTGCATTTCACACTCCAGCAACAATTCACAGTCAGGATTCTGAGTGTGATATTTGATTCACCCCTCTCTATTCCCTCACTCATCTAATCTGGCACACGATCCTATGAATTGTTCTTTCTAGATGTACCTGAAATTTATCAATTCTTATCTTTACTTATGCAATTCTAGTTACATCTACCACTATCTTTCACATGGATGAATGCCCAGGGCTCAAACTATTCTTCTCTACTCATTTTCAATTCCCTATAATTCTTTTTCTTTTAAAAAATGTTTTCATTGATATTTTTTTAGAGAGAGATGAAGGGAGAGGGATAGAGAGAAACACTCCCTTACTGGGGATCTAGCCCACAACCAGGGGCAAGTGCCCTGACCAGGAATCAAACCAGTGTCAATGCTCAACAGCTGAGCCACACTGGCTGGACTATAATTCTTTTTCTGTCAGCAACAATAACCAATATGTAAATCTTACTGTTACTCTCCTACTTAAAACATTTAAATGGTTCATTATCTCTCCTTAGAACAAAGTCTAAACTTAAAATAGCTGCTACAAGCACCAATTGCTGTATTTTCAATTTAGCATTATTTCTTCCTCAACATACCCTGTATAGTTAGCAATTCATCCAAACTGAATTTCTTTCAATCCCTTGAAATTGCCATATACATTTTCTCCTGGATCTGGGCATGCTGTTTCCTATGTTTAAAATAGCCATTTCTACATACACGGCTTTGACAGTTATTCATTATTTAAGTCTCAGTTTAAATAATTTCATCGTGCAATATTGTGATTTATAAAAACAATATGTATTTGATCATTAGATGACCAAAATATATTTCTCATATATATTTGGCTTCCTCCAGGGTTCTTGGCTCACAGCTCCCTAAACCCTCCTGTTAGGGGTGATAAAGCTGTCTTTTGTTATGTTAATGAGACTTTTGAAAAGCCCTTAGATAACCTATGAATGGGGGCTGGTTGCCAAGGAAACCAATCCAAATTGAGGGGTTAAACTTTCAGTTTCCCTGGAGCCCCCGCTCCACCCCTGCCACCACCCCTCACCTGGGAGAAGGGAGGGGCTGAAGATCGAATTAATCACCATCAGTCAATAATTTAATCAATCACGCCTATGCAATGAAGCCTCCATACTAAAAACCCAAGGGACCAGGTGTGCAGCGCTTCCAGGTTGATGAAACAGAGAGGTCCTGGGAAAGTGGCGTGCTTGGAGATGGCATGCAAGCTTTCTGCCCTTTCTGCCTTTCTTGCCCTCTGCATCTCTTTTATCTGGTTGTCACTGTGTTATATCCTTTTATAATAAACTGCTGATCTAGTAAATAAAATATTTCTCTGGTTTCTGAGAGCCACTCTATCAAATTAATCAAAGCAAGGAGGGGGTCGTGGGAACTTTTGATGTATAGCCAGTTGGTTAGAAGTACAGATAACAACCTGGCTTTTGACTGGACTCTGAAGTGGGGAGGAGAGAAGTCTAGCAGAACTGACCCCTAGGTGGGTCACACACTCTCTCAGGGTAGATAGTGTCAAAATTTAGTTAAATTGTAGTCCACTCAGCTGGTGTCTAGAGAACTCAAGGAGGTGAGTGAGATAACCTCCCAGTCCCACACATTGGAATTGGGTCCAGAAACTCAAAAAGCATTGACTATGTAAATGTGCATCTGACCTTCCTTCTGTGTATTTCTGCAGAGTACCCACTTTCCTTTATCATTCTATCTTCCACTCGGTTATAAACTCTTACATGGAAAGAGCTATGACTATTTTGTCTATTCTGGTCTGCCTCTGGCTACATTAAACTTGACACTTTTTAAGCATCAACCTTGCTTCCTAATTAACAGAGACATCATTTTCTCAGTCTCTTCAACGCTTCCCTATAAAAACTCAATTCTGCGGTAACCCTCTGTCATTTTCTTCATTCTCAATAAACAGATTTTCCAATCTAAGTCAAAAATGTGTATTCATTTTGTTCTGAAATGCTCTGACTAGACATTGGCTATTCATTTCCTCTCAAATATTTCCAACCTTCTCTTTCTGGTAGATGTTGTACTGCCAATTCTCTTGCTTATTAAAAATATCAACCATTTAGGTTCAATTTTCTTTAAGGTACTTGCCTCTCTCTGTTCCTTCAGCATCAAGACTGCCATTAAAGTTTCTAAAATTGCTGCCTTCATGCTTCCTTACCTTCTACTCAGTACTAGAAGAGAATAAATTCACTAAAACAGTGTTAAACTAAAAATGTTTAACTTCCATGGCTGAAAGTCTCTTTGTAAGTCATTTATAGTCAAAAGACCCATCTTATGCCATGAAGTTAAAACTACCAGCAGCATGGATAGATAGAAAATATACCATTCCCACCATTTTGAAAGTATTTTATACATCAAGTCAACAGAATGGAGAAGAGAGAGATAATCTAAAAGAATTTACAGGAGCTATTGGTAAAGGGTGAGGGGAAGTGCAGGGAGGCAGCTCTGGAAATAGCAGAGTCTACATAAAATCCTGTCTATTCTTGTAGATTGGCCAGGGAACTGCAGCTTGGAACACAAGCTAAGCTAGCCAGATGGTGGACTGGACTATACTTTAACATAAAACAGAGATTCTGTGCAGTGACCTTACTTCTGGCGCTGCGGAAGACAAGAATGGGCTTCTTCCAAAGCAAGACAGACAGAGGTGGGACCTTGGAGGGGAACCTGCTTAATTTTTCATCATCAATAAAGCTTTTCCCAAAACCCCATCCGCCCATGGGGGGCTCAGTACATTATTTTCCTTGTGGCACCCCAAGAACTCCACTTCCACCCATAACAGGGGTAGCAGTCCAGAAAACCCTTGTGTAAATGAGAGGAGTGAATACCTGGATTTAGATGGTGCCAGACTAAAATAATCTGTGAAAACAGCCACTTGAAAATTAAATGGAAATTCCAAGAGGCAAAACAGGAATGTGAGAAGTCTTTGACAGTTGGTCAGCAGCTATTAAGTCTATCAGTTCTGTCTCTTCCTCTCACCCTTCAGCAGCTGTACTTAATTTAGAACATAGAATTTTTTTCTTATCACAAATATCAACCATTGTACCCCAGGTTAGAGAGCATGCTATAGCTTTGCATGGCCTCCAAAAAAATCAAATTATTTATAGTAGAACATAAAATCTCTCCACATCATTTTACTGCCTCATTGTAGCCATCTTATGTCCTTAACGCCTTAAGGAAGCCAGAATGTCCAATGAGTCACTTGACCCAAAATAAATTTCTAGTAGCTTTACTGTTTCTTCCTATGTAGCCTATGCAATGGGTTGGAGTGCCCCCCAAAATCTCACATTTACCCCGACCTCAGAATGTGACCTTATTTAGGAATATGGCCTTTGCAGATATAACCAGGTTACAATGAGGTTTTGCTGGATTAGAGTAAAACCTAATGTGAAGGCAGAGGTTGGAGTGACTTATCTGCAAGTTAAGAAATGCCAAGGCGCCCTAACCGTTTTGGCTCAGTGGATAGAGCATCAGCCTGAGGACTCAAGGCTCCCAGATTTGATTCCGGTCAAGGGCATGTACCTTGGTTGAAGGCACATCCCCAGTGGGGAGTGTGCAGGAGGCAGCTGATTGATGTTTCTCTCTCATCGATGTTTCTAACTCTCTATCCCTCTCCCTTCCTCTCTGTAAAAAATCAATAAAATATATTAAAAAAAAGAAATGCCAAGGGTTGAAGGCAATTACCAAGCAACAGAAAGAAGCCAGGAATTGTCCTTCCCTTAGAGTCTCCAGAGGTCACCGCCCTGATGACATCTTAACTTCAGACATTAAGTATCCAGAAATGTAAGATTACAAATTTGTTTTGTTCTAAGCCCCTTGGTTTGTAATAATTTTTATGGCAGCCCTGGGAACTAAACTCCCCCCCCCACCCCCGTCCAGTATTTCTGGGTTTTGATGGTTGCTGGCTAAATACAATTAGAGATCTGAATTCCACCCATAACAGGGGTAGCAGTCCAGAGTTCTTGGGGTGCCACAAGGAAAAGAATTTACCTGAATAAATTTCAGGTTTTTTAAGTATATGGAATCTAGTTGTGCCATTTTCTTTATTATGATGTTATCTAAATCACAGGATATTTAAAAAAATCACCTGTGGGATTGTGCGTAGCCAACCGAGGTTTAATAATTGTAATTAAAGCAATTGAGAATTATTGGGGTAATCAACTGAGTTGTATTCTCTCTTTTTAAAAATGAGGCTTCTGGTACAGAGGCATTTGTTTGTTTTCCTTGAAAGAGTAACAAAAATTAATCTTCACTGTTGTTTGTGCTTTTTTTCTCAGATATTTATTGGCAAAAACCCTTCCATACTTAGAGGTGTTAACAAGGAGATTACTAGGTAGTGTGTTAAACAATCTTCTCAGTTTTGTTAAAAAAAGGAGCTAATTTTTGTCAAATCAGGGCTGACATTTGTTTTAGTTGCTACAGAACCTCAGGAATCACCTCAGGAATCAGCTGAGACCATAAATTCATTTCACTTATAGGGTCTAATGGAAGGGCCACAAGATCCATTTAGATTTAAGGTCATGACTTTCTAATTTCTCTGCTTGTAGATATTACTAATTCTGTCACTTTTGAATAAAAGCATGTGCATTTTTACACACACACACACACACACACACGCCAAACACATTTAATCTCATAAATCAAAGAGAACCACCCAGCCAATCATTTCATTGTGGAAATATGTACCAGTGCAGATTGTGAGTTATTTTAATTTGCATTCAAAGAGAAGACAGAAAATTCCCAGTGTAACAAAAATGCTTCATTTTTCCTGGTTCAATAAAGCAGAACAATGAGGTAAGATGCTGATTTTTTTTTCTTTTACAATATTTGTACTTCTGAAGGCTAGTGGACTTGTGTGGGGGGAAAATCTGTCAGTGATATTTTGGTTTGGAGACTCAAAGCTAAAAAACATGAAAACTTGGTGAGAAGCAGGAGCCTACTGACAGAGTGAAAAGGGCACCATTCATGCTTCATCCTCCTCAACAAACACAGACGCCTGGCATGCACTTTAGGAAAATCCTGTCACAAGCAACAGCGCCAGAAGCAGCCCTTGATCAGGGCTGTAACTGTAATCATAATAACTGCAGTGCCAAATCTAATGAAAACTGATCTTGAAATTCATCCTTGAAACGTTTACGGCAAAGTATCTATTCCTTCTGTGCTGTTAGTCATTAGTCTCTGAAAAAATATTGCGGAAGTAAATGTCAAATTAACTCTTTTTTTTCATTTGATGTATCTGCTAAGTTAATAAACAGGAAAAAAGAAAAACAAATACACTTCAGACATAGCTATACATAGATGGGCAAATGAGAGGGAAATCACATCTGTCTGCTGAAGGGATTTTTCAGGAAATATGTTATTCTAATACATGTTTTGTTTTGTTTTGTTGTTGCTTAAAGGAGAACTTGCTTTATTGCACTGACAACGTATGACGAGTGTTGTTGGTGTTCTGGAGACCTTGAGCTCCCAAGTTCATTTCCACGTTGGAGCCAACTGTTCCAGAGAGCAAGTATGAAATCTGACACTATAACTGGACCCCTGAAGAAGACACGGCTTCAGCAGGTGCACAGTACATGTTAGTTCAGGCGTGTCTGTGAGAAGATGATGACCTTACAGCAGCTGATGTCTTTCAAATAGCAGACAGATGGCAGAAACCAGCCTGACAACACTAAGATGAAGACTAAAAAGTCAAGGGCAAACAAAATCGTTTCAGTCTGGTTCACAATGAGACGTACTTTGTCATTGGGCTTTGGTGTCAAAGAAACCCTAAACAAGATGAAGTTGGCAGATAATTTATAGGTTTCATCTCCCACACTCCATGGCATATTGATAACTTAACACATTCATATCAGGAGTTTCTTTTGACGTTGCCATTAGCGGCTATGGGAAGCTTCACACTGATTCCATCATCTGTGTTTCTTCCTTTCCAAACACAGAGCAGGCTTCTTCTCAAATCCAAGTTGACTTGCCTATTCTCCCTTCTTTCCAGACTTAGAGTGAATAGATACGGACCAAGAATGTGGCGCGATTTTTCCTTCCCCGAAGAAACTTTAGTCAGTGAAGTGGTCTTAATTTCTTTTAAAATTAAATTAAATGTATTGGGGGTGACATTGGTTAATAAGATTATATAGGTTTCAAGTATATATTTCCATGATACATGATCTGTATATGGCATTGTATGCCCATCAGTCAAACACAAGTTGAATCGTTTGGCTCAGTAGGTGGAGCATTGGCCTGCGGACTTAAGGGTCCTGGATTCGATTCTAGTCAAGGGCTGGGTTCTATTCTAGTCAAGGGCACATGTCCAGGTTGCGGGCTTGATCCCCAGTGGGGAGCATGTAGGAGGCAGCCAATCAGTGATTCTCTCTCATCATTGATGTTTCTATCTCTCTCTCTCTCTCTCTCTCCCTCTCCCTTCCTCTCTGAAATCAATAAAAATATATTGTTAAAAAAGATTAAATAGAGATGTGTTTTAGCCTCACTGCACCAATCCTAAAATAGGTAAAATATTCACATTATTTTTAAGAATATTCTTCTGAAATATATGGAGAATTATTTAGCACTATGAACAATTATTTTCATAGAAGTAAAACCGTATCTGTTATTATATGATATATTTATATTCTGAATTCCACTATCTTTTGGAAACATTCTATTTTCTAGAAAATGTCTTCAATTTTCTATTTGAAATAATTCATTCACCTTGTCTAATTTTCAGAAAATCAGGTATCTCCTAGTTACACTGTGTCCTTCCTTACTTTACCTCTTTGGTTTCTTCAACTAGGAGAGAGATTGACAAGCAGCACTTTAAGCTGCCTTTCTTTCTGGCTTACCTCTTTTGTTTTTTGTTTTTTAATTCCAGTTGATATTGAAGTTCCAGGAAATGCTCTACTCAGGAATCTCAACACTTCGCTCAGATTTTTTTCATAATCCTCATTTCATACCATCACCTAAAAGATTGTATTGAAAACCAATATGATTTATCAGCCTTATAGTTGCTTGATTCTGCCAATTATTTTCTTTGGATAATCTTTAACATCATCTACCATGTGTCAGGAATTGTGAAAAGCCCTTTGGAGAAAATGTAAGTAAAATACGGTAACTTTCTCAGAACTATCCCAATGTGTAAGGTATAGGAGTTATACTTCCTAGAACTCAGATGTCTTTTTCATTCCATAGCAGACTAGCCAGGCTAACAAAGATCAGGGCCTGCATTTATTTTCCTGAGTGCTTTCTCTCACAGCAAGATCTCCTCTGCTTTGCCAATAGCAAGCTAGACGTGCCAGAGATGGTTTTCTAGAAACAGCATTTGATAGCTGGTAGGAGTTAGTCTCTCCACATGCTGGCTTTGGATGGGGGTAATTCTGACATTTGTGTTCACTGCCTCCCAAAATTCCTCAGTGGAAGTTAGATTTTATTGCTTATTGTGGCAACCTGTTTTATAGCATCCATTTGATTGACAGTTTTTCTTTAACTTTCTCATTTCTGGTTTTAGTTTAGGATTCCCCAGAATCAGAAGCTGAACCAAAGATTCAAACATAAACCATTTATTTGGCAGATGCAAGGAACACTGACAAGGGAATAGAGAAAAGCTACAAGGAAGGAACCTATGCATTCAAGTGTGCATTACTAAGCCAGCAACCACTGCATTTTCTTGACTCTGGGGGAAATAGAATATTCATGCCTCAGAGTTGTGATAACCAAGGAAAGAGAGAGCTGGGATTATACATAAACTCCCACAAATGATTGATTGAGGGCTTCTGGGGTTCATTTAGTGCCCTGGCACTTCTGCCCTGCCAATTGTACAAGCAGAGTGTTCCACACGCTGGAGTAAACACTTATGCATAGAGATAGAGATACTGGTCTTTGGGAATCACGATGAGCATGTTGAAATGAGAATATTTGAGGATATTGACATGTGTGTTACCCTTCTCTACTTACATACCAGAGCTGCCTGGGATCATTACTAACAAATTATCTCAAGAGTTGTTCTTAGAAGATCTTAAACTAAGGTAACATGTTTACTTGTGAAGAGAGATAAGTTATCATAACCTGGTAAATACTAAAATGTCCTCCACCATCTTGCTTTTCCCTCACACTTGACTGAATTAGGAGAAGTGTGGACGGGGAAAAAAAGGTCACGTGCTATCCTGACTAGCTCAGGGAAGGCCTGCATGGCGGTATTGCAAACTCAAAGACCTAAAGTAACCACAAAGGATGATCTGAAATTAAAACTTTAACTAAAAGCAGTTTATGGTAGGTAGTCATATCCTAGGCTGGTATCTTCCCTAACAAAGGTCAATCTTTACCTTAACTGAGTTTATTGTCTTTTTGCATCTACAATAACATATCATTGGAATGTCAAAGTAATTTCCCTTTTTCCAGACTCTGCAAAACACAGGCACCACTCTGCAGAGACCACAAATCCCCTCATTGTTATTGAGTTAATTGTTGACTGTCAACTACTCTGCACCCACCTAAGTAAAAGAAGTGTGTGTCCATCATTTTACTTTTTTATCCAGTACCAGAGATTTCCCCCACTTTGCTTTCTCCCACCCCCCTAATATATCACCAGTGGATTTCATATAACCCACTTACATCTCCTCCTTTGATTGCAATGTATAAAAAAAAAGGTGAAAAACTGCCATTCTCCCAAGCAGTACCCCACTACATTGAGAATCTTCCCAGCAACTGTCAACAGTTTGGCTCAAATAAGCTCACAAAAATTCTTTACAGGTTTGAATGTTTGTTGTTTTTTTGTTAACATAAGATAGAGGTCTAAGTTGGAGCAGTTGGTATCCTTGAGTATTTGAAAAAGGAAAACTTCCTAGGGCAGTGGTCGGCAAACTGTGGCTCCCGAGCCACATGCTACTCTTTGGCCCCTTGAGTGTGGCCACGAAGTTTCAATCACACTGTACGTGAGCGCCCGCACGTGGTATTTTGTGGAAGAGCCACACTCAAGGGGCTGCAGTTTGCCGACCACTGTCCTAGGGGATCATCCAACCAAGAATAACTACATTAGATTTGATTGAAAAATAAATGTTATATTAAGTCACAAAGCTCTGTGACTTTTTTTTCCATGCAAAAGCTAGTATTCCTTTGTTTAACTAATACAGAAATTGGAACTAGAGTTCCACCATAGACCTGTAGCTGTCCTCTCTTCCCTCCATCCTTCCCTTCCTCCTTTCCTTCCTACCTTTCTTCTTTATGGAGCTATTTGGAACTGGCTTATTTGCTAAAGAAGCCTAGGAAATGAGAGATGTTTTAGGAGAAGGAGGTACGGTTGATAAAAATTTGCCTGAATTGTTTATAAGCACAGATAAAAATCATTTCCACCTGGAGCTCAATCAGAAGGGCAGAAACCCCATCTGTTGAGAAAGAAAAACAACAACAGTATATCTATTTCACTGTACTTTTACTGCCCAAGCCCCTCTCCCCAGTTTGATTGCAAATATACAATCTTTCAATTTTAAAATACTGAAATCATTATTTTGGATTGCAACCATTTATCCAATTTCCTCATTTACCCCTCCTTCATCAACAACAAAACTGCCAAAAACAAACAAACAAACAAAAAAAACTGCCAATTCCTCACTTCTGCAAGCTCTTAAAAAAAGACTATATTCTTAATAAAATCCACTGTCTCCTTCTTATCTTGCTAATGCAATATTCTTGTTCATTTTTCCTCCCTCTAAATTCAGTTTCCTAAGTATTATTTGATATATTTTTTTAAGTTTGAGTAATGGACTTCAATAAAAATCCATGCTGCTTAACTTCATCTGGGGCCTCAATTTCAAAAACTTGTTTGCATGCTGCAAATTTGGGGGACCTAAGGTGATTTCAGCATTCACATGCTTCTCTCTTCCTCCTATACAACATTTATTTAACTTATATAACACTTTCCCCAAATTGCTGCATTATCAATTTTTTTCCTTGTGACTGAGTCAATAGTCTTTTCTCTGCCTCTGTAGCCATTTATCTCTCCAGGATTTTATTATGTCCACCACGTTCTTCTTGAAAGTACTCCATCTCTTGGTTTTATTTCTCATTATTTTTCTGTTTCCTCAAACTTCAAAGGTACATCAAAATGTTCCTCAAAGTTTGGTGTATTTTCCCCAAAGTCTACATTTTTAAATGAGATGTCCTTCTTTTGTTCTCATAGTTACACACTGAAATTGTAAAGACAAGTAAATGGCTTTTTATCTCAGCCCACACCTAGCAAAGCTTCAAAAGTGAATATATTCCAGAAGATGCTATTTTCACTACTCATCTCTGGACATTTGGAATCATTTGGAAATATTATAGCAAGCATTACTCAGTAAAAATGAAAGGACTGTACTGCTTTGATACATAATGAAGGAAACATAACTGACTGATTACCCAAGAAGACAGAAGTTGACATAGCTAGAGCTAGTTACTAGAGCTGCATGTGTGCAGCTGGGCCTGAAAGTGAGGGACTTGGAACCCACAGGTAGTGCTCTTATTAGTATCAATAAAAAGAAAGGCATTTAACTCAATGATGGCTCTATCAAACTTGGCCAGCAACAAGATAGACCATAAGAATTGTCATATGTACAAAGGCTTATTATAAAAAATAGAAAATAAGCTAAGCTTGAAATACAGAATAAGAATTCAGGCTCAAAATAAATGAAAACTCTGCCTCTCTATAAAGGTCATTAAATTCCGGTTAGAATTAATTAAGAAATTTTTAAAAAACCACCCTAAAAATTTTTATTTTTTTAAGGTTTTTATTGGCAGGATTTCATCAGTCTGTATGACCTGGCGTAAACATAGGGTAGAGGATTCAACTAAGCAGGTTCTTGAGAAATTGGTTTTGCTGTATGCGAACAGGCAGGAGGATTAAAAGAAAAATCCATAAACATCAGGGTTGGGGTACACAAGAAAACAAGAACATTGGGACAGATATAGAGCATCATTAAAAAAAATTCTCCTGGGTATCTACTGAAAAACTGGAAAACATGTATTCTCAAAGATATATGCAGCCCTATATTCAATGCAGCATTAGGCACAGTGGCCAAGACATAGAGACGACCAAAGTGTCCTTTGATAAAGGATTGGATAAAGAAGATGTGATACATGTAGACAATGACATACTACTCAGCCATAAGAAAAGAAGAAATACTGCCATTTGCAACAGCATGGATAGTCCTTGAGAATATTATGCGAAGTGAATTAAGTCAGTCAGAGAAAGCTAAGAACCATATAATTTCACTCATATGTGGGATATAAAACTGAAACTCATGGACACAGACAACAAGTATCATGGTTACCAGGGTGAAGGAGTTGGGGAAGTAGTGGAGGGTAGAAGAGGTGTAACATATGGTGATGGGGATGGTTTGATTTAGGGTGGTAGGCACACAGTGCAAGACCTTGCATCATAGAAATGTACACTTGAAACCTATATGGTCCCTCAATATGATTCAATAAATTTAACAAAAAAATGAATTGTCAAGAAAAGATGGTTTATGTAAAATAAAATATAAATAAAATATTTAAATTCTCTCTTGATGCCAAAAAAAGAAACATTTTCCTTCATGTTTATTATTTTAGATATGGAGAGAATACTTAAGAACTTCTATGAAGTTATTTGGGATGAATAAACAGTTGCAAACCTCAAAAAGAAAACAGAATTTCCTGTTAAAATTCTTCAGTTCTTTTATTGGTGTTTTGCCATTGAAGGATACATTTTTTTCCTTCTTTTATTTTATTTTTCCTTTACTGATTAAGGTATTACATGTGTCCTTATCCCCCATTGCCTCCCCACCCCTCCACTCATGCCCTCATTCCCCTAGTGTCTGTGTCCATTGGTTATGCTTATATGCATGCATATAAGTCATTTGGTTGATCTTCCCCCCTTCCCCCTCACCCTCCCCTACCTTCTCTCTGAGGTTGGACGGTCTGATCGATGCTTCTCTGTCTCTGGATCTGTTTTAGTTCATCAGTTTATGTTGTTCATTATATTCCATAGATGAGTGAGATCATGTGATATTTATCTTTCTCTGACTAACTTATTTCACTTAGCATAATTCTCTCCAGGTCCATCCATGCTGTTGCAAATGGTAGGCGTTCCTTCCTTTTTATAGCAGCATAGTATTCCAATGGGTAGATGTACCACAGTTTTCTAATTCATTCATCTGCTGATGGGCACTAAGGCTATTTCCTTAATTTCATTTTTCAATTTTTTTCATAGATCATAACCACTAATATAATTGGAGAGGCAATGTATATATGTCTGTGTGTATATATGTATGATTTGGGGCCAATATTATTATTATTAATATCTTATTTATACTTTAGCAATATTATTTTTCCATTGGGAAATATACAGAGAGAGAAACTCACTATTCATTCCTTATATAACAGAGAACCATATCACTGACCTAGAGGTGAAAAACCCTGCCTCATGTTAGCACAAACCTTTGATCTATCCAACACTGTAACAACATTATTTTTTGACGAAGATTCAATGAATTTCAAATCTGGTCTCCATAAATCATTTAAAGCTATAAGCAATCTTCACCGGTTGCTTATTCTGTATTTACAAATCCTTTTGGGGCAGATTTCTTACTGTATCTCCATTTCATTAGGATAGGAGAGAGACTGAATATCAATTTCTTTCAAAAAATGTTGTCCCTTGACACATGTAACCATAGTCAAAGAAGAATTTGCTAGAAAAAGCAAAACTCATTCACAATCAATTGGCCCTTTTGTGCCAAGTAAATTCATCTGGGACCGCACTTGTGGACACTGGTAGGATGAGGCAGCAAATGCACTAGCTGAATATTTTGGAATCCAGCCTGAGTAAATCTTCTTAGAGAATACAAGGTGCTGGAACTCCAAGCAAGACAACACTATGAATAAATTTCAGAGACTTTTACAAGGAGGAAAGCATGCCGTTCTGAAGGACAACTTCTTTTATTTTCGACTTCCCCAGGATGTAACCTTACTGGTAAGAACTTGCTTGGAGGATAAAATGTTCTGGCTAATGAGATACTAGCTTTCTCAGCTCAGTGCTGCAGACTAGGAAGAGGGAGAGGGAAATTACCAAGGCTTCAAGCAATCAATGCTATACTCCCACCCCTGGCTCTTTCATTTAGTCACAGATATGCTTAGAGAAGCGTGTGGCAGACTAAGAGATCCACGGCCTGATCGAAAATAAACTATTTCCTTGGTGAGAATTATTGTAATAACACCATTATTATCTTTAACCTTAGGGATGACATTCTAGTTTAAAGGTCGCCCCTTCAAACACTGTCTGAAGTGTAAGTGATGGCCTTCAATATTTTACATCCATCAAAATTGTCAGCTTCATTTTTTGGTTAATAGTTATTGAAAAGCACACTGGGAAGCCATCATAGGTAAAAACTGTCCCAGAGTTCCACAAGTAGAGCAAATCATCGCCTGAAAAATATTCAAAACCCAAGAAAAGATCTTAAGAAAAATGAACTAAGAAACAGATTGAATTATAATGATGTAAAATGTAGAGAATTTCAACTATGCTGGGACTCAGAAAGTGCAGATTGACCTCCACCAGTAATTTCACTGCAGATTTTTATTAATGTCGTAATTTCTTTTGTGTGTATGGACATATGCAATGAACTATTTGTGATATTACAGCAAGAAATAAATTGAGTCACATAGAGTATCACAAGTATCTGTATTATTGTATTAATGCATTCATACCATTCTCATAATATTGATATCATTGTAGTTGGACACGACTGAAAAAGAAAAAGATTCTATCCCGCACATGGAAAGCTGTGATTTTTAATTTTTTGTGTCAGCTTGGCTAGGCTATGGTGGCCAGTTATTTGGTCAAACACAAGTTTAAACATTGTTGTGAAGGAATTTTAAAGATGTGATTAACATTTAAATCAGTAGGCTGAATTGAACTAATTACCTTTCATAATGAAGTGGCCTCATCCATTCCATTAAATGACTAAAAAAAATGACTAAGGTCCCCAAAACAAGAAGGAATTCTGCCTCCAGACTGCTTTTAGATTCAAGAAAGGAGCATCAACTCTCCTTTGGGTCTCTAGTCTGTCTGTCTGATTTGCAGATTTTTGTTTTACTAGCCCCATAATAAGCTAATTGCCTTCTCTCTTTCTCTCTCTCTCTCTCTCTCTCTCTCTCTCTTCCTTACTCCCTCCCTCTCTCTCCTCTTGCATGTGCATGTCCATACATGCACATACACACACACACACACACACACGCACACACACGCACATACACACACACACTATTTCCTATTGATCTGTTTCTCTGGAGAACTCTAATACAGGAGCTCATTCATTGTGAACCTCCTAAAATTAAAATGGCCTCTTTTATTCTGCTTTCTAACATTATGGTCCCTTTATTTCCTTCTTTTATATGCTTATTAATATTCAAAATTAAGAGCTTACAGGATATGACATTTCTAGAGAGTTTATCCTTATTCCTTCATTCAATAATTATTCATTGAATTTGAACTAAATACGGACATTGTTCTGGCAGCTGAAAATATAGTGGGGAAAAGACAAGTTTCTTCTCATAAGTAGTTTCCATTCTTAGATAGACCAGTTCGGACTCCTGAAGTCACAAATGTGTTTAAAGCAATTTATATTAAATTGTTATCTAATGTTGATATAAAAGCTTCTATATAAAATTAAGATGCTTCTAGCTTAAGCATATCTATTTCATGATGGTATTTAATGATATGAAAGCTTTCACCTAGTATTTAGTATATAAATGGAATTTCGAGTATATAGAATTATTTTAATAATTCATTATTTTGTTGACTCATTCAATTTCTATATGTCTTATATGTCTACATAATGTTTAGAGCAGCCTAAAGAGAGGCCCAGCAATGTAATTGCAATTTATGTAGTTAACAGTGTAAAAATCTAAAGAAATAACCAGATATGTAGATAACAGTTTTTTCTTATAAAAATTTAAATGGATTATAATATTGCACATGAAATGACATATTTTAAGTGGTTTTTAGAAAGCAGTTGCATTTCTAAGTCATATTCTGGTTCCTAATTACTGCTACTGGCCCTAATTGCAGGCTTCATTATTTCTTATTAGGACTAGACTAACAGCCTCTAAACAGCCTCCTTTCACTCTAGCTCTGACATCTTAAATTCAGACTATGCGCTGTATGAATATGTAATTCCTTATTTGAAAACTTGCAATGATTTCATATTACACACAGAATAAAATTCAAATATCTCTACTCTCAACCTGAACCCTTCCTAGCTCTCTAGTCTCAGATGAACTTCATTTGGCTGTTTTACTATGCTCACCTCTGCACATTCATATACATGCCACTAACTTCCAGAGTTCTCTTTTTGTGTGGATGTGTATTTACAATCACTGAATTCTTTCTTTTATTTTTTCTCAAACTTCTCTCCCTCAAATGGCTGCTACTCAAACTTCAATATATCCATTAGATGTATTTCAAATTGCAGTCTAAAAAGCCTCCTTCAATTCTCTGAATCTTTTTTGTTTCTTATACTGAGAAATCACTATCATAGCAACCACCAGTCTTCCTTGTATTGGAATTACTTATACACTTGTCTTTCTTCCCAACTAAAAGCACCATGTTCCATTTATTTTGTACGTTCCCCAACCCATCACAGAAGAATTGTTTGATAATCATTTGTAAAGTCAGGGTTCTTAAGTAAACACTTTTAAGAAAAGTGAGTTATTTTTAAAAGTCAGACCAACCTAATGCATGGAGTTGAGTAGCAAAGTGTTCAAGACAAATATCTGAAATCCTCATTTCTCTCAATAAATAGGAGCAAGGTGGAAATATATTACAAAGTTTGATAACTAAACTATTAAAACCAACTTATAAGGTTTTATAATATCCATCCATGGATGTTCCTTAATATCTGGATATTTCTCAGGCCCAAAGTTCTAAAGCATGAAAAATGCAACCAAAACTTGATATTAAACAAAAGGTGCAAGTTAATTACCATTACCTTTAGATAAATAGTCTAAAGACATAATTCTATATAATAAAAGGCTAATATGCAAATCGACTGAACAGTGGAACGACCGGTTGCTATAACGTGCACTGACCACCAGGGGGCAGACACTCAATGCAGGAGCTGCCCCCTGGTGGTCAATGAGCTCCCACAGGGAAAGTGCCACTCAGCCAAAAGCCAGGCTCACGGCTGGAGAGCGTAGCAGTGGTGGCAGGAGCCTCTCCCGCCTCCTCAGCAGTGCTAAGGATGTTTGATTGATGGCTTAGGCCCACCAGTCGGACATCCCCTGAGGGCTCCTGGACCGGGAGAGGGCACAGGCTGGGCTGAGGAACACCACCCCCCCCCAAGTGCACGAATTTCGTGCACTGGGCCTCTAGTGTATCAATAAAGAGACAGGTAGAGCTGGGGTAGGATGGAAATAAATGCAGTAGTATTCAGAAGAAAGTTTTTGGCTCATGAAAATATATCAGATTCTAGGTAGTTCTTTTACCAAAACCTGTGAATAGTCTGAGATGTTACCTCATTTTTGTGTATAATATCCATACATACACACATATGTATATTCATGCATATGTATGTTTATCGCATATGTTATATGCATATGTATAATACATGAGACACCTGAGACAAGGAAAGGAGTTCTTGATACAACTAGATCAACAGCCAGAGTAACATGGTTAGCATTCATTCTCTACACCTAGCCCTGCTGGCAGGGCAACGAGAGCCAATGAAAACTTTCTATATGTGTGGTGGGTTACATACTTCATACATGAGGGATGGGAGGAAGAACAATGGATTTTTCTGTTTTTATACAGTACGGAGGTACATGCTTCCCCCTTCCCTCCTGGAAGAATGGAGAAAATTTTACCTCTGTTCTTTGTAGATGTCATGTAAAGGGTCCTAGGCTTGTATTCTAACTGTTGGAATTAAGTACAAATCTGTAAGAGCCAGGTGAGTCCTAGTGTCAAAAAAAGAGATGTCTCCCAAACTGGTCTTCATCACATTGAAATGAAAAGGTCTGGGGGAAAGTGCTTCAACAATCCTGGCATCCTGGGAGTTTAATTTAGGGACTTAGTCCAGGCTGTAACTATTGGCAATCTCAGGTAGATAAAAGTTCTATTACCCTTTTGGATAGGACGATTAACTAGGTGAATGGCCACACTCTAATTCTCATAGTGTGTGAGGGGCAAAAATATTTTTAAAAGTAAAAATAAACATTACTAACATTTATATTGCATGCATTTCCATATCTAAGGGGGCTAGAGATTTTCTCAGGAGCACTGAGAAATCTCCATAGTTGGTCTATTTTATTTCAGTGCTACAATAGTGCATTGGGCTTTGTCACAGCTTCCATAAAATATTAATTAAGGTCTAGCATCTTGCTATGCCAAGCAGAGTCTGGTTATGATTTGATTTTTTTCAAGCACTTACTAGAGTACTGATTTCAAATCTCATTGCAAGTATTTTCATTACATTAATGAATAAATAACCATTCCTTCACTACACAATTCTCATAAATTGGCCAGAATAGGCAGACTAATGAACATGATCTTTACTGGGTACACTTGACTAAATTTAGCTCCTGAATCTACAAGACTCAAAATTAAATTTCAAACCATTGGAAGTATGACTCTTCCTTGTTGTGGCAACCACTTCTCCAGTCTCCAAGCTTTAGCAGCTCCATGACCCTCCAGCATCACCAATTTCCACTTCTAGACAGACCTATGTTACCTGTAGAGGTACCTAGCCAAAGGTGTCTCACTCTATCTCCCTTCTTCTCAAATAGTTTTTAAAAATAATATTTTCATTATTTTTTAGAGTGAGAAATATCTATATGAGAGTGGAATCCTGATCGGCTGCCTCCTGCAGGACCCCTACTGGAGATCAAACCTGCAATCCAGGCCTTGTGCCCTGTCAGGGAATCTGACTGACAACCTTTCAGTACATGGGATGTCTCCTCACCAACTGAGCCACACCAGCCGGGGCTCCTTTCAAATATTTTTCTTTGCTTCATTCTTCTTTCTCAAATTTATCTGATTGTTTCTGTGGCAACAAGGTGGTACATGAACTGATGTTTATCTGGTAATGAATGTTAACGTATTCATTGAAAGAACAAATGTGTACCTTCTGTGTGCAATGTGAACATCATGTATATGGTTCCTAACCTGATGTATCTAATATAACAACTCAGGATGATATATGTTTAAGCAGAACACTCTGAACCCTTAAGTGATGGGATAGTAAGAATATTATAAAGAAGGCACTGTGTACCTGTATGTGTGTTTGTGTGTGTGTGTGTGTACATACAGGAGTACACACATGCATAAGTTCTTTTATTTTTAGTGGAGGCCCTTTTGGAACAAAAAATACATATAGTTGGAATCCTGGGCTTTGTACATATAAACAGGTCATATTAGTAGACTTGAAATTTGGCTTGGTTCTTTTATTCAGAAATTTGCTTCCAAATTGTATTATTCTAAAATTAGAGTTCATTATTTTTGTATCCCATTTCTCCCTTCAAATTTTCCACCACCAGTGATTCCACCAGTGATACTAGTTTTCTATGGTAGTAAATTTTCATGACCATAAAAAGTGCTCAGTGAAAACATAGAAAATATCCACAAAGAATAAAAGATGCTCATGAGAACAATGACTAGTATTTCATGCTTCATTATTTATCTAATAAATGTAAGAAGCCTGAATGAAATTTTTCCTTCAAATTTTATTTAAATTGGACCTCTTGGCCCACTTGTTTATGTGTAAATTGGTTATATACTAGTAAGTCCTTTTAACCTTCTTACATATTGTTTTCTTTCTTGGTATGTGAAATGCTTTTGGATGGCGACACTATTGAAAATGGGACTTATGAGGCTAATAAAATACTATTGAAAACATTTTCTTATAAATATTACAATGAATGGCACTTTTAGAAAATAACTCTCATGACCTTTCCTTAATTAAAAAAACTGAGACTCAGAGAAAAATTTTATTAAAGATCTGAATTGAAGGACGATATTCTGGAAGTTTTAACAAAATACATATTAAAACTTCTGATTGTGATTTTCAGTTTTTTAAGATGCAATATTACTGTTTTTCTACTAAATTAAAGGTACCTGATTTTTAATTTATATGTTTACTTTTTCTGAGACCACTGAAATAATCAGTCATAAAATATATTTTTAATACTTGCAAAAATGAAGAGTATCAGCATTCAATACTTCATATTTGCCAATTTCAATGTGGCACTTGTTAAAAATATATTTTTGCTAAATTGGGTGGTAAGAGATTAGTAATGCTGAGTGTTTTACCAAAAATATTTTGCTCCTTTCTTACTTGTGAAAGTAAAAATCAACCAGTTAACACTCTTAGAAAGAGAATCTCTGGCAAACCCTCTTCAATACAAGTTTCCATTTACTAGTTATATGCTCTTAATTAGAAAAGTGATGGTCACTTAACTTGATATAAACTTAATTTATCCTTTACTTATCTATCTATTACATCAAAAAATAATAAATTAACTGACTAATCAATCAATAAATATTTCTTCTCAAATATAGCTCACCACTATGAATTGAATTGCCTAGAAAGCGGTATAAAATGAGAAAACTACCTGTGGAACTTTTTTCTTTCCATCAACAGAAACAGCATGCTGAGTTTTGAAAGTTCTGTCTAGATTTTACCTCAGATTTTGAATATGTAGATCTGCAATAAATGGTGATTATATATATATGTGTGTAAATATGTATGTAAATTAGAGGCATGTTTGAATTAGAAATTAGTGCATTTCTAATGTAAATGTTATGTAAATGAACAGTATTTGTTGACCACTAGCCCTAGATAATAGCAAACATCTTTTCATGAGAACTCATATTATAAAAAACATATTTTCATCAGAGATTGAGAATAAGTCAAAATGACCCTGAACACTATTCAGCATTTTACTGGAAAACATTGCAACTGTCTCAAACATCACTGTGATCACACTGAAATAGAACAAAAGTTTACTTACAAAAACAAAAGCAGAAATGTCCTTCACCTGGAACTTTATAGACCTCCTACTAAACTTCTAGTAAAAGGTGTATAATGATAATGAGAACAAACACAACACATCAAAATGTATGAGGGCACTAGGGCTTCCTTTACGCCAATCCCTCTCAACACCTGTCCTTTGTTATTTGCTGATGATAGCCATTCTGACAGGTGTGAGGTGATACCTCATTGTTCTTTTAATTAGCATCTCTCTGATGATCAGTGACTTTGAACATTTTTTCATATGTCTCTTGGTTTTCTATATGTCCACTTTGGAGAAGTGTTTATTTAGGTCCTCTGCCCACTTTTTGATTGGGTTGTTTGTATTCCTTTTGTATGAGTTCCTTATATATTTTGGAAATTGACCCCTTATCATATATATCATTGGCAAATGTGTTCTCCCATACAGTGGGCTCTCTTTTCATGTTGTTGATGGTTTCTTTTGCTGTGCAGAAGCTTTTCTTTATGCTGGTGGGAATATAGACTGGTGCAGCCACTGTGGAAACCAGTATGGAGTTTCCTCAAAAAATTAAAAATGGAACTCCCATTTGACCCAGTGATCCCACTTCCAGGAAGATAGCCTAAGAAACCTGAAACACCAATCAGAAAGAATATATGTACCCCTATGCTCATAGCAGCACAATTTACAATAGCTAACTTTTGGAAAAAGCTCAACTGCCCATCAGCAGATGAGTGGATAAAAAAAAGCTGTGGTACATTTACACAATGGAATACTATGGGCTGTAAAAAAGAAGGAACTCTTATCATTTACAACATGATGAATGGAGTTAGAGTATTTTGCTAAGTAAAATAAGCCAGTCAGAGAAAGATAAGTATCACATGATCTCACTCATCTGTGGAATCTAATAAACAAAATAAACTGATGAACAAAATAGATCCTGAGACTTAGAAGCATGGAACAGACTGATGAATTTCAGAGGGAAGGTGGGGTTAGAAGGGGTGGGGAGACATTAATCTAACCAGGGAATTTATATTCATACATGCAAGGACACAGACAATAGTGTGATGAAGGCCTGGGAGGGGTGGGTGCAGGATGGAGAGGGTCAGTGGGAAAAAACCAACAACAAAGGGGACATCTAATACTTTCAACAATAAAGATACATTTTAAAAATAATAAATAAATGTATGAGTGCAGTTTAAGGTAGGGAGGGAGAGTTAAATTCAATGTATTAAATACTTTTATTGATAAAAATGAAATAACAAAAATAACTAACTTAATTGCCTAACTCAAAAAAAAAATTATAAAAGGAATAACCGAGAAAATAAAAGGAAAGCACAATGAAGGAAATAATAAATTAAAAAGCATTCATTAGTGAGGTACAAAACAGAAACAGTAGATTTAATAAACAAATAAAAAAACAGGTTCATTGAAAATTAACAATAAAACAAACCAAACACTAGCTATCTTAATCAAGGGATACAAGGAGATGCCACAAATGTACAACAGAAAATATAAAAGGGCGCAAATACTACTAAAACAGATTAAGTTTTTAAAAAATCACACATGGCTACTTTGATGACTTCTAAATAAAAAAAATTTAATTTTCATAAGATGGACAATTCCTCTTCATCTCACAGCACATATAAACTAATTATTAAGATTCTGTGGCACACCAAAAGCATATTTTTTGCTAAGCAAAAAAATAGGTATAATTTTGATTCATTCACACCAGACAGCTATTGTGTTGGCTGAATGTCTTTTTTAAATTTGATAGTCTAAAGGAAAAGAGGTCCGTGCCCCTGACTAAATAGTTAGGTATAGCAGGTCTAAAAATTCTTGTGGCACACCGGTGTGCCACCGCACACCAGTTGAAAATTGCTTCCTCAGCGAAAAGCAAGTTACTAAAGTTGAATTTATTGGAGTTATGAAAAGACCAATTTTTTTCATTTAAGGAATTTGGAAAATTTATGCAGAGTACTTTCTTTTTATCCCTTCAGATTCACTCACCGTCTTTCTTAAGAAAGGAAGTGGTCCTCTATTGACCACATTAATGATCCCATTAACCTCTAATTTCTGGCACTGTTCTGGAATCTGGCCACATGCTTTTCTAATTCTATTAGCATGATCATAAAATGTATTCTAATTAGCTCTAATGAAATGATGGATTACAAAAATGGATTTTGAGATATTGAACCATTTTTACATTACTAATATAAACCTTACTTAGCCATACTATAAATATTTATATTTATTGAGTTACTGATTTCTATTTGTCCTGGGGTTAGCCAGAGTTTTGAACAGCTCATAGGCTTAATTCACCAAGAACTGTGGGGCAGCTAGTTGAACCCACACATGGACATATAGTCAGAGATAACAAACCAGATAACAGAAAACAGGGCTCAGAAGATCCTGGATAAGATTAGGGTTCTATTTTCAGATGCCACTACTAACCCTAGTTTGTCCCAAGTACTGAAGTAGGTTTTCCAAGTACTTAGATCTTCTCCTTGCCAATGTCTTGGCATGGTACAATGTTTAGTGTCACTTTATCAATGGCACTTTCCCCAGATGTAGCAGCTGCTTCCAGACTGGATTATTATGGCATCTCAGAACCAACATGCAAAGGTGACAGCAGCAGGCTGGTAGGACCTTATCTTCCAACATCTGAGCTCTGGCCTTGTAGAGTTCCTCTTTTTTTAAAAAAATATATTTTATTGATTTTTCACAGAGAGGAAGGGAGAGAGATAGAGAGTTAGAAACATTGATGAAAGAGAAACATCAGCTGGATGGGCCCGCAACCCAGGTACATGCCCTTGACCGGAATCGAACCCGGGACCCCCCAGTCCGCAGGCCGACGCTCTATCCACTGAGCCAAACCAGTTTCGGCTAGAGTTCCTCTTTGAGACTCTAGATTCAAAGCTCCTCAACCTCTTCTCTGCTCCAATAGGGAGGCTACCTATTCCCTGAGGTTGTCTTGGGGTGACCTCAGTTTTCCCTTCTTGTTCATTAAATGTTTCAATACCTGCATACACAGTTTTCTTTATTAGATTTCTTCTATGGAGGAACTAGTGTTCCTTTTCTAGTGAAAGAACTAGTATTGTCTGAATTACACACTTATAAGTCAGCAATAAAACTATCATCCACTTATTGGAAACAAATTTCTAAACTAAAGTTGTTCAGTGTAAAACAAGTGTGATATGGTCTATTAGTTTATGATTTTTATGTGAAATCTGGTTTTATTAGGACACGCCCAAACATCATGCCCTCTTTGTATTGGGATAAAATTGGCTAATTTATATTGATTTGGAAAGCAATATGAGATTGAGAAAAATTAATATGGAAAGTTATGAATAATGGACCACTAATGCCTTTAAATTAAACCAACTTCTGCAAAATGTGTTGGTATTACTGTAGGTTGTTAATTGAAAACATACATTAGTTATCACACAATATTTTTAATGTTATTTTCATTTCCCAACCATTATTAATTCAATCATATCTTATAAATGGATCTTGATGCAGAAGATCTTTTTCTGGATCTTACATTTGCAGATCAAAGGCTAGTATAACCTTCACTGACTCTTTCTATGCCCTTCACCGCTATTCCATAAAGGAGGGAGGATGACCTCTGAATGTACATGTGGATGAAGGTTATGGGGAAAGGAGAGCAGTCCCTTTCTTCTTTTAATCTCTCATCATCATCGTCGTCATCATTGCCATCATTATTTTTATTGCCATCATTATTACTATTTTAACCTATCTGACTTCAGGGGGGAAATATTCTACTTAGCTTTCACATATTTTGTAAGCTTGGGGAGCAAGTTCTGCTCTTTTAAAAAATATTTTTTATTGATTTCAGAGAAGAAGGGAGAGGGACAGAGTGATAGAAACATCAATGAGGAGAGAGAATCATTGATCGGCTGCCTCCTGCATGCCTCACACTAGGGATCAAGCCCACAACCCAGGCATGTTCCCTGACCGAGAATCAAACCGTGACCTCCTGGTTCATAAGTTAATGCTCAACCATTGGGAAACACTGGCTGGGCAGGTTCTGCTTTTTGAAGTAAGGTGCAGGAGAACTGAAATTTTCCAGAATAGTCTGTGACAGGATAGATAAATTCATTTTAGTCTGGCACGAATTGTCAGTGAACTATTTTGGTCATAGACCTAAAGCCATACTCTTCAATAACTTTCAAGTAATAAAGGTATGATATAGAGATCTCTTAATTAGTTCTGAATTTTAGGAGAGGTATAATATTATTTCTCCCCTAAAACTTTCAACACACAGGAAAATCACAATGGCTTCCGACAGGCCAGGAAAAAGAAAAATAAGAGACTATTTGTCAAGCTACCTTCCTTTTCGTATTTCCTTCCACAGTACTATTTCTGAGGGTATCTTCATTGCTTTGGGCATCTTCCAATTTACCTGTTCTCTTACCTATTTCCCTGCATATTTCACCACTGGAGACGTAGTGATGTATTCAGAAGCTGCTTGCCTACAAATTTAGTACTGATTCTCCAAACATGCAAACTATTTTGCTGAAATACTATGAAGAGAAATTGATCTGATAAAATACATGTTATGCAAACAAAATTGTTATAATTTGTTAGGAAACACAAAAAAGCAAAGCAACCACTTTTGATTCTATTGGAAGAGCAGCCAGAGGGAGCACGTTTGTACTGAACTCTCAAGAGGAGAAAAGATAACATAATAGGTCATTTCTGGCTTCCATTTCTATAAGTATTTGGACTCATTAAATGCATTACCAAGCTCCCTAGAGATACATATGCACAAGAATTAATTTCCCTAAAAACATTCCATTCCTTCACATAAAAGCATTAAAGGTTTTTCATATTTTATATTTATTAGGGTCAATACCTTGGTTGCTAGGTAAAAGCCTTCAATATAACCAGGAAATCAGAAAAAAAAATAGGCCAAAGAATAAAAGAAGTAGGAGGATGAACACAGAATATTTTGAAATACTATTGTCATAACGTGTCCTTATATGCAATCACCTTCTGAAGGCTGAGCTCCTCACCTAGCTGGCGCTAAATGCATCTAATTCCTAATAGCTAAAAGATAGAAGATGTTTCCAGAAGGTTTATCCAAACAGGTTCAAAGGTTATTTTCCAGAACCCCTTATGTGACCATGAAAGATCAGCTAAAGCTCAGGAAGATCACTATAGTAGTGTGTTTTACTGAAGGGAATTGTTAAGATTTGAAATCAAGTATGTTTGTCAAATGTTAAAAGATTATTTAAATTGTGGATATTTAAATAATTATATTTAATTATATGTAATAATTATTATATTTAATTTATTTAATTAAGTAGCATTAATTAATATTACAAAGACCTAATGTGGTTTTAATATATTAAAAAACTGGAATGCATATATTTAAAAGAAAGAAGACTAGAGCAAGAAACAGATAAACAAGTAAGAAAATAAGACCACTTCTTTTCTTTTCTGAACAAAAGAGGTGAGCAGTATTCTATTAGTAATTGAGTCTTTATAATGGCTCAAGACCTTTCTTTGAAATATTTACATATATGATATGAACATGGGAAATAGCAGCATACTAAATTGATTTAAGATAGGTAAGGTAAATAGAGAGATGGATTTCTTATTTTTAATGTTTAGTGATAAAATATTAACACAGAAATAAAAAAAAAACAAGTGCACACACAATACAATATACAGATGCTATATTATAGAATTGCCTGAAACCTATGTAATTTTATTAACCAACTAGAGGCCCAGTGCATGAAATTCATGCACGGGGGAGGGGCATCCCTCAGCCCAGCCTACACCCTCTCCAATCTGGGATCCCTCTCACAATCCAGAACTACTGGTTCCTAACTGCTCCCCTGCCAGCCTGATGACCCTAACTGCCCTCCCCTGCCTGCCTGATCTCCCTAACTGCTCTCCCCTTCTGGTCGGTCTGATCCCCCTAACTGCCTAACTGCTCTCCCCTCCTGGCCTGATCCCCTTAACTGCCTAACTGCTCTCCCCTGCTGGCCTGATACCCCTAACTGTTCTCCCCTCCTGGCCTGATTGCCCTAACTGCCTCAGTGCTCCCCGCTGCCAGCCTGAACTCCTTAACTGCCCTGCCCTCCTGGCCTGATCCCCCTAACTGCCTATCTGCTCTCCCCTCCTGGCCTGATCGCCCTAACTGCTTATTTGCTCTCCCTTCCTCTCCGTGCCCTTTGGACCACTGGTGCAGGCGTGCTGAGAGCTCTCCGCTGCGGCCCCGCCCCCGTCCTGATTGTTTATTACGTGATGGCGTCTCAGACAATTTGTATATTCCTCTATTATTAGTATAGACCCGTGGTCGGCAAACCGCAGCTTGTGAACCACATGCGGCTCTTTGGCCCCTTGAGTGTGGCTCTTCCACAAAATACCACGTGTGGGCGCACATGTACAGTGCGATTGAAACTTCATGGCCCATGCGCAGAAGAGCTGGTATTTTGTGGAAGGGCCACGCTCAAGGGGCCAAAGAGCCACATGTGGCTCACGAGCCGTGGTTTGCTGAGCTGCAGTTTGCTGACCACTGGTATAGACTAGTGGCCCGGTGCATAAAATTCATACACATTAAAAGGGAATTAATTACAGGAAATATTTTAATATTGCTATTTGCCCTTTCTCTATAATAGAAGTGTCAGAGATGAAAGAAAATTAGTGAAATGTATATGAAAACAATATATAAATTTATTAATAAATGAACAATAACAGCCTCACATCCCCTGGCCTCACCACGCATGCAGCCCCACCCATCCATGCTTGCCATGCACACAGCCTCCTGCTGCTCGGTCGTTATGGCATGAGGGTGTCACAACCATTTGCATATTAGCCTTTTATTATATAGGATGTTACCCCCATACATTTTTAGAAATCAATACTATTCCAACTATTAAAAAAAAAAGAAGAAGAAGAAGAGGGGAACACTTTCTATTACATTCTATGAGGCCAAAATTATCCTGATACCAAAGCCAGAGAAGAATTCCATAAGAAAACTATAGACCAATACTCCTTAAGAATATAGAAACAAAAATCCTCAACCAAATACCAGTAAACTAAATGCAGTGGAACATTCAAAATTATTACACACTATGACTCATTGGGATTTATCCTAGGAATGCAGGCTCTTTCAGCATAGGGAAATCGATGTAATACAGATAGTACACTAATAGGACAAAGGAAAATAACCACATGATCATCTCCACAGATGCAGAAAAGCATCTGACAAAAATTCAACACCCTTTCATGATAAAAGCTCTCAGCAAACTAAGAACAGAAGGCTAGCCTTTTCCACAAATGTTGCCAGAACAATTGAATATCTATATGCAAAAATTACCAACTTAAATCCATACAGTACAATATATACAAAATGTATGATTCTCTTTACATAACACATGGAAAATGCAAACTATAGTAACAGAAAGCAGATTGTGTTTGCTTGGGGATGGAGGCATGAGGAGAAGCACAAAGAAACTTCTCATGGGTGATGGACTGGCCCATTTTATATGAACACATGTCAAGACTTATACAATTGTACATTTTAAATATATAATGCTTATTGCATGTGAATTATATCTAAATAAAGCTTTGAAAATATGATGAATAAAGAATGCCTTATAAATAATAATAATTTGAGAAGAATGATGAATTACCTGCTATAAACATGTTAGCGATGACCTTATGCTTGAATACTTAACACTGAGTTTCACAGCCTAAACATGTATGTGTATGCATATCATGATACTTTGTTCACTTCACTTGTTTTTTCTTGTGTTAGTAAGAGCTGCAGGCTACGTTTCCTCTTTTACTCACTGGTTCATTTCTGCATCAGAACATGATTATCTTCTGTAATTTGATGTTAATAAATGAGGTTACAAAAATCATTTAGCTATAATCAGCACTATGTCCAGGATATAATAGTGGTACCCTTATTTAATGTTCCAAATAAACTTTAAGGCTTAGAAAACACAGGCCCAATGGACCAACATGAAAACTGCTGAGTTTTGTGGGAAAAAAAACCTCCTGCTTTTCCCCCTTTCTGTGCTCAGTACAAATATTTGATACATAGCTGTCACTGTTTAAAAGTTATAATTGCTGAGCATCAATACTGAAAGACATCTGTGGTTCTTGCTGATATACAATAATTTATTTTTTTATTTAAAAAGTACAAATGTCAAAAACCCAGGAAAAAACTAAAGGAATAGCCTGCTCTTTGATTTCTATTGATATTTTCTGACATATCAATAAAATACATATAAAATATTAAAATAAATTCTGTGCATATTATTCATTCACACACAAAGTATACATATATTAACTCTTTGCTTCTTGTTCCTATGGCAACAATTGTATTGAATAAATAGATCTGAGATATTTTATAGTTCAATTTTACAAGTTATAATTTAATATATCATGTTAAAATATATCAACTTTAATAATATAATTTTTTCATTGGCACAAACTTAAGGGGACAAAATGAGCAATTCAGCAAAAAGAGACTGTGCCTAATTTTCTATGCTAATTACTGAAGCTGCATATATTGAAAAAATGCAGTCACACTTTCTCAATTTTCCAATTGTACATTCTTTTCTGTTCTTTTGTCAAATACAAATCATCACCTATCCAACAACAATATATTGTTGGTATCTTATTTAATATGCCCTTTGTTTATTTTCTTTTTAAAAATATTTTTATTGATTTCAGAGAGGAAGAGAAAGGGGAGAGAGAGATGGAAACATCAATGATGAGAGAGAACAATTGATCGGCTGCCTTCTGCACACCCCCTATTGGAGATTGAGCCCTCAACCCAGGCATGCGCCCTTGACTGGAATAAAACCTGGGACCCTTTAGTCTGTAGGCTCACGCTCTACCCACTGAGCCAAACCAACCAAGGCCACCTTTTGTTTCTTATCTTATTGTTTGTGCCTTCTTAATCTATCATGCCATTAAAAAATTGTCTTCTTTAAAGCAAGTTTCTATTACCTTCTGAAGACATCAGATCCTTTACAGGTTGATAATATTTCTTACTCCTGTCTTAATTAACACAGAAACAATACATTATGTAGGTTTATAGAGTTGCATAAAAATAAGCATTCTGTATATATATTTTTGGATATCAGAATTTCAAATTAAATATGAAGAAGTACATTTAGTTCACATAAATGAACATATGTAACATTATTTTTATATTCAATCTCCTTTAGGAAAGAGGATTGAGGTCTGCAAACCTATAATTTTCGTTTCTCCTTTTCAGGATTTGCCATGCATATAATAACAAACTAGACATAGTCCTGTGATTATCTGAACAGATTATTTGAATACACTAATATTATTTTTATCATTAGTCCACCTTATTTTTTAAACATAAGTATTTGATATTTTTAATGGAATCAATGACCCACATAATTTGCACCTGAAAGATCTCAAATACACTTTACCAAGTTTTTATCCAACAAGGACTTCAGTACAATAACATGTAAAATAGATTCTTGGATTTGTTATAAACACTTGAATATATGAGATTTGAAGTTTTGAAAAGTGGTATATTGGCCACCAAAAAAAATGAACATTTAATGTCTTGAGGATTTAATTTTAATTAATTTATTAAATTAAAAACAACATAGACTTGCCCAGCCAGCATGGCTCAGTGGTTGAGCATTGACCAATGAACCAGGAGGACACGGTTCGATTACCAGTCAGGGCATATGCCAAGGTTGTGGGCTTGATCCCCAGTGTGGAGTCAATGATTCTCTCTCATCATTGATGTTTCTATTTCTCTCTCCCTCTTCCTTTCTCTCTGAAATCAATAAAAATATATTTAAACAGTAATACTTAAAAAATATAGACTTAAGTATAAAGAATTTGGGTTCTTTCCATAACTACCTGCATGACCTTCAGGAAAGTATTTAATATAATAACTTGCTCTTCTTATGAGAGGTAATCCATGTGCAAATGTATTAAAGGTAGATTAGTCTGAACAGTCAAGAAGCTACTTCAAAGTGTTTGAGTACTTATTTATACTCCAGTTTATCCAAATAGTGAGGTAGGTGATAGATGGGTGTGTATAATATGAAATTAGTTGTAACAACCATCCCCCTATGAAAACCTAGAACTGTTATAAAAGACAATTAGATTTTTAATTTGGATCTACCAGCCATATAAACATTAAAAAAATACTTTATCTTTCTGAGTCACTATTGCCTTAGCCATTAAAGGAGGTCCCTAATAAATTTGTTGAAATCCATAAAATATTCACTTTATAGTATTTTTTCTTTCATATTGTCAGAAAATATAAAGACAGCTTAAATATTTAAAAATTAAAATTTGTAAGTAAATAAATATTGTGCTAGTAGGTGGGAGTGAATCTAAATCAGTAAGACTTGACTTAATATAAAATAATATAAAAGAAGGAAAGATAATTTGGACCAGGGAGATATATAATAGGGTATAGCTTGATCTACAGAGAAGTCATTTACAGGAAGTAAGTGAAGCAATAAAGAAACAATAGAGGAAAATTCTTCAAAAGAAAGAAAAAAGAGCCTAGTTGGCAAGGCTCAGTAGGTGAGCATAGACTTATGGACCAGGAGGTCATGGTTCGATTCCCAGTCGGGTGCCTGGACTGTGGGCTCGATTCCCAATGTGGGGCATGATGGAGGTAGCCGATCAATAATTCTCTCTTATCATTGACTAGAGGCCCGGTGCACGAAATTCGTGCACAGGAGTGGAGGGGGTCCCTCAGCCCGGCCTGCACCCTCTCACAATCCAGGACCACTGGCTCCTAACTGCTCACCTGCCTACCTGCCTGATCACCCCTAACCACTCACCTGCCTGCCTGAATTCCCCTAACCACTCTGCCTGCCTGCCTGATTGTTCCTAACTGCTTACCTGCCTGCCTGATTGCCCCTAACCGCCTCTGCCTTAGCCCCTGCTGTGGCAGCTTAGTCTGGAAGGACGTCTGGAATGATGTCTGGAAGGTCATTTGGCTGTCTGGTCTAATTAGCATATTATGCTTTTATTATTATAGATGTTTCTGTTCTTCCTTTTCTCTTTTTCTCTGAAATCAATATATATATATATATATATATATATATATATATATATATATATATATGGCATCACTTAGATAAAGAGGAAGAGACAGAGAAATGTATCAAGTAGAGGGAAAGGAAATTCAAAACTTTACACCTCTAGGCACAGAACTGAGATTTAAGTGTTGGGAGAAAGTAAAAATTGGAGGCTCTTCCAGCTTTGCATATTTAAGGCAAGTTTCTAGGGGTTGTGAGCTATAATAGTTGTTAGATGCTTTGCTAATCAGTTTCTGTATTATTTGTCAGAAGTGATCAGAAGACTGAACATATTAGAACAAAATTAGGTTGCTGAAAACTGAAGTCCAATATTAGAGAGAAAAAAGTAATAAAAGAATCTATTCATCTTAGTCAAGAAAAATAAGAAAACCTACAAATTTAATAAATATGGCATGTTGCTACTCTGAGAAATCATGATGGCAGTACAAAAACTGGATATGGGGAAATGACCTAACTCTTTTTGGAACAGGGAAGATACATTCCACAACCCACAAGCCAGGGTGCATTACAATAAGTTAATATTAAAAAACCAAACCCCCCTGGCTGGTGTGGCTTAGTTGATTGGAACATTGTCCCTACACCAGAAGGTGGCAGGTTCAAATTGTAGTCAGGGCACATATCTAGATTGTGGGTTTGATTCCCAGTCAGGGCACATGCAGGAGACAACCAATTTCTGTTTCGCACATGGACAACTCTCTCTCTTTTTCTCTTTCCCTCTCTCCCTTCTTTTCTCTGAGATTAAAAAAAAAAGTTAAAATACAAAAACAAACACGTCAACTGTGAGTGCCCATAGTAGGAAGAAGTGAGCAATAGATATTGTGTGGTCTCCCTAAAATCAATTATACAAAACATATTATTATTACTTAATTATTTCATACCATTTAAGGTTTATAATAATGAAGCTCTAAAAGATTAGATATTTAAAATATTCTGTACAGCTAGCAAGTGACAAATCCTGATCTAGAATGTAGTTCTCTTGTCTCTAAATCCCACACTCTTTTCTCTTTCCACAATGACACCTTGGAATGCTAAATCAGTAACATTGGAGATATAAGCAACTTATGTTTTTTTTGTTTTTAAAAATATATGTTACAGACTAGAAATCAGTTGCTTATCCCTATGTAACAAACCAGCACAAACTTTAATGCTTAAAAAACAATGATTTTCAACATGCAGCATATATATATATATATATATATATATATATATATATATATATATATAGTGGATCAGATAAAAAATAGGTAAAATTGTGATTGATTTACAAAGAAAAATAGTAATTACCTACCCTTTTTGTTCCCAACTGACTTAAAAAAAAATCAGGTGCCTATACTTGTACATACGAATTTCTGGTTTCAAGAATTAACCAATCAGAAGCAACCTTACTATGTAACATGACCAATAAGATATAAGTCTATTATATGACCTATATATTTATGGTTCAAGACAGGGCATTCACAACAAACAGCTATCATTGTGTTGGCTGTTTTCTTTTTCTTATTTGACATTCTAAGAGAAAAGAGGTCAGTGCCCCTTACTACTCAGATATTGCATGTTTAAAAAAATCCATGCGGTACAATAATTGAAAATAGCTGCTTTAAAAACAATGAGCACTTACAGTTTAGTGATACTTTGGATCTGCAATTTAGGTTGGGTTCGGCTGTTCAATTTCTCTGGTCTAAACTGGAGCTCTCTCTTAAATCTGCAGTCAGCAACAAGTCAGGAGGGAGCTCTATTTATCGGTATTTGCTGGCTTATGTCTGGAAAACAGTGGTGGGCTTGGCTACTGGGCCATGTACTCCTTTGTCATCCAGCTGGCTAGACTGGGCTTGTTCACAACTCTGCTTGGAAAGGTTTCAAGAAAGAAGAGCAGCCATCAATGAGTTCTCTAGGCTAAGCTGAGAACTACACAATGCCACAAACTCTGAATTCTCTCAGGTGAAAATTCTCTCTGATAGGAAAAAAGTTAGAAATCAGTAAAATTTTACCTTGCCTTTCTCATATTATAAGAGAGGTTAAATATCTTTTCATAAGTTTATGAGCCCATTTATGAACTATCTTTTCCTCATTTCTAGTCTTTTAAACATTGTTTTGTAAATTTATATCTATATAAGCTAATCCTATATAATAAAAGGCTAATATGCAAATTGTCCCCATCGGCAGGAGTTCAACCTACTGGGAGTTAGACATGCGCTGACCACCAGGGGGTGGCACGGAGCGTGGCAGGTGTCGGCGATGTGGTGCTGGCAGTGGGCAGTGGTGGAGGCGCTGCAGGCCCTGCTGGGCCCTGAGGAGAGCGGGACTGCGGTGGGATGGTGGAGCAGGTGATTGGGCGGTGCCAGGACAATGTGGGTGCAAGTGGGGGCCCTGACTGCCCCACTGGTCACCCCATAGATTGGTCACCCACACTGGCCAGGCCTAGGGACCCTCCATGTACACGAATTTTGTGCACTGGACCTCTAGTATTTATATAATAGATGACTAGGAAACATTTACTGTCTAAAATGATGTCTAAATTATTTTGTTTTAGTACTTATATTTAAATATTGGTTGGTTCAATTTAAAATTTATTACTTCTTAAGATGTGAAGAATGGATCCAACTTTACTTTTTCACAATATGACTTCAAAGTTTTAGGACAATTTACTCATTAATTTATATTTTATCCACTAATTAGTATGCTGCTCATATGATATATTACATTTTAATTAGCATTTGGAACTTTGTTAGTATTTTCTCTTGCATTACATTGCTTTTTCAGCTTATTTATTAACCAATATCAGAACATTAATTAAAAGTTGGTTTAATATTTAATACTCCTTGAAGAAAGTGGTTTGTTCTTTTTTTTTACATGTAAAGAGATAATATGATGTTTAGGTATAATATAACCTTCACATTTTCCTACTTGAAAAAATAGGATTGGCTTGTCTAGTTTTCCTTTTATTTCTCAGGATCATTTATTGTCTCCTCTTATTTTCTCTTTTCCTTCATTATCTTCTCTTCATGGAGTACCAAGGCCACAACATACCTGATTCTCCCTAAGAAACTGTACTTTTTGGAGGCAGCTAACACCTTGTTACACACAGCTTCTAGTCTCTTTTAGTCAGAGCTGTGGAATACCAAGGGCTAATCCATACTTAGTAATTTGGTATTTATTTGCACGATCTATTTTCTGAGAATGATTTCATCTGTTTCCTCTAAATTTTCTCATTCTCTCCACTCTTAGAGAATCTCTTAAATCTCTATTCTGTTCTTTGCAATGAGAGCTATATTGGAATTTGTTTTATTTTCCTATTTACAGGTAATTTTAAGAATATTATGTTCTCTGTCTCCTAGTAAGAAGAAAGTATTACTTCCAACAAAAATTAAAAATTATCAGAAAGGATACAGTAAGAAGAAATAAAACAAAACACATTTATTTTGTATTTAATCCTAAATTATTGTGATTAAATAGTTAAATTTAAAATGGTGTAGCTAAAATTTCCTGCAGCTGTCTGATGATACATTTTAAAAAGAAAAAAAGCCTGGAAAATAGTTTCTTCCCTATATAAAATCCCTTTCATCCTTATCTACAAGAAAAATGCAAATAAAAGTTTTCCTGTAGCTATGTCTACCTTAAATGTTCCCTAACATTGCCAGTTTTGCAGTTTACAGACATAAAAGGCATTTATAGTATCCACTTGAAAACAAAATTTAATAAGACCCTTGCCACCACAGCAGGAAAAAGGAACAAACACTTAAGCAACCATGTTAAGAAGTCATTCATTTAAGCATTCATTTCCTTAGAATTACAGGAAATGAAATGCAAACAAAATAACTAAATATAGGTTTTTAATCTAGGCCCCAGCAGTCTGTATATTCAGAATAAAACATGTTATTGCTCCTTCAGTGAATAGAACAGGAAGAAGTGAACTTATGAATAAAGAAATGTGTATAAATGATGACACTCTTCATTGTATTTCTTAAAGTAAAAGGTTATAAAACAGTAAAAGGTTATAAAATATAATCTAGATAACTGTTTTGTAGCTTAATCAGAACCTAATGTATAGCAAAGTCCCTAGTACTGGAAAAGGAATATCCAGAAGACACCTTAGGGTTGAATGACTGAAAGAATTGTGAAAGTGATTACTAAACATGGAAGATGAAGTTTGATTCAAGAGTAAGTAAAAGTTTGCTTTCATATACTTGAAAATGTCCAGAAGTTAATAAGCAATTATGTTTGTACCCGCCAAAAGAATATCAGCTATTTGCTTCTATTTTGTTATAAAAATCTCTCTATAAAATTACATTTTTCAAAGCTATCCTTAACTATTCTTAACACTTAAAACCTAGATTTGACAGTAATCTTTATGAAAATGATACTTTTGCAGCGTGGTGAGCTAATGAACAGACAAAACCACGGATCAGTAATTCTTGTGTGCTTAGATAGATTGGTCTTAAGAAAAGCTGCCAGAGGAGAAATGGAAAATAGTCATCAGAAATGGAGGAGGATCGAGAGTGTATGTTGTTGTGGAGTACATTTGAGAAGATAATACCTGAGTGGGTAAAATCAGTACCTTCAAATGTTGTCATATCAATGAAGGATGTATAAATTGGAGATAATTCATCAATGCCCTGTCAGATAGAGTGTGATGGGGAAAGAGAGGCGATGAGCTCACTCCACTTTTTAAATAAGTTTTGAAGTAAAATAAATGGCAAATTCTAAGATGAAATTCTTCAGAAGAGTCGGGGTCAGTAAGAATGTTCATTAAGTCAGAGAAAGTGTGAGTGCGAATAGGTCATCAGCCATCTTAATCCAGCAGCACTTCAGTGACCTGAGAGTTCAGCTACCCCCACCACCCTGGGTCTCCACTGGCCACACACTCTACTCCACCATCTCCCCAAACAGCTCTGCTGCTGAAATGTTAAGTGCAAACTCTGTCTTTGCTAAAAACTCTCATTTTTTCTTTTCTTCTCATTTTACTTATTCTTTGACCTCAAACAACATAGACACTTCTAATACTTCTCTGTATGTCAGATTTTTCCAATCCTCATTTTTAACCCCAATTATTAAATATATTCAGGGCAACACATTAGACAAAATCTTGACAATAGTGTTAATTCCGTGTCTCCATTCCTAAAAATATCATGTAATGCAAAAATGTAGCACTGAATTAAACTAACCTTTCTCTACACCTTCATGCAGGCTGCTATAAAAAGTGTTACAATAGCAAACTTCACCATAATGAAGAAAATCAAAGCTTCCAAAGTCAACTATAAAGCTGCCTCTTCATCTTTCTACTTTTCTCAAATCCTGCTTTTCTCATTTTTGTAGCAACCAATCAAATCTATATCCATTTCTTCAACATATTCTCTGCCTGCCCCACTCTAATTACTGTCTTATGGCTCAAATCCTTCCTAGCCAAAATTTAAAATTTCCTTTTCTTCACTTCTTATTTAGTGCTCCCACAATTCTTCATGGTTTTTCTCACAAAAGCATTAAAACTGCTTTTTCACAGATTCATTAACTCATTGTTTATACTAAAACAAGAATAAAGTCAATCTTTTATTATACTTTTTTTTTAGCAGCTTTGGACAGTATTCACTAAGGCTTTCTTAAACATTGCCTACCATAATAATAAACTCTTTAGGATTTTCTACTTTCCATGTTGCCTGTGTTTTCACAAACTACTTTGTATGCACCCTTTCTTCTGCCTATATAATGTATGACATTATTTCTCAGGGTCTATTTTAGATCTCTTTTTCTCATTTTTTGGGTAATCTCATCCAGCATCCGGGCTTTAACAAATACTCATAAACAAATTACACTCATATCTATGGGTCTTACTAGTTCTCTCTCTTTAAACCCAAAGTTAAATTGCTAGGCTGATATTTGGGTGGTCACAAAGATACTTCAGATTCCTTATCTTCAACATTTAACTTATTGCTTTGCTCCTAAAACCACTTTCATCTACTTGCTTAATTTACTTCCAATTTTATTATCTTTGAGGCTATTATGAACATACTTGTTTCTTAAATTCCTTTTTGGATTGTTCATTTGATCATTTCATAATGATAAAATTTACAATTAAATATTAAATTATATATTATTAAACCTTATGGCAATGCATTAAAAAGTGGAAACACAAATAGGAAAAAATAGAAATAAGAAGTGTAGGGAAAAATCTACCTTAGATACCTCAGCATTTAACAGATAAAAAAGAAAATAAAAAAGAGAGAATCATCAAATGATAAAAAGGATCCATCATCTGTTTGTTTGTTTGTTTTGTAAATAATTTCACCAAAATTTACCCAACATCATTTACAGAGTTGAGTGGTTGCAACAGAGATCATATGACCCACAAACCTCAATTATTTACTATCCATCCATCTCTTTACAAAAAAGGTTTGCCAGCCCCAATATGGATCATCAAACTATTTTTCTATATAAACAGTGGCTTAATGAAATAAAGAATTCCTTTGTCTCATATCTAGGGAGCCTTATTTTTTGGCTGTTCAAATCTCATTAAGTAGAAATTATTATTATCATTATAATTCAAACTTGATCCCACTTGGTGCTTATTTCTCTGGAACTGATTCACATGACTCCTCCAAGCTGCAAGGGAGTCTGTGAAGTGGCATATTTTGAGCTGGGCACTTAGAACTGCAAACATTTTTTATGTCAATATGAAGAAAAGGGAGAATGGGTATTTGGGGGCAACTTGCAATTTATTCTACATTATATCATGTTGCATGAGTATAATAAAAATTCATTGTATTATAAGATAAAAATTAATTACAATCTCAAAATCAAAATTTGCAAAATGTTTTCTTTGGTGCCACTGCCATAGGAGGAGAAATTAATAACTCTGGTCCAACTTGAAAAGCTACAAATATCTGTAAATTAAAAAAAAACAAACACCACACGAATCTCTTAAGTAAAACTTAGGTCAGAAAGGTTAACATTGCATTCCATGGCCAATTAAGAGAAAAAAGAAACACATAATAACACATTTCAAACATGGCCTTTAAGTTGTATTCATATGTAAAAACTGTGAATGCTTAATTATTTTGCCTCAAAGATTGTACAACAAAATAGGCCATAGAAGAAAACGAGTTTATCCAATTAAATATACTGGAAAATGTTTACAGAAAAACAAAGAAAACAGAAAAAATAACATAGGTAAAAATTAAAAATGGTTCATTTAAAAGACATAAAAAATAAAAAAAAATTATAAAAGAGTTTAATGGGTTTGTAGTTGTCCTCATGTTGTAAAGAATACCCAAGCTTATTTTTTTTTTTTTTAGCCATTATGCACCAGCACAGTCTACCAATTGCTTATAGAGCCAGCATCTGCTCTAGTTCTGTGCTGTGGTGGCTATTTGAATATTATGAGTATCACTAATGTGAATATCCAAATGCTAATGAGGCTTAATATGAGACACTTACTGTTAACATAAAGAGGACCTAACTGTCAAATATAATTGAAGCAAACTCAGTTGAGTAGGAAATATTTAAACTGTTTTCCTTCACCTGGCCATGACCCACATATCTTCAGGAAGCTGTAGGGCAAAGGGTTAATGAATTGCTTCAAGACTTTCTGCCAGCCTGCCTGCTGTCCTCCCTTCCTTCCATTTTTTCCTCAGTGCTTGCTTTCTTTCCTTCCTTCTTTTTTCTGGATCTTATGATAGGTACTTGTTTCTTCCTGGTTTGGAAAGCTTATTTATCTCATGTTTTTAGCTCATGCATGCTGGACATTGAGAGATTCTGAATGAACTTTATATATTATTGAGGTTGCCAAAATTTCTAGGAAGACTAAATGGATCGGGGTCATGCTGTATATCACATGCTGTCAGAAAAGGTCAATACTTAAGGCAAAGGCCAGGGAAGTTGGTTTTTCTACGTAGTGAGGGTAGATTTGGAAAGAAATAATATATTGAAAGACTGGTGTTTGCATTAAAGATGGTTTTATAAAGTTTTTTTTTCTCCCCGATTTAGGCTTGGCTAATGCTAATATCAGAATCCCATGCTGAAAACATTCATCATAATGTCAATAAACAACTAATATTTCTGCAACCTAACCAGTCTCCGCTTCCTCTAAGTTAAACAGGGGTCATACAAGGACAGAACCATTCAATAAACATCTAATATGGCTAATCAGGAGAGATGGAGAAACAAAACTACAAAACATTAGGGACAAACGGAAATGATTACCGAGTAATGGAAGACATCACAGTACAATAATTGTGAGCGGATACCAAGTGAGACATTGTGCTCATGAATTTGAAAACCTCCATAAAGTGGATCATTTAGGAAAACATAGAGAATAAAATTATCCCGGTAAAGAAGAAAAAAACAATAATATGTAAAATTGGGGGGAAAGTTGAAGAATGATTCTCTAAAGCACAGACTCTTGTCCATGTTAATTTATGACTCAGATCTTCCATATTCCCTCTAAAAATTAATTTTAGTAAAAGCTGAATCCAGGGCTTCAAACAGACATTTTAATATATTTCATGTAGGTCTTGCTCATTCCTTGTCAATAGCTTTTGTAATGAGTGTTAATAGAATTTGTTTTTCCATTGCTGTTACAAATTGGCTATTGTGTTTCTTCAAAGCTGTACGTTAACTGTTCATATTAATGAACACTTTTATTAATTTTTGTATAAGAACATGTTTAGCTGCAAATAAGTGAACACTCAGCCAAAGTAAATTAAGTAAAATACAAAATCAATTAGCTCACATAATTAAATATAGAAGGCCTAATCTGTACTTTAGATGAGGCTTGATTCAGAGCTCTAAATAGCATTTAAGATCAGCTCCATCTCTTGATTTTCTTCATCCAATTGAGTTGGCTCCATTTTCAGATAGGCTTTATTTTTCTGATCCCATGAAGCTGTTGGTAGCTCCGAGGGCTATATTCACCAAGATCATATTCAGCAGGTAAGAGAGAATCTATACCCCACCATTGCCAGTTCGAATCCTAAGATTAAAACTAATTAGAGCAGTGGTTCTCAACCTTCTGGCCCTTTAAATACAGTTCCTCATGTTGTGACCCAACCATGAAATTATTTTTGTTGCCACTTCATAACAGTAATGTTGTACTGTTAGGAATCGTCATGTAAATATCTGATATGCAAGATGGTCTTAGGCGACCCCTGTGAAAGGGTCGTTCGACCGCCAAAGGGGTTGCGACCCACAGGTTGAGAACTGCTGAATTAGAGCAACTAATCGTGTAAAATCATGTACTCATTTTTGAAACCTCCATGGTCATGGGTGCAGATTATATTAGTTTCAAATACTCAGAGCCCCTCTCTGGTGTTTGGTGTAATAGAGATGGCTACAGTTCTACTAAAACATGTATGGCCCACTTCCTTGGAGTTGAAATGTTGCTGAGAAATGACTTCCTAACCTTGCACTATCTTTCTGAGTTCCCCTCCCACTTGAGAATCTAGGAGAAGTTCTATGAGCACTTCTCAGTAATAGAATATGGGAGAATGACTGTGAGTACTTGAATATTAACAGACTTCTTCAGATTGGATTATTCTTGCATTAAAAATATATAAACACGGTGAATAACATTAATATAATGCATATATTTGCTAATGTTCTATTAGCTTTCCTGCATATATATATATATTAGTAAGCAATATGTTATCTTAGCCTAATTTTGTATAAATGATACATTAAATCTATACAATACATTCAGAAGGTTTTTGTCCTTTCCTTTTTTAAAAAAAATATGTTTATTGATTTCAGAGAGAAAGGGAGAGGGAGAGAGAGATAGAAACATCAATGATGAGAGAGAATCATTGATTGGCTCTCTCCTGCATGCCCCCTACTGGGGATTGATCCCTTAACCAGGGCATATGCCCTTGACTGGAATCGAACCTGGGACCCTTTAGTCTGCAGGCCAACACTCTATCCACTGAGCCAAACCAGCTGGGCAGGTTTTTTCTTTTTCTATTCACTTGACAATTTTTCAAAGAAAGTGTATGTATATTGAAGATTTGTGGAAATTTCTTTTATTTTTTTAAAATATATTTTATTGATTTTTTACAGAGAAGAAGGGAGAGGGACAGAGATTTAGAAACATCGATGAGAGAGATCGATCAGCTGCCTCCTGCACACCCCCCACTGGGGATGTGCCCACAACCCAGGTACATGCCCTTGACCGGAATCGAACCTGGGACCCTTGAGTTCACAGGCCGACGCTCTATCCACTGAGCCAAAACGGTTCGGCGGGAATTTCTTTTAAAATAGTCTAGGCCTCCAATTATTTTTTATGTTAAAATAGAGGGAGAAGAAGGAAAATCGACCACTTTTATTTTTCAACTAGAGGCCCAGCGCAAGAAATCATGCGTAGGTAGGGTCCCTAGGCCTAACCTGCAATCAGGGCCATCTTCCTCCCTGCTCACCATTCCCCAGTCCCACCCTGCCGCCACCCACCCGGTTCCCTAAGGTTCCCGTTCACCATGCTGTGATTGGAGCCTGCAGGCTGGGGGGAGGTGGAGGAGGAGACCTAGAGGTAGTCAATGCACCTCATAGCAACTGGTTGAGTGGTCATTATGGTCGATGGCCTTTTATTATATAGGATTATTTTATAATCCTTTGTTCATACGTGTTTCTAGAATCAATTTGGTTAACAAATGTTATTAAAAGGTAACCTTTAGCAAATAGATTTTTGAAGTTATTGGCATTTAGAATAATATAATATTCTCTTTTAATTATTTTAACCTGTCACTAGATTTTTATTCCTAATTTTTTGTCTATTTTCTTGATAAGAGTTTCAAAGATCTTTCACTTCTTTCCTCCCTTCCAACCTCCATCCCTCTTTTCTCTTCCTCCATTCCTCTACTCTCCTCTTTCCCCTCCCCCCCACTCTCCCCTGTTCCCCTTCTTCCCCTTCCCCTTCCCCTTCCCCACTCCCTTCCCCTTCCTCTTCCCCTTCCCCTTCCCCTTCCCCTTCCCCTTCCCCTTCTCCTTCTCCTGCTTCTTGCTCTCGCTCTCTTTCTTTTGGGTGGGGTGGAGAGACAAGGTTCTTTCCAAATAATTAAGAGTTGGTTTTAGTTATCTTTAGTTACCTATTTATATTGCTCATGGAGTAGTGCTGTGACAACCTTTTCTTCCAACACTGTCCTGATTAGATTCATGAATAGCAAGTGTTCAGTTGTTATCTAAGAGTCTAAGAAATAATGTATTGTAGTTGTTAAAAACTTAGGGTCATAAGTAGGGCTCCTGGGATTAAATTCCTGCACAAGTGATTACTGGCTATATAACCTGAGAAAATGTGCTTTACCAATCTTGTTTTAAACATATTTAAATTTTTCAGAGATACAAAAAGGTATAGAGAATAAAACACTATTCATTTACCCATCACAGAGCTCAAGAAATCAACATTGTTCATGTGGTTGAATACTGTGGTGGTACCTGTCACAACTGCAGTGATTCCTTTATACATTTATTAAATTTCTTATGCATTTAAAACACACAGTGTAATTTTTCATGTTTCTATACTACACACGATTGGTATCAAACTGCATGCATCTTTCAAAACTTCCATTTTTCCCTTCAATCCTATATTAGTTTATTCCTTTTTACTTTTTATAGATATGTATTGTGATTATACCACTTTGGCTTTTTCTTTTTGCTTTAATATTTAGAGTACCTTCAATTTTATATTATTAAAAGCTTTGATGCAAAGAAGATTATTGTCCAATTTATAGAAGATACATAAGCAAGACATTCATTAAGGAACACACCTAGTAGTTGAATTCAAAGGCTATAGGATAGTCAGTTTTACAAGATAATATCAAATGGGCTTTTCATAACAATTTGTATCAACTTTCACTTCCATTTGCAGCATATAACAGTGGTCATTGATCCAAGCACCTGAAAATACACCCTTGTCAACATTGTACAATAAGATTTGAAAATGTTTCTCAATCTAATGAGCACGACATATCTCACTGTGGTTTTAACATGCACTTTTCTGGTCATTAAAGAAATTTAATACTTTTATATGTGCTTGCCAGTCATATTTACTCTTCAGGAAAATACCTGTTTATGTATTTTGCTTGTTTTCTATTGACTTTTTTATTGACGACTTATAAAAACTCTCAGATAATGTTCAAGCTTTATAGATGTTATGTTGGATTAGGTTTCAAATATTTTCTACTTCATTTTGATTTATCCTGCTACTCTATTTATGGTAACATTAACTATACAGTTCTAACATTTTGTAGTTAAATTTCTCAGTCATTTGCTTTGTGATTTGCCCTATTTGAGTGTCATTTAAGAGTTGCTTCTTTAACCCCAAATTATAAAGATATTTGTTATGCTATATTAGAATTATCTGTTTTATTTTTCAGACTTAATTTATCCAGTATAGGTATTTATGCATGGTCTCAAGAAAGGATATTTTTTTCTCATATGGTTAATTAATTACTCCATGTAATTTATTATTTCACAATTGATCTGTGATTTCAGTTGTGATATGTGTATGTATTTTGTTATATTTTATTCCACTGTTATATTTATTTACCCCTAGCACTATCTTGTTTACAATAGTTTTTCAATATAACTAATAGGAACACCAAATAGCATGAATGTTTAAAAATTGTAATAAAATTGACATAAAACATTGAATAGGTTTATGATATACAATATGTTGATATTATACATTTATGTATTGCAATATGATTACTAAGATAGCTTTAGCTAACACCTCTATTGTGTCATATAATTATCATTTCTTTGTGCATGTGTGTGGTAAGAACATTTAAGATTTAGTCTCTTAGTAATTTTGAAGCATACCGTATAACAGTGCTGTTGAATATAATTACGCTGCTGTGTATTAGAGCTCCAGAATTATTCATCTTCTAGTTACAAGTTTGTACCCTTTAACATCTCCCCAATTCCTTCACCCCCAAGTTCCTGGACACCAGTGTTTTACTCTGTTTCTACCCCCCATCACCACATACATAGTAAACTAATATTTTACAGGGAAGCCAAGAACGCTCAATAGTGAAAAGATAGTATCTTCAACAAATGATTTGGGGAAAATCAGATAACCACATGCAAAAGAAAATAAAATTAGACTTATATTTTACACCATTCACAAAACTTAACTCGAAAAGAATTAAAGACTTCAGCATAGGACCTGGTACCATAAAACTTCTAAAAAAAACATGGCAGTAAGCCTCTTAACATTGGTCTTGGCAATGATTGTTTGGATACACCAAAATCACAAACAACCGAAACAAAAATCCACAAGTGGGACTACATTAAAAAAGCTTTTTTTGTTGTTGTGCAGAAAAAAGCTTTTTTTTTTTTTAAATATATATATTTTATTGATTTTTTACAGAGAGGAGGGAAGAGGGATAGAAAGTTAGAAACATCAATGAGAGAGAAACATTGATCAGCTGCCTCCTGCACACCCCCTACTGGGGATGTGCCCACAACCAAGGTACATGCCCTTGACGGGAATCGAACCTGGGGCCTTTCAGTTCGCCGGCCGACACTCTATCCACTGAGCCAAACCAGCTAGGGCCAGAAAAAGCTTTTGCATAGCAAAAGAAACAATCAACAAAATAAAAAAGCAATCTATGAAATGGGAGAAAAATATTTGCAAACCATATATAGGAAAAGGGGTTAATATTTAAAATACAAAAGAACTTGGCCTTCCTTTGGAACACAATTCTCTACATGGCCTCCGGCCCTACACGGTATACCCAATCTAGCCTGCCTGTCCTTAGCCTTTCATTTCCTTCCTTCACCATCTTCCCTGGCAGTTATGCTATTTTGACCTCACTTGCCATGGGTCATTTATTGTTCTATGCTTCTAGAAAACATCCTCATAGCAAATGTGCACAATGTCTTGGAAACCGTATCAGGCATTAAATCTTATATCTCAGGAGAATAGTCACAAATCAATAAACTCTTCCTTATTTCCCGGTCCCTTGACCAAGCAACCTTGCTGTTTAAATTCCTGACACAGTGTTTGGGATTTCTGTATGCAGGTGGAATAGAAGATCTTGGTATGCAACTTGCAAGGTCCTTGCTGGGTTTTGAGACTAGAATAATGTAGAAATTTGAGGAGTGTGCCTTATTTTTATACTCCCTGAAAGATTTTGTGTTATATATAGTGCGCTAATTTTTCTTAAATATTTGTACAATTAAAAAGCAAAAGCCATATTGAACTGGAGTTATCTTTGTGGGAAGGGTTTTCATTACAAATTAATTTCTTTAATTGCTATTGGATTGCTTAGATTGCCTGTTTCTTTTTGTGTAAATTTCCATAAATTGTTTTGTAAAAAATATTTTAATTTAATTTAAATGATCAATTTTATTTGTTAAGGTATTTATAATATCCTATTATCTTTCTAATTTCAGTAAAACCTATAGTGATTATCACATTTTTATTCCTGATACTAGTAATTTGCATTTTCTCTTTTTCTTAGCCTTTCAGTGATTTATTAATTCTGTTAAACTTTTAAAAGAATAGAATTTTAGCTTTGCAGTTTTCCCTATTGTTCATTTGTTTTCTATTTCACTGATTTCTGTTTTATCTTTTCTATTCACAATCATCCACTTCTTCAGGTTTGAGTTTTCTCTAGCATTTTGAAATGAAAATTTAAAACATTACTTTCTGCTCTTCATATATATATATTATGCAAATAGACCGGACGGCAGAACGGCAGAACAACCCAACAACCGAACAACCGGTTCCTATGACGTGCACTGACCACCAGGGGCGAGCGTGGAACATGGCGGGCATCAGGAGCAGGCAGCAGAGCCCAGAACTGGTGGGCGTCGACTATGGCAGGATGGTGGAGCAGGTGAGTGGGCGCACCAGACCAAGGCGGGGTGCCAGTTGCTGTCATCAGGGCGAGCCTCTGGTGGTTACTGTAAATTCTTTGCTCCCATGCACTGCAGTCCCACCTGGTGCTCGCACCCGCTGCCAGCCCCTGGCACTTGCCCAGATTGCTCAGTGCCATCAATCAGGGTACGAGCGGCCGCTGCCACCCCAATCGCCCCTGAGGGCTTTTCCACCTCTCCCGGCTCCTGAGGGGCGATTGGGGCAGCAGCCGCCACTTGTACCTGCTGATGGTGCCGGGCATGCGAGCACCTGCTGTTGGTGCCGGCCTCAATCGCTCCACACCATCAGTGGGTGGGAATGGGGCCAACGCTGTCAGCGCATGGGAGCGGCTGTGGCAGAAACAGGGACAGCCAGCAGACAGGAGACTGGGGGCCATGGTGGGAGTGGCCGGGCAGGGGTTCGGAGGATAGGCCAAGACCTATCCCTGTGCTCACCGCAGCCTCGCCTTGTGGCCCACAGTTCCTTTCAAGGTGCACGAATTTGTGCACTGGGCCCCTAGTGTATATATATATATATAATTTCAATCCTCACCCAAGGATATTTTTCCCTTAATTTTTAGAGAGAGTGGAGACCTAGCCAGTTTAGCTTAGTGGATAGAGCATCCATCCACAGACTGAAGAGTTGTGGTTGGATTTCAATCAAGCACATGTACTTCGGTTGCAGGCTCAAAGCCGGCCCTGAGGCATGTGTGAGAAGCGACTAATCGATATGTTTCTCTAACATTGATGTTTCTCTGGGTCTCTCCTCTGTTCACTCTCTCTAAAAAGATCAATGGGAAAATATACTCAGGTGAGGATTAACAACAACAACAACAACAAAAATAGAGAGAGTGGAAGGGAGGGAGGGAGAGAGACAGACAGACAGAGATAGAGACAGAGACAAACATGGATGTGAGAGAGACACATTGATTGGTTGCCTCCTGCAGGTGCCCTGACTGGTGCTGGGATGGAACCTATAACCCAGGTACATGCCCTTGACCTAACTCAAGATCCTTCTTGGGTTGTCCAACTCGCTAGCCACTGAGAAACACTTGCCAGGGCTCTTATAATTTAATATATGAATTTAAGGCTAAGTAAAGCTAAGCACTATTTTATTTTACACCTTTTGGTATATTTTTTCTTTTCCTAGAGGAAGTAATTCTAACTTCCATTGTTAATTTGAACCATGTATTATTTAGAATGATAATTGTTTAATTTTCAAGTCGTTGAAGATTTTCTAGCTTTCTTCTGTGTATTGATTTCTAACTTCTTTCCTTTATGGAAAGGTATCCAAACCTTATGATGTTAGTGTGCAGAGGTGTTCTTTATAACCCAGGGTATCATCCATATGCATATTCTCTCTGTGTGTCTCTCCCCATCTATTCACTCTCTCTAAAAAGATCAATGGGAAAATATACTCAGGTGAGGATTAACAACAACAACAACAAATAGAGAGAGTGGAAGGGAGGGAGGGAGGGAGGGAGAGAGAGAGAGAGAGAGCTCTATATTCAGGTTTTTGTTTTTTTCATTTTGTTGTTTTTGTCTGCTGTTTCTTTCAAGCATTGCAAAATGTGGGCACATTTTCTTTCTATAACACTGGAATTGTTCTTTCTTCTGGTTATGTCAAACTTCCTAAGACAGATACCATTTTTAACTTCTTAAAATAGTTACACAGACAAACAATTTTTTTTAAATAGCCATTTCTCTTCTAATATTTAAAGCTCTAATTTTTATTATAAGCAGATTTGGATATACCCTTTGAATGTGTTGTGTCATATTTGTATTCTTTTTCAGCATAATTCATTTTCTAATTTCCAATGTGTTTTCTTTTTGACCCATATGTTGTTTCAATGATGGTATAATTTGTGAATACTTTTAGATTCCTCAATTGTCATAGTTGTTATGGATTTCTAGCTATATTTTAGTGTGCTCAGAGATCATAATGCATATTATTTCAATTCCTTGAGCTTTGTTTAGGCTTGCTAATGTGGCCAGTATATGTATAACTTTGATAAGAAATCCAATGTGTACTTGTAAAGAATTTAATTATTTAACTAGAGAAGATATCTACATATCTATTTATAACAATATCTATCTACCTATTTATATCTATATCTCTATCTTTGCATACATACAAGTACAAGCATACTTATATATACCTATATACCTGTTAGATTTTATTGTTAATCACCACACTTAAAGCATTTATTTTTTGGTGAAATTCTCCATCTTGACCTCTACTCTTGAACATATTCTACAAAATTATTTCTAATTGTATATCTAACTATCACTTCTTGGCCTTTTGGCTAAGATCAAATTGTATATCCAGTTGCTTCAGGATCTGAATCACATGATGGTCTGTGTCTCTTATTTATTTTCTCTCAATATTTAGATATTTATTCTTCTCTTCTTTAATGTTTCAATGGTAGTTATTACATATAAAGATACATGTTCCACAGGATGTAATACTCCTTCAGGGATGATTCACTTGCTTTTGCCAGGCAGTTAGAATAAAAGCAGTTCTTTTTTTTTTCTAATCATAGATTGAGATTGTTAGGCCAATTTTCCATCTCTGTGAGGGCTGGTCTATTTCTGGTATACTTTACTCATTGGGTATCTAACTGAAAGCTTTTCAAGTCTCTCAGCTATAAGCCAAGTATGGATACCAGGCTTCTCTCTCCCTTAGTGCTCCCTAAGCACCCATTTTTGTGTCTGCAGATCAGTAAAACTGGCTAAAGCACTCTTAACCTTCTATCCTCCTGGAACAATGTTCTGTTTAGGTTTCTAGAACTCTCATTTTCTTCAGCTTAAACATCAGCAAATACCTGAGGGACTGGGCAGCACCACACATCAGCACACTTCTCTTCAGTTCTTTTTCCCCAGTGCATTCATCTCTCTTCCTGACTCTCCTCCATTATTTTCCTCTCAAGGACAGTAAAGCTGCTGGAAGCTCTAGGTGCCTGTTTTGGCTCAGCCACTTGGCCCAGCACCACACTGTAATAAGTGAATACATCAAAGTGGAAAAGTGGCAGTGAATGTTATTTTCTCCACAATGCATTTTCTTTTATTTGGTCTCTTTTATACTCAAATCTTGGCTACCCTGGATGTTCTCTGATACCTTTTAGTATCATAAAAGCTGATCTAAAATAGCCCCAAAAGGCCTTTTTTAAAAAAACAAAAACAAAAAAACCTGTTTCTTCCACTATAGAATTTTTTTGAAGAAAAAACAATTCTTTTAGAAAGGATTCATATTAGCTTCTAGCATGTGCCATACACCATTTTCAGTTACATTTCTCAGACGGGAATTATTTACACCAAGTAGGTGGCATAAATTTGAAATCTAAATACACACAGAGCTACCTACTTTTCCTTTGAATATATATATATTTAAAGACTATAATTTCATTAAAGCTACAGTTCTATTCTTGCTTCATATGATGTTCTCAGTTCTTCATACTCCCCTTACATGGGCCAAAGGTCTTATCTCTAGGTCCCTGTGTTAACTTTAACATCCCAGCAGCTTGTATACCAAGGAGCATCAGTGTAGGCATTGGCCTGCTCCGCCTTAGTGACCTTGAAGTGCTCTTGGTTTGCCAAGTATCATTCTACTGTTCCTATTGTTGAGCTTTTTCAGAAGTCCTAATCTGAATTGTATTTCATCTTGAATTATGTATTTTTCTCTTCAGAACTCTTTTATAAACTCAACATAATTTTCTGAGAGACATTCTAATAAATCTTATATACTTTCTAGAGCAGTGATGCAACCTACAATGCCCCCCCCTAAAAAAAAAAAGTTTTGATTTAGTGAGTCCAGAAATAATGCTTTGTGTATGGTTGTCCAAATATATTCCAGACCCCAAACCCACTTTTTTTCTGGTAGAGGCACAATATTCCAGTTAGTTTCCCCACTTTCCAGTGGCAAAGAGGATATATCCGTGGTTGCAAAGAATTTTTAATATATTTTCCTTCAACATCTAAATTTTCAGTGACCCATCTCAGCCAGGTTAGCAAGGCAATACTTCAGTTTATAAAAGTTTGTTTGAAGACTGCTTAATACCTCCATACAGAAAATTTCTTAATTTCTTGATAATTAAATAATTGTAATTATTTATAATTATAAATATTGAATAAAATTGATCTCTAGTTTGCAATTCCATGAGAAATATTTTTTAATTGGTTTATTTAAAGCACAGTCTTTCCTAGCTCTGTTTTTATGGTAAATTCATAATAGTTTTCTCTTTCAAACATTATAATTCTGATCACAAGGCAGTCTCTACTGGATACCTCTCTCTTTGTAAGTGTGTTCCAAAGCCCATTATGGTCTCATTGGCCAAGTTGTTTTCCTTTGTCTAAAAGTCTGGCTGTCATTGAAAAAAGTTTATATTTGCTGTTTTAGGATAAGACTTTTAACATTAGTGCCACCAGTACTTCCACAGTACTCTGGCATAAAAAAGATTAAAAGAAAAGTTATTTTAAAAAGATTCAGTTTTTAAAGACCTAGAATTCCTATCAGTACTCTCAGGAAAATTCACTATACTTGTATTTTTATTATTCCCTTCACATATAGCACAACCCTTCCTCAAACATCTCATTATTTTGTAAGTTCCTAAATTCCACCTTTCATCTAAATGACCCCCCCCCCACACATTTTCTTCTGGATATATTTAATTCTCTTTAGAGAGTGTTCATTTGTAGGTTTCCAGTGTAAATCAATCTAGCATTTCCAGCCTCATTATCTTAATTTTATCCATTATGGGAAGTACAAGAAGCTCTATACAATCACCAAACAATCTATCAGTAGTATCACACATGCAATCACACACACACCACATATTTTAATTTTTACACTTTAATTGACTTTTTTTCCTGTTCAGTTCAATATTCTTATATATTGTAGAGCAAGCATGTCAAACTCGAGATCCACAGACAGCATGCCTCATTTATTTGGTTTGTGTTAGCTTTTGAGTTTGACATGCTTGTTGTAGAGAAAGCTGTTATTCCCAAGTTAACTGCTAAAATCATGCCCATAAAATGTTTTTCTGAACTTCTGTACTGCTTATATTTTAAATCAATATTTTGGTTACAAAGAATATTTATTAATAAAATTCTCATATCATTACTTTATCACCAAGTGTTTACAAGCAAGTCATTAGTATAAATTTAGAAAACAAAACCTATTAGAAAACCTATTAGAAAACATAACCTATTAATTTGCCTTGGTCCAGCTACATGGTTAAGAATGAGGTTAATATCATTCTTTCAACCAGATGGCAATTATGGTTATTTGAACCATTAAAATGTGTTCTTTAAGAGCATATATTTCAGCCAGAACCGGTTTGGCTCAGTGGATAGAGCGTTGGCCTGCAGACTGAAGGGTCCCAGGTTCGATTCCGGTCAAGGGCATGTGCCTGGGTTGCGGGCACATCCCCAGTAGGAGATGTGCAAGAGGCAGCTGATCGATGTTTCTCTCTCATCGATGTTTCTAACTCTCTATCTCTCTCCCTTCCTCTCTCTGCAGAAAATCAATAAAAAATATATTATAAAAAAAAAGAGCATATATTTCATTTTTTAGGTTCACTTTCAATATCTGATCCAAAATAGTCTTGGATACAACTACTCTGTAGTTTCCTTTATAAGTTTATCTGCCATGGAAGCCTCTCTATCCACAGCAATTATTAAGGAAGAAAAGTTTCAGGCATTTGGCATTTTTTATTTTCTTGTTTTATTGTGATTGTTATATTTATGCTCAAGTAAAACTATTTATTAATAAAATATTTTCTTCAAATATTCATAATTTTATCTTAAAGATCTATTTTATATTGATTCCTTTATAAAATTATTCCTTAAATATTTCTCTCCAAAGATATACAATGTTCAGTCTCACTTCCAATTATTTAGTAATAAAGCACCTATTTGCCTATCTGACAATTTTTAGATTGATTTATTTACTCAGTATTACAACATAGTACGTTGTAATTGGAACATTATGTTTAAAGTAAATAAGAGTGAGAATGTAGAATACAGTAGTTCATGGTAGGCCAATAATCCCAATGCCAACAACTAGAAAATTAGGGTAGGTGCTTATATTCTTACTAGAGGCCCGATGCACGAAATTCGTGCAAGGGGTGTGGCCCTCGCAGCTTCAGCAGCTTGCCTTGGCCCTCACAGCGGCAGCTTCATCCGGAAGGACATCTGGAAGGTCATTCGGCTGTCCAGTCTAATTAGCATATTATGCTTTTATTATTATAGATAAGCATTAGAGAACTGCAAAAGAACTTGAACTAGACAGTCTATAATACAAGAATAGGGACAAGCGTTTGGAGCATTAGCTACTGTTTCCTACTTTGTGTCCTGAAAGGGGTTTGTTTTGATGTGTTCATTGCAGGAAGGGATTTTGCAGGCAAAGGAGGCACTTTTGCTTGAGTTCAGTTTGCAGAATGTTCTGTTTCTTGATCTGGGTGCCTATCACATGCTTGCCTTCAGGTTTTGAAAATTCATTGAGCTCTACACTTACATGTTTTCATTTTCTTGTGTGCATTTTGTACTTCAATTGAATAATTTATAAAGTAAATGAAGAATAGCATGAAAATACACAAAGTATAAAATTTTGAAATTTTATGATATCTGGGAACTCACTGAGTTGAGAAATGGAACGAGGCATAATTTAATGGTGTTTGTAAATAACATTTGATTGAATATAATTGTGACATGATTTGAATGCATTCATGAGTGTCACTGTTTAATTTTCAGTAATCAAAATTGTTTAAAAATACTGTTTGCACAGTGACAAGTTCAACAATTTATAAGGCTAGCTTCTTGGACCTTTTCATATTTACTGATGAACCTAACTTTGTAGCTTGTTTAATCCAGACAACCAGCGTCTCTCATTAAACATGTGACATTACACCAAGAGTAATGTGCTCTCTTCTGTCTGATCGGGCTCTCCATGCAGCACAGGCATTGTGTGAGAGAAGCTCTCACATTTTATCATCTGGGCTCAGATCTTAGCTTGATCACTTTTTAGAGGTTTGATTCTGATCTTTTCATGTCCTTTTCAGCTAAAGCATAAAATATTCAACATGAGGAAACTTTTTGCAAACTAATGACCTTCAAGTCATTGAGGAAAATAAAAAAGAGCTTTCTGATTGAGACAAGTAGGAAAAAAATAATTTTAGCAATATAATCTATCAACCAAGTAATTTTTCTCAGACTTATACCAACTTACAAAACTCAAGTCCCAAATCAGTAACTCTAGTTTTCCTAGAAATGCAGTATGTTCTGCTTGACAGAGCCAGGAGGTAGCCCATACCAAGTCACCTCCCTACCCTCAAACCCAGGGGAAGATACTCTCCAAGAGAACCCACACTGTCTAAACAAGCCTGTATTCTCAATCAAGGACATGGAGGCCGTTGACAAAGGCTTAGCTGATTTATTAAAACAGAAGCGGGAATAAATTCTCCATGCTCTTGCTCACCATGATTCATTAAATTATTAAAAACCAATGAGTCCTCTCTGTGTCAGACAATCTCTGACAAGGTCAATTGCAAATTAATTACCAATTGATAAATTAATCCAACGAATATTCATATTGAGATATTAAAGCAGGGGAAACTACATATCATCAAAATCTTCATGCAATCCTATGAAGACTATAGTCCAAGAGAAGCCTGTCAGGCAGGGTGATGTAAATTGGGGCCAGAAGTCTAACCAGGAATTACTTCATCTGACTTCTCCCATGTGATGTGAACCACCTTCTTTGTCAGTGCCAGGCACAATGCTCAGAACCTCCTACTTCTACCTCTTTTGTAGCAGACAGTGTGGCTTGCCAAATAATATAACTTTGCCAGGAGAGGATTAGCACTCGTTCCTGGGTGTACCTCCTGTACCTGGAATAGAGCTACATCCTTCAGATATTTCTGAAGAGAACTACCCTGACTCTGAAAAACTTCAGGTGGCATCGGGCCTGATTACCAATTTACATATTGAAATGTCAACTTCTGATTAAAGGGGTGCATATGAGTAAATAGATTTTGGAAGTTCCCTCTTTCTTTTTACTTTTTCTGCTTCAACTGCTTGTTTTCAGGATATTCAACATTTACCTAAATTTTATTTTATTTTTAAAAAAATATGTTTTTATTGTTTTTTTTAGAGAGAGAAGGAAGGAGAGGGATAGAGAGATAGAAACATCAATGAGAGAGAAACATCATTGACTGATCATCTTTTGCATGGCTCCTATTGGGGATTGAGCCCGCAACCTGGGCAGGAATCCAATTGGCAACCTCTTGGTTCCTGGGTCAGTGCTCAACCACAGAGCCACACTGGCCGAGCTAAGTTTTAACATTTCTTTTTTAAAAAATATATTTCAT
>NW_005871105.1:3398734-3401847 GCF_000147115.1 Myotis lucifugus | reverse complement strand
GGATGTGCCGCAACCAAAGGTACATGCCCTTGACCGGAATCGAACCTGAGACCCTTCAGTCCGCAGGTCTACTCTCTATCCACTGAGCCAAACCGGTTAGGGCTAGACATTTCATTTCTCCTTGTGGAAAAGGTGGAGGAGAGGGAATAGAAATGGACTGACAACCATTCATTTTCACATCTGTTCAAATAAAACATACTGATGAAATAGATGGACACAACTTATAAAAACCTAACATTTGACTATACATGGACTTTCTTTCCCTATATCATTTCCCTTCCCCAATAGTATAAATAATTAAATATTATCTCTGCTTCTCCCTCCTCTCCTCCTTATTTTTCTCCCAGGTTGTCTTTTAAGAGTAGAAGAATGGTTTCTATGTGTATTTTATGTGAAAGACATAGATGCTCTCAATAGCCTCAAATAAACAAGTAGTATGGGTGATGGTAAAAGAACCAGAGCAAGGAGTCATGTGGTTTTTATGCAACTCCAAGAATCTGAATGAAGGCTAATAATTTTTAAGGATTTTACATAATTTCTATATAAAAGCACAACTATATAAAATCACATTAGAATCAGCTGTATATTCAATAATTATAAAATATGTTAATGGCTTTGAGTCTCTTGGCTTAAAAGAAAAACTAGTCATTAATAATACTATTTTTACTTTTAAATGTTTACTTGAAAAATTTAATTATCCCTAAGCTAGTCTTCTGAAGAATTTAGCCAATGCATTAAGTTCACCCCAATGCTGTCATATAGCCCCGTTTTAGTGAACTGCACTGTGGCTGGTTTATTCTGAGAAGCAAATGTGACAGTGCTAATGAGAACTGTTAGCAACAATGAAACTGCAATTAAACATTAATAAGCCTTGATCCAAGAGCATTATTCATGTTCATTTTATCTCTTGCAAGTAGGAGAGAAACATGTACGTGCATATGAAGATTTTGCAAATAATAGAATTGCTTTGATCCGATGCATATTGTTAGTGTGTGAGAGGAGAAACTTAGATCTGCAAGAAAATCGGTCTAAACGAATCCTGACTTAATCAGGCCCTGAAAGTGCTAATTCAGTCCCTGGTTTTCATTTACAGCCTAATGAACTGTGGCAATAACTGAAATGTTTGAAAACAGATGGTCCCAACTTACTGTGGTTCAACATATGATTTTCTACGTTGCAATTCAGTAGAAACTGAACATTGACCTTTGAATGTTGATCTTTCCTTGGGCTAGTGATATGTGTTATGATACTGTTGTAATACTGGGCAGCAGCAGCAAGATGGTTTGCCCCACTGTAGGCTAATGTAAGTGTTCTGAGCACATTTGAGGTAGGCTAAGCTATAGTGGCCAGTAGGTTAAGTGTATTAAATGCATTTTCAATTTACAGTATTTTCAATTTACGATGGGTTTATAGGATCCATCGTTAAGTCAAAGAGCATCTGTACTAATGTAACAGTGAGTGAGTAATTGAATGTTTCAGTCAGGAGAAAAGTTAATTAGGTTTTAGATTATTGAATAGTGTCAGCTTCACAGATTACACAGGTACATAATTAGCCCAGTATTCATATTTTCTCTTGTGTGTCCATTTACTTTGCTTTAGATCACAAATCACAGAAGCAATGAAATTCTTAATGTGAAGACTATAATACATACCTGGACAAAAATGCCCTCAAACAATAAGTTCTAAAGTGTTTTCAGTCCTAAAACCTTAATTGAGTATGAAAGACAAGTAAAAGAAAAGGCAGTAATGAATAAAATTAATAATTCAAAATGCACTCTTAGGAGAACCACCTTTACCAAGAAAAAAAATAGACTTTTCTTAATGAGATAAAACTCTCATGTATGTACTTTTTACTTTTTTCTAGATTTTGGTTTTTAAAGTTTCATATTAAAATTGACACCCACTTGTTTAGTCAGCCATATACCTTGTCAATGAAGATAAGTAAGGATGTGTGTGCTGAGAAATATCTACGATGCTTGTGAGACTTTCCCTTGATTTTTATATTATTATTTTAAATGGGCAGTGTGCACCACTTGCTATGACAGGAAGTGAGACATATACAGCTATATGGCACTAAGGATAAAAAATTCTGCTACATAAAAAAAACTACAAGTAACTTAGAATAATTGAATAATTCAGAAAATAAATATGTGTTTGTCTAACTCTGCCTGTTTTAGCTGTGCTCATTAGCATAACACTTGCAACAGATTAGCAGAACTAGAACTCCCATCTCACTTCCATGTACTCTGGACAAGCTAATAAGTTAATGCCACATTATATTACCTAAGATTACAAGCCCCAGGAACTCAAAAGATGCACGGCACTGTGTGAACTAGGGAATGCTTTGGATCATATACCATTTCTTTGCAGAAGTAGAGGCCCGTTCTCACATCAGGTGGAATAAGTTTGGGGGCAGGACAGGGGCCAGGAGGAAGACTTACGTTATTGATCAGCGGTTAAAACAGCACATCAATATACGCAAACCGTAGACAATCCTTAAAGTATTTCAAAAACTAACCAGGGATTTCATTTGAGTTTTAAACAGATGGCTGCTTTTACACTGTTTCCTATAAAGCAGTGTTCTTCAGTAGATTGCATTTTAGAATTACTAGGGAGTTTGTATATAATACTGAAATCTCTTCACCCACAGAGATTTTCATTTGATTGACCTGGAGCTGGGCCCAGAAAACAGCATTTTTACAAGCTCTCCAGGTTATTCCAAAAACCATTATGCCAACAATTTGTCCTTAAAAACTATATTGACCAGTTCATGCATTTGGAGTATATGCCCAAGGAGATCGCTGCAACTGCTTCTTCTCCTCATCTTGTTATGGCCACTTCCTTTTCTCCATGTTACTAAGAAGACTAGAAATGTGTCTTATATAATTAGACACAGACATACCATTCTCAAAAGGATGGGTCGCTTTAGTAGTTAAAGCTGGAATGTTCTGAAGAAGAATAACAAATTGTACATTTGCAATTGCTGAAATATAGGTTTGGGGTAAATTTACAAATAAACTGTCCAGAATCAAGGTGACATTTTACAAGAATAAGCCTCTAAAAGTAAAGTTATATGATTAGTGAAAGCATTATTAAAACATAATATATAGAAC
>NW_005871105.1:3349461-3396961 GCF_000147115.1 Myotis lucifugus | reverse complement strand
GTGTTTTTTAAGGCAAACTATGTTATATAACAATTATTCATGGAAAAAAGAATAAATTAAAATGAAACAAACAATTGCATTAGGCAGTTTTTGTACTGCATATGCGCCACAATTTATAAATACGAAAGTGATTCATCTGGCTCACAACATTCTGTAAAAAATAAATTAAAACCAATCCTAACCAAACATCTTAACCAATACTCATTAAAAAAAGCTTTGGCAAGGAGACTGATGCTACCCTTTCTGTGGTAAATAAATACCGTAGTGGAAACTACTCCAGGTCACTAGACACAGACTTTAGCCACGAACAAAATTTTGACTTGCTGCAGATGAAATAACTATTATAATATCTCATAGCCACTTTGGGGTAAATTACGATAAAAGGCTATGATTTATACTCATTACATTGCACGGGCTCTCACCGAGAAATAAATGCACACTTATTATACTAAGATAATATCTCCATACTAGAGAATACAACTTTAAATAAATACCTCAAATCATTGCATCTTATAAAGTAAAAAATAAAAATAAAAAAGGAAAACATTCTGTCATTGGTGTTAGTCAATTTTTGTTTCCAGTACACTTGTCATTTTCAAGGTCATTTATGTTTGCAAATTTGTTTTTAACATTTAAAAATAAGGAGAATAAAATACGCTTGCTTCTGTGAAATAAAACCATTTAACTCTGCTTTGCTTTGGAGATATTGTTTTCTTCATAACTATAAAAGCTGCATTTGTTATTCACAGGTGACAAGAAATTGTTAAACAGCTGAGACTAGTATCTTAGTCAATGGGTGTTCTGCATACACCCTGCCCTGACAAGGACATATATGGGCAGAACATATTTTTTAGCCCTTATAGGAGGTAGAAGAAAACCCTTAGAAGATCTCATCATCACGTCACCCTCATCTAAAACCCATTCCCCAAACACAAACCCACACACTCAAAAGAAAAACTGAACAAAAGAAGGACACACACAAACACAATTTGAAATCAGAGTCTGAAGCCAGAGCAACAGATTATAATTATTCATTTTATAGTTTTATATTTTAATTTTCTAACTTGTATTTAACTTATAATTTTGCTTTGGTTTTGCAGTTTGTAGTTATAAAAATTTATAGTTTGTACATATTTAAGAAACACTAGAATAAAAATTTTTAAATAACCCTCAGGATATATAAACAGATTTTTTAAAAAATGGGATTTATATATTACTCTTGAGAAATACAGTTTTATATTTTTACTTTCCTTTTACATTTCATTTCCTTTCTACTAAATGAAGATAGCTAAAAAATAAAATGCTTCTCTTACACAGGATAAAAATAAGATAGTATCTTCAGGTTACTTTCTACTTCAGTCATGACTCATAATGACCAAGAAGGGTCTACATCTTAGACATTCTAATATACCAACATTTAAAACTCAGAATGAATATTAATGGACCAGTTATTTTCTATTTTTTTTATTTCTTTAGATTCAATCTTGGATTTGGGATGACCATTTGTTTATCATATTGAATGAATGAGTGAATTTTTGTTATAAACATACACCAGATGCCTTAATATTAATATATTTCCAGAAGAATCAGCCTCTCTAACTATATAGCACATCATGATTGCTGCAGGATCCCATCTAGAATAATGTTTCCCACTAGGGGCATAATTTTCCTTTAGACAAACTTTGAGTGAGTTTCTTGAGCCCTTAAGGTAAATTGAAAGATTTACCGACCACTAGAAATAAATGGAATCTGAAGTAAAGTCACTTTAGTCTAACAAATGATTCTCATTATTCAATTCCTAATGTTGTCATTACAAATAGTTGGAAGTTATTTGACTTAGCTACAAATTGCTCAGATATAAATAGAAATAAGAAAAAAGTATTGTTTTTCTTTGAAAAATGCATTAGCACATTAGATACAGGATAAAAATAGATATCTAAAAACAAAAGCACAGAGTTATGGTTTTGTAATATGCTGTATCAATCACTTAATTAAGGATTTGGTAGGATTTAATAGCCATTTTAATTTTGCAAAGACAGACTAACATTTTCCCTGAGTCCCAATGTATGGGTATTTGTAAAAGTCAATCTTTGAACTTACAGAACTAATTCCCAATTAAATATTAGTTATATACTTATATAGCACTGTCACATTGATACATTAAAATTTACCTGACAAGTCATATGGTAAATAATGGAAAAATCTGGGGCATTAAAGTGAAGAGAGCACAGATTCCCATTTTAGGCTCTAGACTTATTTTATGTTTAATTTTGGGTTGGCCACCAAAACTATTTCAGCATCAGTTTCCTCATCTATAAAGTACATTTTAAAAAGTTTTTAGCATAGGTGATTGTAAGAATGAAATGATATACTATATGAAAGATCCCTACCCTGTGGCAAAGTTCATAAAAGCTTAGTAATTACTATTCCTACCATGCCCACACTTATCTGTCCATAACTAAATGCAAGTTATCATGTCTTATTTATGTTTGAATTTCTAACATAATCCCTGACATGGAAAAACTGTCCCAAAATACTTACTGAATGAACATGCCTTGTCAACTTACTGCGTAGGCTTTCGGTTCTCAACAGAGGCCACAGAGAGGCAATAGAATCTGATTAGATAACTGTTTAAATAGCTGCAGATTTGATATTGAATGTTTTACATACAGAAAAAGTACACTGGGAAATCTGAATTTTTCCAATTAAAGAAAATCATTCCATAGAGATGCAAAGCAGCTACAATTTATTCAGCTCTTATGCATTAAATCAATTCATAATCCACTGTACTGAAAAGGTAGCTATAATAATATTTAATATCTGTATACATGTTTACATTTTATAAAATGTTTTCACATACAATGACATAAGGTCAGAGAAAAGTGTTATATTAAATATTCTCAGCAAGAGGAGAAACAACTTTGTTTTGTTTTGCCACAGGTCTTATAGTGATTACTGTTTATGCTAAAAATATACTAGTTTCCTGATCATTATAAATTCATATTTTATTTAACAGATCAATATCATAACAATGAAACTTCATTAACTCTATCCTCTAATCACAAGCTTCAAAGTCAACTGCAAGAGGCTCATTTTAATTTAAATGTAGTTTGATATACTTCTGTAAGCATTTCAAACTCACACATACTGTAAAAAATATTGTAAAAATAGAATAACCATTAATTTTACTCTATGTTAGAAAATAATCTTCTTTGTGGTCATTACAATTTTGAATTACTAGAGTAATTCAAGTGATATGCATTTCGTCATTTACATTATCTTGCAATGTCATTAGTTTACTTTTATAGTTCACTTAAAAAATAAAATTTTAAGTGAAAAAAAAGACAAACATCAAAAAATCCTATATAATAAAGAGCTAACATGCTAATGGTCACGACACCCTCATGACGTAATGATCAGTTAGCAGGAGATTGCGTGTGTGGCAGGGCGGAGCTGCCATGTTGCTCTGGAGATGGGGCAGAAGTGGTGGGGAGGTACCCAAAGGAGGCAGGACCAGCCCAAGGTGACTCATGGGACTGAGGGCGGGACTTGAAGTGGCCAGAGAAGGCCAGAGGGGTTGGGGGCGGGGCTAGGCGCACTCAAGCTCTGGGTGGAGAGGTTAGGGCAGCCATGGGCAAACTATGGCCCACTGGCCGGATCCAGCCAGTTTGAAATGAATAAAACTAAAAAAAAAAAAAAAGACCGTACCCTTTTATGTAATGATGTTTACTTTGAATTTATATTAGTTCACACAAACACTCCATCCATGCTTTTGTTCCGGCCCTCCGGTCCAGTTTAAGAACCCATTGTGGCCCTTGAGTCAAACAGTTTGCCCACCCCTGGGTTAGGGTGTCAAGGCCGGTGCACGCAGGTGGGCGGGGTTGCATGATTTCATGTGATTTCACGCACAGGGTCACTAGTATAAAAATAAACATTCAATGATAGCATGGACATGCCAAGATATAAGAATTTTAAATTTTAAAACATTTAAAAAGGGAAATATCCACATAGAAATTCCATTTATATAAAGCACACACACACAAATCCACCTAAAAATAAGCTATTATAAAACATGATAGTGGTTAGTCATGAGGGTAGTAGAGATTGGTAAGGGACAGGAAAAGTTTGTATTGCATTGCTAATACACTGCTTTTTAATCTGTGCATTATTACTTGAATAAGTTCAGTTCATGACAATCTAACTTTACATTTATATTTGTTCTCTTATATACTTGTTATATTTGAATAACTTTAAAAAGAAAGAGCTATTTATTAAATTCAGAGGAAAGTTAAGAAACTAGATAACAGAGAAGAAAGATTCATCAAATGCATAACAGGAATCTTTAAGGGAAAAAAATCAAAGTAAAAATAGAGGGAAAGTATTAAAAATTATAATTCAAGAAAATGTTATTGAGTAGAAAGTCACATCTTGAAAGAACATGCCATGTTTCTGTGAAAATCAATCCAGAATTACCAACACTAAAACATATTCTCAAAAAAATCAATAGGAGTTTAAAAACATTAAAAATAAAGAAAACCTTGAGGCAGGCCAGTAAAAATCCCAACTGAAAAGACAGAATAGGTGAAAAAAAAGAAAATCTTCATCACTTTCATCCTCAATTCTGTAGGCCAAAAAATATAGATTAAATTAAATCAAAGACTCCCAAAGAAAGAATATGAAGTAAGGATATTATATCTTCCGATAGATTTTCAAAAGTAAAAGCTACAGAAAAGTGGCATCAATATGAAAGAACTCAGGACATGTTGTTCTCATGAGTCTTTTTGAAGAATCTACTAGTGTGCAAGCTTCAGGCAACCAAGATGACTAGAGATAAAAATCAACATAAAGACTAGGGGTAAGCATTATGCGTAAGACTAGGACTAAATATGACTTGTAAAAAGAAAGCATATTGTATTTAATCCTAATATTGCTGATACAAGTAGTTGGAGGAGTTCCTATGATATTTACAAGGATAATCAATCTGGTATTAAATTGGTGACACTTAGATTCATGTGTCCCCCTACTCCCTAACACACTTGAGGAGGCAGAGAAACAAAGAATGATTACCTTCATATTTAGCAAATAAAAATTAAAATGACAGCTGGTTCACAGAAGAAATAATTGATACCTTCAAATATTGAAATATCATTAAAATGCTTAAAAATAAATTTGACCATGTAATTGTATACCCCTCAAAACTATCCTGAAGCTTGAAAGTATATTTCCATCTTGGAGTCTGATGAAGCACCTTGCAGAACACCAATGCTCCATCTAATAACTAGAAAAGCAGTATTAACTAACAATAATAATGGTAACAAACATTTATTCAAAATTATGAAATAACTAATGAAGCAACCAGAAATAGGAGAGCAGGATTTCAGAGAAGTTATAACTGTGAAGAGATGAGCTGACATCTGGCAATTGCATTTTCCCTTTGTTATTTTCCCTAATTAAATGCAGGGCAAGGTGTTAAAAGCCTGGACATTTCCTAGACAGAGGCACGCACTGGGGAATATAGAAATCAGAAGAGTTTTGTAGATTTTAGGAGGTGAGGGACAAAATAAGAGGCTAGAGAGGTCAAGATCCTAATGAGAAAATATGACCAGAGAATTGAACTTAAATGAAACAAGTTTTCTCATCAATACACTGAAAACATTGGAAGCCACATGAGTACAGGAGATAAAAAGACACTAAGAAAACTTCTATATTTGGGCAGGTCAAGATTAGGTTTCAAAATTCTTCAATTGTCATTTCTCAAGAAATATAACTTTGTAATATGAATGACTTTGTGATTTAATTACTTTAAATCTTAAACATAAATCGTACTGAGTGATGATAGTGTCCATTACACTTTTTGTATTTTTATATCCCAATAATGTATACTAATTACCCACTCTTTTTTGCCTTTTTTCAATTAAAATAATATTTTCTAGATTAAAAAAAAGAAAACTTCTATGAGTAGAGTTTTTTAATGTCTTGATGTGTCAGAAAATAACTTCAGTCTAGGACATACCAATATGATGTACACTCGTGAGGATAGCCTCTCAATTACTCACCTGGGTATTTTGCTCTAGCAATAGGGGGGAAACAAAAGTAGATGAAGTAATACCAGGTTTTCAAAACAATTTGACTCTCCTGTCTGTGACTGAATTAAGGTAATTATCCCCATTCTATCCCCTAACAGAGAAATGGGTGGACTGTATTTGAAGGAGGGATTTATTATCTGGAATACCTACAATTTTTATCCACAATGTCCATAATTCAATCAATAAGTACTGTATTAGACTTGCCAAGATATGAGATAATGTAACTGGAAATCAAGAAAGTGAAAGATTTATTCAGAACTTAGACACTGGAGTATGCTGATAAAAAAAAACTTTAAAATAACTATGATTAAGATTTTTGAAGACATCATAGAAGATGGAGAAAATATTTTTATAGATCGAGAATTTTACCAAAATATTGGGACTGGAAAAAAATCAAATAGGAAATCTAAAATGGAAAATTTCAGTAACAGAAATAAAGTCAGTTGGCACAATAAGAAATTAGAACAGCAGGAGACAGGATTGGCAAACTGTTAAAACAAGCCAAAAGAAAATATGCAAATTAAAGCATAAAAGAAAATTGTAGAAAAAAGAGCAAGAGTCATATGGGACATAGTGAAAAGATTTTCTATTCAGATGGAGTCTCAGAAAATGAAGGGAGAAAATTCAACAGAGAATTGATAAAAGATACCAATGTATATATTCAAGATGCCCTGAAAACTCTAAAAAAAAAAAAATACACGGAAAGCCAAACCTTGCTTATTTAGTAAAATGGCTGAATCCCAATGACAGAAAATCTTAAAATCAACTAAAGAATACTGGTAAAGGTACATTGCCATCACCAGAGTAACAATACAATTAAATAGGTGACTAAAAAACAAACAAACAAACAAAAAAAAACAAAAAACAACAACATATCTTTAATGTGCTGAAAAATTATTGCCAACCTAGATCTGCTCTCAAAGACACCAAAGAGCTGGGCCAGTGTGGCTCAATTGGTTGAGCCTCATCCCATGCACCAAGAAGTTGCCAGTTGATGCAGGTTTAATCCCCAGTAGGTGGCATGCAAGAGGCAGCTAATCAATGTTTTTCTCTCATCAGTGTTTCTATCTCTCTACCCCCTCCCTTCCTCTCTCTCTAAAAGTCAATAAAAAATATTTTTAAAAATAAATCAAAGAGATTCCTCATGGACAATGATAATTTCAGATGGAAATAAGAAAAAAGAAGCAGCCCTAGCTGGTTTGGCTCAGCGGATAGAGCATCGGCCTACAAACTGAAAGGTCCCAGGTTCAATTCCGGTCAAGGGCATGTACCTTGGTTGTGGGCACATCCCCAGTAGGGAGTGTGCAGGAAGCAGCTGATCGATGTTTCTCTCTCATCAATGTTTCTAACTCTCTACCCCTCTCCCTTCCTCTCTGTAAAAAATCAATAAAATATATTTTAAAAAAAGAAGCAAGTTATGAAGAACAGAACAGGTAACCATGTAGGAGCGTGTGTACTAGTATCTCTGTGTGTGTATGTGCATGTGTATGTGTAAGAGAGAGAAAAGAGAGCTCATAATGTTCCTGTCTGGGATTTTCAAATATATATGTAAATTCAAATGCATGAAAGTAATAAAGCAAAAGGCAAAAGTGAGGTACATGGATGGGAATAAATTGTTTTAAAGTCCTAACATTATTGGGGGAAAATAAAAGTATTTACTTATTAAACTATAATAAATCAGTGACACATGTAAATCCTATGGTAATCATTAAGAAACAGAGAAATAATGTACAACTACAATGTTAACAAATGGAAAAATGGAATGATTAGTGTAATAGAGTCATCAACAATTCAAGACAGACTTGATAAACAGAGTATAATACAGGGTGTTCAAATAGAAAAACAATAAAAAGTAGACAAAAACCAAAAACTGTGAAAAATTACATTAAGAATAAATGTAATACATAACTCTCATGTACAAATTGTTAAAACAAAATTAGAATATTAACTCCAGTATTATACTGTAGCCAAGTGTCAAAACCAAATGTTAATCTAGAAATTTAGATGTAGTTTAACATTTGACAATAAATCAATTCACCACTTAACAAAAATAAGGGTCCTTCACCATGATCAAAAACTAAATGACTCTCTGAAAAACAAAATGTTAAGCAAAGTAAGTCTGACACAAAAAAGTGTACTATGATTTGGTATGCATGAAAGTTAACAATAAGGAAAACTAATCTATGATGCAGTAAGTTAGAATAGGAGGTATTCTTGGGTGTTTGTGGGAGTGGCTGTGAGCAGCCACAAGGGTATTAACTTGTGACTTACTATTTTTTTTATCTTGGTGCTTGTTACAAGAGCACATTCACTTTTGAAAATTCTTAGATCTGTTCTTTTGTATTTGCATGATTTTCTGTATGTTATGCCTTAACAAAAAGTTTACTTAAACTGATGGTAGAATTTCTAAAGGGCAGGGTAAAATAATTGCAGCAGTCAAACCTACAACGGAGAAACATGGAAATAGATAAAAAATAAAAACAAATAAAGAGCAACCACCACCACAACCAATTTTTTGAAGCAATGGAGATTTCCCAAAGGAAGCAGTACTCAAGAAGCCAGTATCCTGCAAAGAAAGGGGACTACAGATATGTGAGCAAATTCTGAAGGCTCTTCTTCCCTGGGGACATTTGATGATTCTTGGTACATATCTTTAGAGATAGTCCAGGTAGAAAATACTACTACTAATGGCATAAAACCCCCAAATAGTCTGTCATTTTAGCAGAACTGGAGAGGGAAAAAAGTGAAGATTATGGGTACAAAAACAGAATTTAGTTGAAAGGAAGTTGTTCAAGCAGCTATATCCCTGTGAGAATGTGGCACAGGGAATGAAGCCTAATATTATATTGCCTTTTACCTTAAGGCAATTGCCAAATTCTTGAAATGCACAGGGCAAATGATAAGTGAGGCAGAAATCTCCTGTTAGTCAAATAGGCATTTTCTGCTATTTACTAGTACAAGGCTGAGAAGACAAAAATTGGAGTTGAAGACTAACCAAGGAGAGTCACCTTAGTTGGAAATTCTAGTGGATTGCACCTTATTAGAGGGGACAAAGCAGTAGAGAGAAAAATAAACCACATTATAGTCACATAACCCTATATAATAAAGAGCTAATATGCAAATGGTCATCACACCCTCACGCCACCACGCCATAATGGCTCAGACACTCAACACTGGGGACTAGCCAGGGACAAATGAGCTCATGAGAGAGGAATAGGGACCAGCCAGGCTGCAGCCTGGTATAGGGACAAACCGCCCACCCCTCGATCCCGGACACCAGTGGCTGCACCTGCACCTGTGGCCCAGGAGAGGGACAAGCCACATGCTCCCAGGAGCCAGCAGCTGGGGCTGCGGCCTGAGAGAGGGACAAGCCACCCACCCCACAGTCCCGAGCACCAGTGGCTGCGACTGCGCCTGCGCCTGCGGCCCAGGAGAGAGAGATAAGCCACACGCCCCGCAGTCCCAGGCGCCAGCGGCCCGGGCTGCGGCCAGGGAGGGGGACAAGCCACATGCCCCTCAGTCACGGGTGCCTGCAGCTGGCCTGGGAGAAGCCACCTACCCACGGTCCCCTGCGGCTGCAGCAAGCCCAGGCAAAGCCGGACCAGGTCCTGGGTGCCTGTGGCCAGCCAGAGGGAGGGAAGCCTGGGTCCTGGGTGCCTGCAACTGGCTAGAGGAGGGAATCCTGGGTCCCGGGTGTGGGGGGAGGCAGAGGTGATTCAGGGAGATCAGGCCAGTAGGGGAGCAGTTAGGGGCGATCAGGCAGGCAGGCAGAGGTGGTTAAGGGTGATAAGGCAGGCAGGCAGAGGCGGTTAGGGGCGATCAGGCAGGCAGGCAGAGGTGGTTAGAGCAGGGGTGGGCAAACTTTTTGACTCAAGGGCCACAATGGGTTCTTAAACTGGACCGGAGGGCCGGAACAAAAGCATGGATGGAGTGTTTGTGTGAACTAATATAAATTCAAAGTAAACATCATTACATAAAAGGGTACGGTCTTTTTTTTTTTAGTTTTATTCATTTCAAACGGGCCGGATCCGGGCCGTGGGCCATAGTTTGCCCACGGCTGGGTTAGAGGCAATCAGGCAGGCAGGCAGATAGGTTAGGGGCAATTAAGCAGGCAGGCGAGCGATTAGGAGCCAGTGGTCCCGGATTGCGAGAGGCAGTCGGACATCCCCTGAGGGTTCCCAGATTGGAGAGGGTGCAGGCCAGGCTGAGGGACTCCCCTCCCATGCATGAATTTCATGCACCAGGCCTCTACTTGACTAATAAAGAGCAATAAGAATTAATGACCCATTGCTACGTGCAATGATGTGGATGTTTCTCACAGCACACATTGAGCTAAAGAAGCCACAGAAATAACCACTTAACAAATAATTCCTTTTACATCAAGTTCAAAAGTAGGCAAGGCTAACCTCAAATATTACAGATCAGGATTATAGTCACTTTAAGGGGAAGCAGTGCATGAGAGAGAGAGGAAGATTTCTTGATCGCAGGTCTTGCTTTATTTCTGAATCTGTGAGCATAATTTTATATTGTGAAAATGCTTCCTATATACTTATTATTTGTGAATATTTACACATGTATTTAATATTTCAGTGAAAAGCTACTTGATAAAATAAGTTAAAATGAACAGTCAGATCTTTAATGTCATAGGAAATAAAGCATAAGTTAAATGTCAATATTATACATATTTTATTGAGCAAAAATAGGACAATCAATAAATAACTTTCAAGTATAAAATGTAGTGAATTGGGAGAGAATTCTGCAAGGAAAGTGAAATGGAAATAAGAGTTCAATGAGGGAAAAGCGAAGACATAAAGTTTCAGAATGTTAAAAAGAGCATGATCATACATTTTTTAATATATTATTTTTTCATGTTATAAAAATGGCATCTTAATCCTGTGATCCCCAAAACCCAACCCCATAATTCTAGCCTAATGATGAGGGAAAAAAAATCAGACAAATTCCAATCCTACAATAAGCTTGACCAATAACCTTAAGAACTGTTAAGGTCACCAAAATACACAGACACTGTCACAACAAAAATGAACCTAAGGAGACATAACTGAGTAATGCACTGAGGTATCGTAGATGGAATTCTGAGACAGATAAAGCACATTACATCAAAACTAAGGAAATCGGAATAAACTATAGATTTTAGTTAATAATGCTGTGTCAATATCAAGTCATTAACTGTAACAAATATTCCATAGTAACGTAATATATTAATAACAGAGGGGAAATTATGTCTGGTGAAGTATATATGAACTCTGTACTAGTTGCTTGGGTTTTCTGTATATCTTAAAGTCTTCCAAAAATAAAGTTTATTCATAAGGGTGTTTTTTTTGTTTTGTTTTTTATGTAAGAAGTCCACTAATGGGCTTCTAGGAAACCATGGAATGTTTTGGTAAATAGGATAAGACTTTACAGGCACCACTTGCCTTTTGCCTTGACTCCTCTCCTTATTTCTTGCAAATCAGAGATGGTCCTTAAAGCCTTCCTGGGACAATAACCAAGAAAATTCATGGATGGAGGAGGATGCAAGGAGGGATCTAGGTCCTCAGTGACTATTTTGAAGAGTAGCTATGGTATGTGGTGGACTGACATTGCTTACAAAATGTGTATTTTTAAAGAAAAAAATCACGTTGAATTCTATGTGAATTAGAATTCTGGGAGCTCCATTACTCATACGTTAGTGAATGAGAGCACAATAAAAATAATGCTTAAGAATTATTTTTTCCCAATTTACACCTAGACCAACAGTTTATATCCTTGATGAGGTAAAAGACCATTCTTCAACTCTCATGAGAAAAATATTAACCTAATCTCCACCCTCTTTCAAATATCGCTGAGATAAATTTTCTGTACTCATAAAATACATTTCAAAGTTATAAGTTATGAGAGTAGCAATATTTGGAAAATACCATTTGATGTACACCCATTTCTCTTTTACATAATCTAATTTTATTTTTCATGCGAACTATAAATCAGCAGTGAAATGGTATCTGAACCTCAGGTATTGTTTGCAGGCAAAAATCACTTTTATTGATTTGCTTTTAGTCTGATGTCTTCAATCTATACCAAGTATCCGTATAAGGCAGAGAGCCCGGCGCAGCTCCCTGTTGCATCTATTACTTAAAAAACAATAGTAAAATATATCAAACTGCACATACCTATGAGGGCTTAAGAAGAATGCTTGACTAAGAAGTGTGTTATTTCTTTGGCGTAATTGGTTTATTTTTATGAACATTATGAATTGTGCAATTATGTAGGTATCCACTTTAACATTAGCTGGTAGAATGCTTTCACTCAATATTTTGGATTACTTTTAACAAGTACATAAATAAGACAGTGACAAGGTGTGAAGCACTTTCACCATCATTCTATCCTGCTATGTCCATGGTTTATACTAAGAACTGATTGTATCATCTTTCCCGAGAAACTATACAGCCTCACCATCAGCAAGGATTTCAGTCAGGTATACCAGTTAACTAACCAATTTGACATATGTAGTCTGGATCATTATGACAAGCATATTAACTTTCCTGATTTCTGGAGGATTTTATGTTCTTACAATGTGTCTTTTTCACTTTCATTTTTAACTTAACTATTTCAAAGCAAGGGTGGTTTCTAAGGCTTTTTTTCTTACTCAGTCCTCAACTTTAATATGGAACAATACCCACTAGGTTTGAAAATACTCCTAATGTTGATTCTAATACAACTTATATGTCTTTCCATCATTGGTCTGGAGAAAACACAATGAAAGTTATTCTTTAAGAATTTTTAAAAAACATTTTAATGAACTATTGAATGCTTGACTAAGTACATACAAAATAATACTTAAGAAATACTGTATTGGTAAGAAACAAAGCATCACAACAGAGCTCTCAAAATCTTACTTATGACTTGCCATGAACAGCTTAAGAAGTTCTCTATGGTTTTTAAATTGAAAGGGAATCATTGTACAATAGGGTATGTGCTTTTACAAATCTAGGACGTAAAAACACGTTTTTGTTTTTCTTTTTTCCCAAAGGGGTTCTACCAATTTGTATTCAACCTCCTTTTTATATCTTTGACAATCCTTACTACTGGAGGCCTTTTTCTTCAATGCCCTCCCCCCCAAACCCGAGGGTGGATAATGATGGATAATGGGGGACTACTGCATATCCCTTCTTGTTAATGAAGTTAAGTATCTTTTATTGTTTCTTAGCCATTTGGATATCTACTTTTGTATAGTGCCTATTCGTCTATTTGCCTGGTTTCCTATAATACTATTTTTATTTTTCTTATTGATTTATAAAATATAATTTTAAAAACTTCTACATACTAATTTTTGTCAATTTTAGGCATTATTTATAAAACTTGCCCTAATTTTATAGATTGTTTTTTATTCCCTTTGTTGTATCTCTAGATGAAGAAAGGTTTTATAGGAGAGAAAGATAGAAACATCAATGATGAGAATCATTAATTGCTGCTCCTACACGCCCTCTACTGGGGATCGAGCGTGCAACCCAGGCATGTGCCCTTGCCTGGAATCAAACCTTGGACCCTTTAGTCCACAAGCGGACACTCTATCCACTGAGCCAAACCAGACAGAATGGCTTTATGGTTTTAATATAGTCAATATAAATAATTCTATTTTTTACTTTGGGGGCATATTTTAAGGAGCTATTCTCCTACTTTGATGTTGTAAAAATCTTTATTATGTATTTTTATGAAAGTGGTATGCCTTTTTCTTTCCCATGTAGGTCTTTAATCCAACTAGAATTAATTTTGTGTGTGATGGCAGTAAGGATCAGTGTCAATTTTCCATTTCTATACACTTCATGGTTTGACACAGTGCCTGGTAATTATCTCACAGTTTCTGTAGGTCAGAAGGTGATTTCAAGGTGATAATGGACATATTCTCACTTGGAGCACAGTATCTTTTCTAAACTCACAGGCTGTTGGCAAAAATTCCTTTCCTCCAGGCTGTACTAGTATACCTGAAGTTCCAGTTTTCTTGCTAGCTATTGTCTAAGGGCCGCTCTCAACATAGCACCCACTCTTCAAGGCAAAGGAGAGCATCTGCTACTGCATAGGCTGTGCCAACCAAGACAATCTATCTTTTGATGAACACAAAGTCATTGCATCAGGAGCATTCCTTGTATGTGTGTACAATCCCTTTTGCTAGGTAATGAGATATAATATGGAAGTAAAAATCCCTTCATGTCCACATGTTTAGCCTACACTTAAGGAGAGGAGATTATATAGGGTGTGTGCAACAAAGAAAGGGTGAGCATCTTTCAAGTGTCTTAGTATTCCACCTACCACAGGGTCTAATTTCACTTTTACCCTTTTGGAGAGCCAATCGGCCCAGGCTTGTTCATTTTATATCTCACTATTCTGTCCTGTCTAATCCCTCATAAGTTTCCATATGGTCTAGATGTTTTTCTGGATTCTCTATTCGGTTCCATGGTGCAATTTGCTCTGTACCATACCATTTCAATTACTAAGTTTTATAATAATTCTTGACATTAGGTCAGCAAGTCATCTAACCTTATATCTCTTCAGAAGGGTATTAGCTATTCATGGCACTTGTGCACTTAAATCTTAGAATTAATTGACCAAGATTCAAAAATATTCTCATCAGGATTTGGAAAGAATTGACACCTTTCATAATTCATAAATATTGTATTTATGTCATTTATTAATTTATTTAGATGACCTTTAATAGCTTTCAATAATAGCTTAAAGTTTTCATGAAAATCTTGAATATTTTTGCTAATGTTTCCTCTCTATTTTATATTTTGATGATCTTATGCATAGTATTGTTAATGAAATTACAGTTGCAAACTACATTTCTATAAGAAAATGAAATATATTCTTGTGTATTTATATTTTACCTTCTATCTTCCTAAGGACTCCAACTAATTCTAAGAATTTAACTATAGTTTCTGTGGGTTATTTATATAGACAACAATACAGTCTATTTATAGCATGTTTTTGTTTCTCCCTTTACTTTTCAGGTATTTTATCCTGCTTTGTGTTCTAGCTAGAACTTTAGTAAATTGTTGAGTGGGGGAGGTGGTAGCTTGCTTTCTTATGTTGTTGTTGAACTTAAACAACAAATTTCAATGTTACAGCATCAATAATAATTTCTGCTCTTGTTAGGATATGCCAAATACTCCAGATGTCCTTTTTTCATACTCACGACTAGCTTATCCTTCGTAGATCACTCCTGACTCTCAAGGATGTAAAACCTTGAGGCTACATTTCCCACACTTTTCAGTGACTAAAGTCCTCGGTCAAGTTCACCATGAGAGACACTGTGATGATGTGTGGAGGATGGAAGAAAAGGAGATGTTCGCAGCTACGGGCAAGCGTGGGTCTGGGATTTTTAAAGGTTTTGTGTATTCTCCTGAGAACTAATCTCTTCATTGTTGGTGAAATCTAAGTCTATCGATGACAACTTTTCTACACACCCAGACTTTTTTGTAAATGGCCTTGCTAATGTTTGCTCCTTCAGGCTGCAAAGTGTTGTGCGAGTTTCTAACACTCTGTATTAAATGCCATTTCATTTTATATACCTAGAGTGATTTCATTTTCCAGACTGAACCTCACCAAATAAACATCTATTACCAGAAGTAATTTTAAAGAAACACCCCAAATATGATAATCTGGGATTGGTTTTCTGATCTAACTAGATTTGACAGCAGTAATGATCACATTACCAATATGTACAATTCTGGTATGCAGTAGCCAAAAATTTTTTAAATGTACAAATGTACATTGGTTAGTGTTTGAAATTATGTGGTAGTTAAAATAGGATTTGAAAAACCATGCTATTGCTGCAATAAAACTTTAGGGTGGAAAAGATGAGTATAAAGTACTATAGATACATAATGGTTGAAGAGCTTATAGGAAATTACAAGATACATACTGGTTGAAGAGCTTATAGGAAATTACAAGCCCAACATTTAAATTATCAGGTGGAGGTACAGCCAAAAATCAGAAAGATCATACGATCACCCTCTTTACTCATGTAGTTGCAGATAAGTATTATTAAAAATGAGAAATAGCCTGGCTGGCATGGCTCAGTGGTTGAGCATTGACCCATGAACCAGGAGGTCATGGTTCAATTCCTGGTCAGAGCACATGCCAGGGTCTCAGGCTCAAACCCTGGTGTGGGGCATGCAGGAGGCAGCCAATCAGTGGTTCTCTATCTCTCTCTCCCTCTCTCTTCCTCTCTGAAATCAATAAAAAAATATTTTTAAAAAAGATAAATAAATTTTAGTTGGTGGGTTGCTGAATTACAGTGTAGGTTGAATTCACAAACTTATCAAATATCTACCCTTAATGTTAAAACTCTGAAAGAATACTTTCCTGAAAATTAAAATGAGACATTTGTTTAGATTCTTAATACGAATACCTTGTAGTTCAAGTGCCTACGGAGCCTATCTTGCCATGGTAAACATACTTTCTGCTACTGCCTCCACTTTCTGAAGACCCTTTCATGTGAGTGACATGTTTTGCAAGAAATACTGATTCCTCTCAGGACCTATGCAACCCCTTCTCAGTACTTACAGATCCATATTTAGTGTCATACCCTAGCAACTCAGAAAGACAAATTAAAGTCTTCTCCAGTAGCAGGTACATGATAAATAAATTGCAATATTTTTTTCACCATATATTTACAGAAACCTTTGGAGTATATAAAAAGATGGATTCCAGGATATTAGATCAAAGAAGAAGAATAGAATTTGGGATTTGTTTTATCTTATTAGTTGTAAGTACACTTTGTCCAGATTCTGAATTTAATATACCAGCTTGAGCAACTGGGTATAGCACTATTGTTTGGTTGCTTAGTGAAGTGCCAGCACCACATGAAAGAAAGCTGAGATACCGGAAGTTAAATTTGTAATGAACATTTTCTAAGATCAACTTCTAGTGGATCAGACATGCTTTGGTTTGGGGATTGTAACAGAAATAGGTTTTGTCAGCAATTTCTGCACATTTTCCTGAGAAGAACGCACTCTAGTTAGGTGCAGTAGGAGGCAGAAACCATAAGTAGCATAAGTAGTTTTTATGTGATTCTGGCCCTTCTGAAATTCCTAAAATTCACTTTTCTGATCTTTGTTCTGGCTTGCAAAGGTTTTCTAAACCTCTACTTTCCTAAAATAACCCCCCCCCCTTCTAGGGTCGTTTCTGCTTTACTTACCCAATTCTTATGATTTTGCCTTCCAAGCGCCATTTTCACCTTGGACCAGAGATACCATGTTTCTATCAGATGGTGAGCTTTCTAATGTGTGAGGACCTACATAGTGGCCGCCATGCTTCTTGCCTAGAAATTCTCGGTAGTAATGAAAAGTGATTTCACATTATTGATCACAGAACTTCCTGAAGGCATTACAATTTCTGGTATAAAACATCCCTGCATCACAGGTGCACCCTGGCCCTTGCCTCAGCTTGGATATATGAGCCTGTGCATTCCCATTTCTCCCTAAGTTATTTGGAGTCAGGATACTATCACTTATAAACAAAACTGCCAAGAAACACAAACATATACACACATAAACACATGAGAAAGACCTTTAATATATAGGCAAACTATTTTCAACATGTAGAGGAATAAAGCTGAAATGGAATTAATTGGTATGAGTTTTATAAAATACCGACAACATGGATGGACCTTGAGAATATTATGCTAAGTGAAATCAGTCAGTCAGAAAAAGCTAAGAACCATCTGATTTCACTCATATGTGGGATATAAAACTGAAACTCATTAACACAAACAGCAGTGCGGTGGTTGCCAGAGGGAAGGGGTTGGGGGAAGAAGGGGATCCTAATATATGGTGACTGGAGAAGATTTGACTTTGGGTGGTAGACACATGGTGCAATATACAGATTTTGTAACATAGAAATATACACCTGAAACCTATGTGATCATGTTGATCAATGTCACCCCAATAAATTTAAAAAAAACACACAACAAACACCTGATTCTTACCTTTCCCTCTATAAACTATGTAAGAAATGAGATATGCCCGGATGATGTGGCTCAGTGGTTGAGCATTGATCCATGAACCGGGAGTTCATGGTTCAATTCCTGGTCAGGGCACATGCTAGGTTGTGGGCTCAATCCCCAATGTGGGGCGTGTAGGAGGCAGCAGCCGATCAATGATTCTCTCTCATCATTGATGTTTATATATCTCTCTACTTCTTCCTTCCTCTCTGAAATAAGTAAAAATATATTTTTGAAAAATGAGATAAAGCACTATTAAAGAAATATTCCCATGACAAAAAGTAGAAAAAATCTATAAGATATAATTATTTTTATGATTCTGCAGTATAGGTATTTCAGAAATTTTATGGGTTTCTGCCAAGGATGTGTGTAGATAAAACCATAAATATAATACATACATATTATATTTTATGTAATATAATATAAATCATATTATATAGATGTGTACATATATAAATTATATACTTTGTTATTGATGCCTGAGATATACTTCAGCAATAAAATATGGGATTCAATCAATTGATATATTAGCATAAATACTATATGGGTCATGATTATAAAATATACATATTTAACAAACCATTTGAGGTTATAAAATTTCCTGGGAATTTTTCTGATCTAAATAGGAAAATCCATAGTTAATAGACTATTCTGATCTTTTCAGGCATAAGCCCAGATACCTTAGCTCTAATGCAGATTGTTTCTTCTGTAGCATATTAATCTGTATTTTTTCCTTTAGATAAAAAATTTATAAGGTATTACTATAAGTAAACAAACTTTCTAATGCACAGTCCTGTCTTATTTTGGAACTTCCTAAGCTTTCAAGAACATATAAATTTACATAATGTATGATTAATTATGCATTACATGCACAATAGCCATCTCTGTCCAATCTAACACCTTTGAACTTAAGCTTCCTGCCCAGGGGATAATGAGGAGGGACTGAATTTCAATAGTAAAATTTGAATCTATATTCAAACATAAAAATTGAAAGCAATGAATTCAGAGAGTTTAACAGTCTGTAATTTTGAATCGTTCGGTGCTACTAAAAGTGGATCACCTTATCTAGATGCCACAGAAGATCAAATTAGTCTTTCTGACCATTAGGGCATTATTTTTAAAATTGCAGCCACATCCATTCAATGTTCTCCCAGTGACCTGAAAAGTAAATATATTGCCTAATGACTCAATTTGCATTGCATAAATTTGGCAAATTGCTATCTCTTTACAACATTATAAAAGGTTCCTTTTTACTTGACTCCTAGCACTCTTGCCCTCCTTATCCATCATGATTGATCTCCTCAAACTTTGTACTTTATGTTCCTGGAATACTGCTTACAGTTGCTTGAATGAAACTTGCTGATTTGATGTTTTACTTGCTCTTTTCTCATACCCAGCCATAGATATTTAGTCAGTTATTTTCTCCCTCTTTCTATTATACATACCAGTATATCCACACCACATGTACACACACACACTCCATACACTAAACCTTCAACAAATATTGACTATATGGGATTAAAGGAGTGATTATAGTGCTACGTGAAATGGCTTTCCTTATACAGTATAGCTACATACATATAAAACCTTTTATTAAATACACAGTATGTGCAAAGACATATAAACATGTTAGGTCTATGGAAGATATAAAAATGAGTAAGAAGAAATGGCAATGCCCTTACAGATGTTGGAAACTCAAGCTGGTGCAGATTTTTAAGTAAATGTAATGTGAGACAAAATAAAATAACTTCCACAAGATAGGTACATATGTCCATGGATATATTGTGGAAGGGGTAATTTATTCAATCAAGGAAAGAGGGAAGACTTTATGTGTGAGCCATTTAATCTAAACCACAAAGGAAATAAAATTTTAATGAACATATAAAGGAATAATGAACATTAGGCAGTTTTTATTTGTTTTGCATTGTAACCACATCTTCATAGCCATGCAAGAACATAAATAGGGTAGGATGAGGAAGCTTTTGTGGCTATAACCCAGATGCACAAATAAAGATAGATGTGTTAATTAGCACTGATTGTTTTCAAGTGATAGAAACAAATTGGAGCCAGTTTACAAAATAAAATGAGAAGAGACTAGGATAAATGTGTCCTATAATCACAGAGCTATCTCACAGAACACAACAGTGGGGTCTGCTAGGGAATAGAGAGTCTAACAAGGTCATGGAAAAACATCAATATGATATTTAAATCTTTTCTTTTCTTGCATATCTGATTATTCTATTTCCCTTGCTTCTTTCCAGCATTATGAAGGACCTAATATGATCATACCACAGTTCCCAGTATTCAGTTACAATTCTTGCCACAAGCAGATCAATATTCTAGAAGATTCTGATACCCTTCCCATCCTGGATTAAGTGTCCGCCACAGCTTTAAGGGACAAAGTGCAGTGAGTACACTGTCTTACTACATTCTCACAAGAAAGCTTAAATGGAAGGCTGGGGAGGGTTGGGGGGCAGGAGGGAGGGGGTTAAGAGTTCAACTGAAGGGCTTGTATGCATGCATATGAGCATAACCAATGGTCATAAGACACTGGGGGGTAGGGGAACCCGGGGTATTGTCAAGGGTGGGGGGGAAAAAAAGGACATATATGTAATACCCTTTGTAATGCTTTAAGCAATAAAAAACAAACAAACAAACAACAACAAAAAAAAAGAAAAAAAAAAGAAAGCTTAATGAGTTTCAGGAACTTATACAGGATCATAAATCAAGTAATTGGGCCATTGGTATTATTTGGATTTCAATACAGTCTGATAATCAGGAAACTATACTTTTAAGCAGTGTGGTAGACTGTTACTACTTCACACACTTGCCCCATTGCCTACCTTAGGGAGAACAAAGATTGTATGAAAATTGACTCCTAGCAAAGCTAGAGCAAGTTCACATCTCTACTCTTTCTGTCCACTTTTTTTTTTAAGACCACAATTCTCAACTATCTCATGTGAATGAGGATACATGCCCACTGATAAGTCACAGAAGTTACACAGTGTAGTTTGAGGTGATAGTTTTTACTCTTTCTTTCAGTAAGTATATTATAAAAATATTAAATAAAATAAATTTAAAAAATTCAGACTGTTTCAAAATATTACAGAAAAAAATCAATTTATGCCAGGAAGCATATGTCAAAATAGGGCCAGAGACTCTAAATATCAATTAATATCACAGATGGTCAAGAGTAGGAAGGAGATTCCAGCACGCACGTGGAATAAGAAAATTAATCTTCTGTGTATAGATAAAAATTTAGATTTAGCTTCAGTTCCATATCCTCAAGGATAATGAACAGATTAAGTGTGGGGCCAAATAAATAAATAAATCCTGCATTATAAAATACAAAGAACACAGGATTTAAGGCTAGTTTGAAGCAAAATCGTTCAATAATCAGGAAAAAGACGGTACAAAACATTTATTTTGTATTGTCAAAAAATTCAAGGAGAAAAGAACACTTCCTGCTGGAAATAATATGCCCACCCATTTCCATTTATATCTGCATTTGAAGAGGTGTGACAGTCTTTGGTGTCTTTCTGCCTTTTTTTTTTCTGTTGGCATTTTCTTTATGAGGGAAAATTAGATTTGCCAAGAAGAAAGTGTGGGTAAGATATTCTCAATGCAGGTCTCACCTTATGATAAATTTGCCCTCCTCTGATTCATGACATTGGCTTTCTCAACCAGTCTTGGGTTTTAGTATTGTAGACTAAAGTTTTGTCCAATTACTTAATTGAGTAGAAAAATGAAACTTCTTAAATATGTGATTTAAGAAGTCTTGTGTGTCCTATATTTTATGATTTGAAAGCTGATGGAATCCAGGAGGTGTCAAAGACCAAGAAGCAAACATAATATAGGAGGCAGAATACTATAGAAGTAAAGTTCATTAAAGTGAAAAACTTCAGAGATATGTAGCAGAAATGTTAGGGGAATTATCACCATAGATCAGTGATGGCGAACCTTTTGAGCTCGGCGTGTCAGCATTTTGAAAAACCCTAACTTAACTCTGGTGCCGTGTCACATATAGAAATTTTTTGATATTTGCAACCATAGTAAAACAAAGATATTTATTTTATATATTTAAATGCTATTTAACAAAGAAAAATCAACCAAAAAAATGAGTTCGTATGTCACCTCTGACACACGTGTCATAGGTTCGCCATCACTGCCATAGATGTTGAAGCCCCATAAAGCATTACAGTTGTTGGAATGAGCCACTGATGAATAGCAGATAATTATTAAATATTGCAAGAAGAAACAGTATAATCAGATGGCATGGTTGCAAAGAAATTTTACATGAGAATGAGTATGCAATGAGCCTAGTGGTAATAGGAGCTGGAAATATGCATTAATTATCAGGGTGATAGTAGTACATGAAATGGGAAAATGAACATCATTCACATAAGGGGTGTTCTTCAAAGAAAAGGCTTTCCTATGGCAGCAGCCAAGTAGTGAGACAGAAGATAGGTAGATAGGGAGGGGACGATGGGAGGAGTAGGCAAAACCGAGAACCCAACTAGGCGGAGTCACTGGGGCACCCCAACTGGGCAGGGAAGGAAGAGTACACTCCAGAGGCATGGACTTTAAAATGTATGGATATTGCTAAGACAGGCAGCGTGCAGGCAACCAATCACAAGGCAGTTAGGTGTATAAACCAATCCCAAAGGATATTGTTAAGGCAGAATTCTTTGAAAAGACCAATTAGGAGCTAGCAAGACTATACCCACCCCCTAAATTAAAAGGTACACGCTTCCTCCCTCTCCCTGGGTGCCGCTCACAATGGATATCTGACATTACTATTGTGGGGGAGCACCTCCCCTCCACACATGGACTATCAGACTTTAATTAGCTTGGATACTAAACTACTCCTGGCCGCGCTAGGTTAATGGTGGGAGGTGCTGATGCACTCCCCTTTGCCCATGTGGCTGATGGCCATGTGGGACTCTACATATGGACTAATGGACTTTAATTCACATGGATGCTTTCAATAAACTTTGCTCCCACTAATTGTTTTTGTCCCGCAACTTCATTTTCCTGAGACAAGAGCTCGGACTCAACAGCCCACATTTTGGTTTCAGTAGCACATCGAAATACACAAGTACTTCAGTCAAAAGTTAATTTGTATTGATGCTGGATAGAGCCTCCAAAAGACATGGCAAAGGAGCCTGAGATGGTGAATATATTTCTTAAATATGAAATGAATACCAACTCTATATCAGAAAATCAGAATTTGGCAAATTTCATTACGTTCTAAGCACTGGGTGTAGTGGTGAACACAAAAGCAAAGTACCAGCACTCATGAAACTTAGCATTAGTCATACATATAACTAAAAAATTCAAACTTATAACTAAAGAACATAATATGCGATGTATTTATCATCTGTAGACTCCTTAAGATGGCATTTTGAAGGACTATATTAATCTCAGTGATATCTACATCCAAAGCTCCTTTTTCTTTCAAAGTTGGACCTAAAGCATGTTTAAGTTGGTATATATATTTAGTATTTTGCCCTCAACTGTCACTGACATGTATATAGCAATGCACATAGATACCAGGTAAAAAGCAATAGTATTAAAAAGCCCTTGGCATTAGATATTAAAAGTCTAAATCCTTGAGCTCCTATTGAGTTCTAATTATTTCTTTAAAAAGTGCTTCCATAAGCAATTGCAAAAGAAAATACACATTCACATTTCTGGGTTACACTTTCTTATTACCACATTGTAGGCACTGTTTCCCACAGGAGAGTGAGATAATTATATTATCCGTAGAGGCAACCCCTGTGAAAGGGTCGTTCGACCCCCAAAGGGGTCGCGACCCACAGGTTGAGAACCGCTGCCATATTGAGTCACGGAATCTCTCCAGTCTGCTTTTCCAAAGCTGGAGAAGGCTTATCAACTGGTGAACTCAGCAGTACCCAAAGGTTAAAGTCCCTCAGAGCAGCTCCCAAACAATAAGGGATGTGAGTCAGTGGATGAATGCCGAATCTTTTCTATCCTCAAGCATGACAACTCTGTGGTGCATTCTACATGAATCTTTAGAGAGTTCTTAGCAAAACTAAATCCCGATTGTTTGTAGCGGTAATGAGTTCATTAATACCTCTTGATTGTCTTTCTTTCCTAACTTGTCTCACTTTTCCCATCCCCTCACTTTTGTTTTCTGAAATTGTCTCTCAATAAACTCACTGTACTCAAGTCCTTATCTTAGGTCACCTTTGAGAGAAAAACTAAAATATATGATAAAATAAATTTGGAAAATCTTCATTTAACTGTAGTTAAACATATTTTCTTTGTTACAGGAATTTAAGAGTTTTACTATGCTAATGTTGATCATGGCTCTTCAAGAGGGGATAAAGAAATTCAGGCTTCCCAAACTTGAACTGTAAACTTTTATCCCAAGGCAACTTGCAGAACTAGCACTCTCTGAAACTCATGTTAGGGATGCTCTCATGTTATGGATGCTTGATCTAAAGTTTTTGCAACTTCTCTTATTTAAAAAAAAAACAAACACACGATATTTTATTGATTTTTAGCACGAAAAGGTGAAAGAGAGAGAGAGAGAGAGAGAGAGAGAGAGAGAGAGAGAGAGAAGGAGAGAAGGAAGAGGAGGGGGAGAGGAGGAGGGCGAGGAGGTTGCAGGCTTGATCTCCAGTCATCATTGATGTTTCTATATATCTCTCCCTCTACCTTCCTCTCTGATATATATATATTCACCACCATCAGTCCTTTTTGCTAAAGTAGGCTTTATAAAAATCAGGTATTCACAAGATAATTACTTTATCATCCTACTCTCTTCCCTTTTTAGTTTAGTTTTCACTAGTACTTGTTTTATAAGAACTTTTCATAGTTGTTACAGACAGAAGTTTCTATTTCTTGCTTCATTTAGATGAGCAGTTATTGGAGAGGACAAACATGATTAGGAAAGGGTGGAATAGTAAACATAGTCAGGAGCAGGAATGACAGCTAAAGACCAAACATGGGCATGAAGATGTTCTCACCAACTATGTCACATATATCAGGACTATAGGTAGAAAAGTCCAACCATAGGGAGACAGCCTGATTTTTTTAGGATATCTGTAAGTTGTGATTGTGCAAACATTTCCTTATGATCAGATTTCTCAGTAAATCCATTCGCTTTTTTGTTCATTATTTTCAATATCAGCTAATGTAGTCATTAATAATTTCTTTATACTTCTATGTTGGAGGTAAACCCAGTTAAGTTCCACAGAGTGGAACTAATGCTTAGCAAATTCATTTTGCTCACCAAACAGATTATTTCTGAGTTTGAGCTACTGTAAAACTTAGTTGCAAAACTGAAAATGCCCATTTATGGGAAATAAGAATCCTAACAATTTGTATGTAATTATACTTGTCAGCAGTACCTACAACTTATACATTTTGAAAGACTACATTTATTATGTCAAAAGCAAATTAGCAGCTGCTCAAACAGGGATAGTAGAATTTTAATATAACATCTGCAAAACAGCTTTACACATCTAGAAACAGCTTTTTGTCATGCCAAAGAGCTTTCAGTGAATTTCATTGACAAACTTCTCATCCCATATGTATATTACAGTATTTCATTCTCTACAGTAACAGCTATTTTAAATAGTATGGCTGAGCTCAAAAACCTTTATGTCACTGAGACTTATATATCTCCTTTATATCCCTTCATATAACCCCCAAGGTTAGTGTATTTTTTCTCTAATTCATAACAGTGTCGTACATTTCCATATGAATCTCTTATCAGCATAGGCCTAGATGCTTGAATAAGCTATGACTAATTTTCCAGTCTCAAATATATTTTAAAAAACCATTATTGCTATGTTACATTCTCTTCTCAATGAATCCCCCCTTGAATTCTAAGAAAATAATAGCCCAGCAATACTAAGTGTTCAAGCCCTATCACAATAAGAGAAAACTTTCATAGTAAGGAAACTCTGGTATGAACATGGATAGAGAAAAGGATTATCCATATACCACAGGAAAATATACTTTTTTTCTTAGATAGAAAGCAGACATGGTCAAATTAAAAAAAAAAGTCATCAAAGAACAAGTTCCAGAATGAGAGAACCATTCTACATTGTGACAAATTATAAAGAAATATTAAAAAGAAATGAATGGAAATAGAGGCCAGAAAGAGAGAGCAAGCATACAGTTATACCTAAAGAAGACATGAGGCTGTGAGCATTTTCTCTTATTTGAATTTTTTAAATGTGGCAATGTCATTTCAGGCAACATTGGGCACTATTCCCAAATGAAGGTCAACTTTCTTAGCTTGGTGGGGAAGAAGTACTTTGTCAAGCTTTTTCCTTTTTTATTTATTTTTATGTACTGGGTCAAGCTGACTTAATCAGCAGGATGCCATAATGCCTCAAATTAGTTAACTATGCTTTAGAACAGTGGTTCTCAACCTTCCTAATGCGGCGACCTGCAGTTCCTTTAATACAGTTCCTCATGTTGTGGTGACCCCCAATTTCATTGTTACAAATTGAACATAATTAAAGCATGGTGATTAATCACAAAAACAATATGTAATTATATATGTGTTTTCCGATGGTCTTAGGCGACCCCTGTGAAAGGGTCGTTCGACCCCCAAAGGGGTCGCGACCCACAGGTTGAGAACCTCTGCTTTAGAAGAAAGATTATCCTGGGAGGGCCTTTATATGTATAGAATAGGCCTCTCTCCAACCTCCACACTCAGGCATAGAATTTACTCAAACCAGACAAAATACATTGACATGAAACCCTGAAAACAAGGAAGACAACACATCACATTGTTATGTAAAGTGGCTGATGTCCTCACTGATTTAAAAACTTTCATTTCACAAACAGATTTTGGTTTTACGTTTACATAATCAAAAGACCATTACAATATTTTCTCCCAAAATAAACATCAGCTTTCTCCACAGATAAATCAAAAAACATCTGTAGCTAATTTAAAATAATTTTTACCCACTTTTACTCTTTTAGATTGAAAATATTGAGATATAATCTCATCAACAGCATGACATTAAATATTTGATATAGCAAAAGAGGTATAAGTTCAAAAATTGTCATCAAATTATTGCAGAAAATATTTTATTATAATGCAACATGACTTCATCATAACTATCCTGGGTAAAACAGATCTCCACTTATAAACTACTAGTGACCCAGTACTAGGATTTGTGCACATTGAAAAGAAATTAATTAGAAGGTGGGCGGCGGGGCGGGACTGGGCGAGTCAGGCTGGACATGCCCTGGAGCCAACCTCCCATGGTCCCTCCCCAGCATCTGCGGAGTGAGCAGGGTCCTTCCGGCAGGTGGGGTCCCTTGGCCTGGCCTGCGGGGACTGGACCAAAACCAGCTCTCTGACATCCCCCGAGGTGTCCTGGAGTGCGAGAGGGCACTCTGCAAAGTTGCTGTTGTACAGGGTGCGGAACGCAAACTCAAGTGTGTAGTAAACCAGATTTTGGGCCCACAGTGCCCCAGCAACAACATAACACACGGCCAAAGGTGGAATCCCGTGGCCCTGTGAGGAATCGGCTCCCTTCTCTCTGGTTTCAGAGTGCATCACCCGAGAACCGCTGCTGCCAAGTCACTGCAGCTTGGCAGCTAGTGCATTGAGCGTCTGCTCCCTGGTGGTCAGTGTGCATCATAGTGACCAGTTGGACAAGTAGAGGGACACTTAGCATATTAGCCTTTTATATATATATACGAAATCGCGCAGCCCCGCCCACCCTCGAGTTGTCTAGGGATATGTTCCCAATGATTTTTAGAGAGCATGGAAGAGAGAGGGAAAGACAAAGAGAAACATCAATGTGAGAGGGACATATCAATTGGTTGCCTCCTGCATGAGCCCTGACCTGGGCCCACAGTGCAGCAGCCCCTGCAGCCACTGCCTGTCCAGCTCTGCCTTGCTCCCACACCCCTCAGCCTGCTGGTCCCGCCCTGCCTCGCTCCCCAGGCCCCACAGCAAATCGAGTGGTGCCGCCCACCCTTCTGTCTGGCCCTGCCTCCCTCCCTGGGCCCTGCAGCAGCCTCGGCCACTGCCGATCCAGTCCTGCCTCGCTCCCCAGGCTCTGCAGCCTGCTTGTCCGGCCCTGCCTCCCTCCCCGGGTCCCGCAGTAGCCAAGGCTGCTGCCAGTCCAGCCCTGCCTCCCTCTCCCACCCTTGAAGCAGCCATGGCCACTGCTGATAAGGCCCTCCCCCAGCACAGGCATGCGGAGGCCCCTGCTGTCCCACCCTTGACGCTCACGCAATATCCTCCTGTACAGTCAACACATTACGGCGTCCTGGCTAATTAGCATATTTCTCTATTTTATATATATATATATAGAATAGAGGCCAGGTGCACAAGTTTGTGGCTGGGTGGGGTCCACTGGCCCACCCCGATGGAGCCCATCGGGCCAGGCCAGTGAGGAGGAGAGGCCACAGGTGGTTGGCAGGCTGGCCCCACCCACAATCAGGGTGTTAGAGGCTAATCGGGGGCGGGACCAGCTGGGGGGAAGGGCCACAGGTGGTTGGCAGGCTGGCCCCACCCCCGATCGGGGTGTTGGGGGCCAATCGGGCCCCAGATTAGGCTGGTTGGCTGCCTCAGTGCGTGTCACAGCCACTGGTTGTTCTGGTTGTTCCCCCATTCTGGTCACTGGGCTTTTATATATATAGATATAGATAGGTGTGTGTGTGCCTCTGTAATTTGGAGTACTGCCGTGGAGACTCCAAATTACATTTGTGAGTAAATATATTTAACTAGAGGCCCAGTGCATGGATTTGTGAACCAGTGGAGTCCGTCAACCTGGCCTGTGGTGATTGGGCTGAAACCAGCTCTCTGACGTCCCCCAAGGGGTCCTGGATTGCAAGAGGGTGCAGGCCAGGCTAAGGAGGAACCGTGGGAAGACTCCGGAGCATGTCCAGCCCGTCTCACCTAGTTCTGATTGGCTGGACCCCAGCAGCAAGCTAACCTACCAGTTGAAGGATCTGCCCCCTGGTGGTCAGTGCATGTCATAGCAATTCGTTGAACGGTCGAATGATCGGACACTTAGCATATTAGGCTTTTATATATATAGGTATATACATATATATTTTTCTCACTTTCTTTTGAAATAATTAAGTCACATGCTTGAAAGCCAAGTGAAACAAAAAAATGACAATGAAAATCACCACTTCCCTGCTTCCACTTTCCCCACACTTCCATCTCTCTCCTAAGAAACCAGTGCGACTCAGATTCTTGTTTTAAAAAGTATTTGCATTGTTAATTAAAATAATCAAACCTATACTTTTATTTACTTTATGCTATGATGGATGAGGATTAAATAATTTTACAACAAACCCAACTGTTCTTCACCATCCCCTGAAAGTATTATGTCACTATTTTCCATTAAACCTTAAAGAACATTTATGGTAATATGTCTTTGCAAGTGTGGTTCACAGCCAAGCCATGCAAAGTATTCTCATTACATTTCTCTTCTTTGAATGGTAGTACTTTATCTTTCCTTGAGATTCTAACTGTCCCTGCCTGGGCGATATATTGTACTTAAAAATTCCATTATACCAGGCTTACTTTTCATCATTTTTAGTAGAGTTTTAATAGATTGTGTGAATTCTATGATTTGAAAAAAAAAGTAATACACAAAAATAAAGAAGGGGAACCCTCCCTATATTTTCATCCCCCATCTGTTCAGGTTCTGAAACAACCCATCTATGCCATGCACACATACCAGCAACCAATGTTAATAATTCTTACGTAACCTCTCAGAGTTTAGCTATACATCCACAAAAATGCAGATATATATTTTTATATCTTCTTTTTTCATATAAATGGTAGTATACTATATGTATTTTATAAAGTTTAATTTTTCATTAAATTTTATTTACATAATGAAAAACTAACATTTTTTGCATACAGTTCTTAGGTTTTGACAACAGCATACAAGTACCACTATAACCATTCCTTTGTGCTGCTCCTTTTAAGTCCTACCATCTGTGGAAGCTACTAATATTTTCTTTCTCTATAATGTTGCCTTTTCCAAAATGTCATATAAATGAAATCATACTATAGGTAGCATTTTAAGTCTGATATTTAAAAGTTAGCATGAAACATTTTAGATTTATTCATGTGGCTTTGTGCATCACATTTTTTTAAAAATTTTTACTATAAGTAGAATTCCAATGTAAGGGGTAGGGTGGCCAAGAATAGTTACAATTCACCAAAAGAGAGTACATGAGGAGCACAATTAAGCAAGAGAACACAATTAAGGCCCTAGCCGATTTTGCTCAGTGGATAGGCTGTCAGCCTGCAGACCAAAGGGTTCAATTCCAGTCAAGGGCATGTACCTTGGTTGAAGGCTCCTCCCCAGCCCCAGGCCCTGGTTGGGGCACATGCAGGAAGCAATCAATCAATATGTTTCTCTCACATTAATGTTTCTCTCTGTTTTTCCCTCTCTCTTCCACTCCTTCTGAAAATGAATGGAAAAATATTCTTGGGTGAGGATTAAAAACTAATAATAAAGTAAATATATAATCCAGTAAAAAAAAATGGATAAAAAGGACAAATGGCCAATAATCGCATTTTTAAAAGTGCTAAAATTATTAATTATCTAGAGGCCCAGTGCATGAAATTCACGCAGGGGAGGTTCCCTCAGCCCAGCCTGCACCCTCTCCAATCGGGGACCCCTTAGGGGATGTCAAACTGCCGGTTTAGGCCCAATCCCACTCATCTGCCTGCCTGCCTGATCACCCCTAACTGCCTCTGCCTACCTGCCTAATTGCCCCTAACCACCTCTGCCTGCCTGCCTGCCTGATCTCCCCCAACTGTTCTCCCTTGCTGGCCGGATAGCCCCTTACTGCCATCTCCTGCTGGCCTGATCTCGCGGCCCCAACTGCCCTCCCTGCCAGCCTGATCACCCCAACTGCCCTTTCCTGCCCCTAACTGCCTGTCTTAGCCCCCACCACCATGGCTTTGTCCAGAAGGAAGTCAGACATCCAGAAGATGGCCAGTCGACCCAGTCTAATTAGCATATTACCCTTTTATTAGTATAGATAGATTATATAGTATAGGATTGCTTAAATGGGGGGAAAAAGCCTTTTCAGCAGGAGGAGATGCTCTTGGCAGACAAAAATACATAATCCCTATATCTGGAGTGATAGCCAGCCATATGCACTATACTGCCAAACCAGTCATTAAAAAATTGAACCGCTTTCTTACACCTTACACCAAACAGCTATTGCCCTTAAAACCCCAACTCAGCATGTACCCACCAATTTCTCTTGTTGGTAATTTCCAATAAAAAATAAAAACATGTCCTTAAAAAAGGACTTGAACATTAAATGCTCAAAGAGGCTGCATTCATAGAAGCCCCAAGTTTGAAACAGTTCAAGTGTCCATGAATAGAATAGATAAACTCTGATATATTTATGCAACGGAATAATTCTCAACAATAAAAAAAGAGTGGATTATTGATACCCATATCAATATGAATGAATCTCAAAAAGAAAAAAAGAAGCTTAACACCTTAAGTATATATTATATCATCTCATTTACTAGTATGTAGAATTATAGGATACAAATTGTGCAAACAAACCGAAAAATGGTTGCTTCTATGGCATTTGGAGTGGAGGTAGAACAGGAAGAAGCATAAATAAACTTTTTGTGGTAAAAAGCATGCTTTATATCTTCATGGGGGCTTGGGTTACACCAGTATATGCATTTGTCAAAATTCAGTGAATGTAAACATAATATTTATGCATTTTGTTGTATATAAATATTACTCAAAAGGGAAAATTATTAACAGATATTGATTTGTCACGAATGGAGAATACTGAAATGTTAATGGGAAAATTGTGAGCATGTATTTATAGATGCTCACCATAAAATTCCTTCAACTTTGCTGTAGATTAGAAAGCTTTCATAATAAAATGTTGAAAAATATATGGAACATTGCCATCTTCTCTGTAAATTCCCTTTTGCTACTTATAGTCAACACTTCCTTCTGCTGCCCCAAGAAACAGATGATTCAATTTCTCCCATAATAGCTTAGTATGTTCTATCCTAGAAATTTGTATAAATGGAATCATACAGTATATATTTTATTGTATCTGGCCTCCATTACTCAATATGTTAATTTTCACTGGTGGGTAATATTCCCCTTTATGAATAAGGTTATCATTACTTATTGGTGGTCGTTTGCATTGTTCCAGTTTCTGTTTATTATGAATAAAATCCTGTCAGGATAATGACTCTTCAGGGTTTCTGATATGCAGGCATAATTAAAAACCACTGGACTATGCAGTTATTAAGATTCTTTTCCATTAGAACACTTGGTTTTATGGCTATCTAGGGAATGATTCAAGAAAAAATAATCAGCACAACAGTTTGAGTCCTACTTCTGTAACATAGATGTCTCACAATCAATTAATATATATCTAATTGGTGTAAAGTCTAATCAGAACCAATTAAATTAAGCAAATAAACAAACTCAAAGGCCCACATGTGTCAGATTTTAATAGATTCTTAAAACATAGCTGCTTGAAGTAAATGTGAAAAAAATTATGTCTTGTTAAGGCTAATTACATGAGCTTAACACTATAAATGTGTCTCAAATAATCATAACGTTGTTTTCATGAACTAGGAATGCAATCTATGCAAAGAAGTAATAGAACCAGTTCTATTATTTGAATATGAATAGAAATAATAACAAGCTAACCAAAGGCCACTATCAGGAATTTGAAGAAAAAAACTAGCTAGGTAAAATCACTACAATCAAATTAAAAAGCAGTCCTGATTGTGAGATATTCTGTCAAGAAGTCTTTGAAATTATAACTGCTTTTTTGTCATAGTAATAAAATGACTACCATTTGAAAACACAAAATAAATTTTTCAGCCTGAAATAGTTATCTTAAAAAATGATTCAGAGAGACACAAAATAATTTGAATAAATCTTAGGAATATAATATTAAGTGAAAAAAAATCCCTCCTTAAGATTACATATAGTGTGGTAATCTTATTATAAAATTACAAACAAATGAAACCAAATAATCTACTTTTGAGGAATTCATAAAAATAAAATGGTCTGTGTAAAAATGGAAAGTAGAGTATTTGGAGTATTTTTTGGGGGGTGTCTATTTTCACCCTTTATTGGAAATACAGTTTTGGATCATCAAATGAACCTATGTTGTGATCTTCTCTTGATAACAAGCATGACTTGCATTCTGGGAGTAAGTGTTTTTTTAGTTCAAAGGGTAGGAGAGAGAACAGGAGCAAGAGCTTACCAGTAAGAGAGGAGATACACATTACTCAGTGAGCCACAGAAGGGATTTGGCTTCAACTAGAATGAGTGCCAGTCCTGCTCAATCATCCATGATCATCATGGCAAATCAGAAGCTCTAATTTTTCAATCCAATTGTAGGTAGAGATATAGAACTTTAGACTGGCTTATAATTTAATGTGGATGACAGCTAATGTGTTCTCCATTCATGAGTTGGCAAAATCTTTAGAGTGATGGAAGGAGTCTTTTATGTGCTCCCAGTTACATATTGGCTAGTAAGTTAGTCCTGCTAGAGAACATCATGCTACCCCTTGAAGTGTTTCAGTCTCGCATAGTTGGAGGCAGATGAATGGGCTAGAGAGAAGAAATACATGACTACACAGAAATCATTGTCAAGTTAGAGCTTTCATTTAGGGAAGTAGTTCATGAGTTACTAACAAAATCTAATAAGTAAATCCTTAGCTAAATAGAAGCAGATGATGCATGGACCAAAGAGACTGTGTCATGGACCAAGAATTATGAATTATTCAATTATGTACACCTGAGCTTACAAAAGTTAAAAGAATAAAACTGAAATCCTTTCTCAGTAAATAAAACTCTTGACCAATGAGAGACCAAATAATCACATATTACTAAGTTGGATAGGAAAAATGAAAGTCCCAAGCCAAAATTTTGAGAAATGAGATTTTTATAGACTATTTCTAGAAACAGCTTACAACTCTGAAGGAACCCAACAATTCCATATTAGCCAGGAGAGACTTTGCTTTAAAAGCCAAAGCCTGCCCAACATACAAGCCCTCAAACATCATTACTTATCAATTCAGGGGAACCATATGCTTAAAAGATGGGTAAAAGACCAACATCTCAAAAGAAAAATGGGTTAGAAGATATAAGTAAGCAAATCAGAGTGTAATAAATGTGATCATCACGCACAAAAATCAATCTTAACTATGTGTGATGGTGGATATTAACTAGAATTATTGTAGTGATCATTTCAGTCTATACAAATATTGAATCTTACATTGTACACCTGAAATTAATATAATGATATATAACAATTATACCTCAATAAAAAATAAATCATAAATTCAAATGAACATAACAGGAAATATATAGACTCATTCACAATAATTGTTTTTAAAATAAATAAAAGCAACAATACAAGTGATCCAGATTTGAAAAGATTTAAAAGATTGAGAACACCCACTGCTGAAGACAATCTGTAGAATCCAGTGCAATAATATACTGTTTTTTTGTTATTTTTTAAAATATATTTTTTATTGATTTTTTACAGAGAGGAAGGGAAAGGGATAGAGAGTTAGAAACATCAATGAGAGAGAAACATCGACCAGCTGCCTCCTGCACACTCCCCACTGGGGATGTGCCCGCAACCAAGGTACATGCCCTTGACCAGAATTGAACCTGGGACCCTTGAGTCCGCAGGCCGATGCTCTATCCACTGAGCCAAACCGGTTAGGGCGCAATAATATACTGTTGGTGAGACTGTGAACTACAGTTGCCTTTCTGGAAGGTGACTTGGCAATATGTATCCAAAAATAAAACATGTATGTCATTTGGAAAAAGTAAAAACCTGTTATCTCAGTTGAATTTTTTGTATTTTGTGGTGGGTAGCATGTCAGCCATGTGTATATCCTCCTTCATATTCATTGCCTATGACTTTATATGCGCAGGTTAGGTGATAATATTCAAATATTCAGATTAGAATTCCGAAAATAATTTCAGGTAAAGGCTACATATATGAGCATGATATTTAGTTTACCAATAATGGTCCATGAGTTGCTGAAAAAATTATAAGTGGAGCTGAATAAAGGGGCAAACATGGTTCAAGGAAAGGCCATGGGTCCTTTTTACCCTTAGGCCACTAAGATTTAGTCAAGAGTCTTAAGAAGGATTTTTGCACATTAGTAAAGAAAACCACAGAGAATATTAGTTGTAAGATTTAAGCAAAAGAAAAACAGCTAGATGCAAATGTGCCATCACTGCTTCTAGCTTAAATGAGCTCTTTCAATTTGGAGGTCATAAAAATGATCACAGTCTCCATGGATTTCCTACTTCTGATGACTCAAAGATAAAGTCTTAGATGTTTTTCTTTGATAAAAGCAAGAGCCAAAGTAGATTAATATAGTGTGCCAAGTTTGAAAGAGGTGACTGTGTTTTGAATCAATCTAGGTGCAATTCAACTGGTTTAGTAAATATAAATAGTTGAGCCAAAATGAACTCTGACCACAGTGATTCTGACTTTGCAATTCAAACTGAAAATTACTAGCCAGTACCTAATTTTCAGTTTTCTTGCAATCCCAGAGTACTGTCCTAATGCTACTTCTCACTCATTTTGGATTTTATAAAACTCAGATTTCTCAATGGCTGCATGACCCAGATTAGAGATATAAGGCCCCAGGTAAAAGAAGATCTTTGTAGAGTCAAAATATTCTGCTGGAATCACTGGAATGTATATAGAGTGAGGGTAAAAATCAGAGGGTTCCCAGTTATATTAAGAAATAACTTTAGATTGTAGAAAATATTACCAAGGCTCTCCTCTGAAAAGACATGTAGATTAAGAACAAACTCTCAAGGAATAAAATAATATGGTAACAATAGCAACATCTGTACTACTCTTCCAAGTTTACATCATTTTTAATAACATTATTTTAGGCCTATCCTTAAAGCAAACTTGTAAAATACATATTATTGTTAATCCTGTGTTACAGTTGAGATATCTGAGAGATTTTGAAGGTATCATTCCCAAGGTAATGGATGTACTTAGAGTGAATGAGCCAACCCCAGGTATTCATTTTTCATTTATTCTGCTAGTTCCTACTTCTCATGGGCCTCATGGTACAACGAGGATCCTACTGCTTATTGTGCACATCAGCTTCCCTTCTTGTTCTAGTCGTGACTTCAGTACTACAGCCCACAGTACAGTGTGATGTTCTTGTGTCTGATTTGACTCAGGACTCTTCTGAGATTGTAGCTATTTCCTGTCCTATAGAGACTTCTCTATTGTATTCCCATTTCTCCTGTTACGATCCCATTGTATTCACTCCCACCCCCATTGTATCACCACTTCTCCCTCAGCTATTACTTGGCATAATTTCCTTTGTGAAACCAGAAATATAAAAGCCTGCCACTAATGAATTCAAAGTTACACTTACAATGATAGTTTTCAATTAATTGTGGAAGTGTTATACATTCTCTCCAATCCTCAATTTTCTTATCTGTAAAATGTGCTAATTGACAGGGTTCTGGTGAGAACTGAACAAGTTCCTTGTAAAACGGTCTCTGCATTTAAATATTATTGAAACCTGTGAGGTTATAATTTGCTTTTGAAAATGGAACAAGGAGTGCCTTTTTCTGGCTATGCTTTGGCAAGGCAACACTGAAAAAGATGAAATAATTCACACTCCCTTCAATGTACTCCTCTATCCATTCTGAAACCAAGCCAAAATAAGCCAGTAGGACTCAGAGAGAAAAGAAGTAGAAAAAGATGAAGAGGAAAAAATGACTCGGAGACCTCTGCTCTGTTAAAGTGAGCGGGCTTTCCTTATTCTTCAATAAATATTTTATTCCCTTATTCGGGTTTGATATAGTGCTACAGTTTCACAATGTTAAGATTCTGCTTGAACACTGAAAGAATCTGATTTACAGTACTTCAAGTATATCTTTCCCCTTCTGTGACCATTAGCCACAAATTCGCAATGACTTACAGTCTAGTGATTTTCAGCTGGTATGCCGCGGCACACTGGTGTGCTTTGCTGCAAAAATTTTAAAAACATGCAATACCTGACCATCTTTTCCATAGATTGTCAAGTTAAAAAATGACAACAGTCAAAACAGCAATAGCCATCCGGTGTGAATGAATCAAAATTATATCCTTTTTTATCAGACCGGCAAAAAATACGTTTTGTGTGCCATAGAATTTTAGTAGTTTATGTGTGCCATGAGATGCAAAAGGTTGGAAATTGCTAACTTGCACAGACAAGATGTTTCACAATCATTTTGATGTGCCACTGCAACACGATTTGAAATATCAGAAGGGCTCTCAAGTGTTCCCTGAGCCATACAAGGCATCTGGAGACAGAACTTTCCCATAAACAAAAGGAGCTACATCATGTAAGAAAATACTGTGCTGAAAAAGGAGGGAACCCAAATAAGTAGTCAGATGAATAATTAATTTATTCATAAAATTACCCCTAATTTAAAATTCAATTATCTTGTTATCTCAAGTAGAATCAATTCAAGTCAATTCATTTATTACACTGAACAATACTTTCAAAAGTGAGATCCTATCTGAGCTTTAAACAGTAATTTGACATGTCTGTACCTTTTACCAGGAGAGAAGTCCATTTTTGAAGCAGTAAATTCACTTGGCTTCCAGGATAACATATTTGGTTCTCCTCCTCTATCACAGGTTGCTCTTTCTTAGTATCCTTGAGTCTTGTTGTGTTCAAAGGTTGAGTTTTTAGACATCTTCTCATCTCTAGTTACACTCATTGCCCACATTCTCTTATTCACTCTTTGAATATTACATGTGTGCCAAAGAGTTGCAAATTTACATTTTCAGCTCACACTTCTCACCATACTTCACATCTAACATGTTTAACAAGTTAAAACTTCATATTTAACATGTCCAAACCCAAAATATATTTTCTCCAAAACAGCTGCTTCTTCCCTCAGTCTCTTTCATCTAAATAAATGGATATACCAATCTTCCATTGGCTCAGGACAGAAACTTAAACAAGACTTTGACTATATCTTTCCTTCATATTCTACATACAATCCATAAGAAAATCCTGACAATTTCATTTTCAAATATATTTATTGCATAATAATTTGAAGCCATTTTAACTACTACCATAATCGCCCAAGCCACAATTGTACCAAGATCATTAGCCTAGCTCTACTTCTGTCTTTTCCCTGCTTTCATTCTCAAAACGAAGCCAGAATCATGAAGTAAACTCTTCCACTCAATGTTCTCCAATAGCATGTGAAGAAAACTCAATGTTTTTTTTCATGGTCTAGATGTGAAGAAAACTCAGGTTCTTTTTTCATGGTCTAGCAGACTCTATATGACCCAGAACCGTTATTTCTCTGATCCTAAAGTTAATAGACAGAGGCAAAAGACCAAGAAGAAGTAACACAATACTGAAGGAGTAGAAAAAAGTTGGAGTACTGACACTACCTGACTTTAAGATGCACTATTGAAATACAGTAATTAAGACAGGAGATATTGACAAAATAAACGAATAGATGTATGAAACAAAATACAGAGCTCAGAAAAAGACCCACAGAGATACAGTCAAACTGATCTTTGACAAAGGAGCAAAATTAATTGCATTAAATAAGCATAGATTATATTCAACAAGTGATGGAATAACTGGACATCCACATGCAAACAAGAGAATAATCTAGACACAGACCTTACACCTTTTACAAAAATTAACTCAAAATGAAACTCTGAACAAATGTTAAATGTAAAATTATAAAACTCCTAGGAGATAACACAAGCAAAAATCTAGATGACCTAATTGCAATTGGTAATTCAGCTTAAATTGTATCATATAAGTTTATCACTGTGTAACCATCTGACTTATATAAAATCCTGCTATATCTTAAAATCTGTCTTCAATATTGGCCATATCTTCTAAAACACAGGAATAAGTCTACACTACCTGAAATAAAGAAGTAAATACTTTGGCAATACCTTGGAGAACATAATAAAAGTGTAAAATTGTCTCCACATACTTTTTAAGTGATATAAGCCAATTTTGAAAAACTATGACATTTTTTCCATAAACTTTTGCAAATCCTAATGGGACTGTTCATAAAATCCCACATATGTATTATTACTTATTGTGACTATTAAATTTTACCTAAAAAGATGACACAAGACAGTGCTTTATATTTTGTTTTGTGGTGTGTGTTTTTTTTGTTTGTTTGTCTTAAACAGATTTTTCTAAGCTATTATCAAACACAGGTAATCATTAAGTGGAGCTTAACAGGGGTTATTTGGTAAGCAAACCAAATTTGTAAGTTTATATTAACATTCTTGAACTGTGACTTCAAATTTACTGTAACATTGAATTTAAGTGAGAACATGCACATTAATAATCTCCTTTGTCTTATCTACAAGATGACTCTATAACCATTTTTATTCATTATTTATTTCAGAAAGGCAGACAAAAACCACATAGTTTAAGTGTTGCATAAATTGGCAACAATGGAAATCATCTAATCCCAAATTATCGTGTCTAAATGCATTTGATATAAAATACCTTATGCCAGTGCCAATCTTTAATATTTCAGAAATTCAAGGATACAACTGGAATAGTGTAAGGACAAACTCACAATAGCACCATGTATACTAGAGAGCAAGCTATCAAAGACAGACTACAATTACCGTAAACTCAACGCAACCTGCTAAAGAACAACTTCTATAGATTGATACAGGAAATTAACAGCAAGGTTGCATTCATATTATTTCTCAGATTAAAGGGGGGTTCAATACCTGTAATTTTTCCCAAACCAGATTATTATGTAATTCTTAAATATAGAAATAAACATTTCCTTTAGAACCAGGGAAATTTCTTAGTCACAACAACTAATTTAAAAGAAATGCCTCCATTTTTTGAATGACAGCAGGGAGAGCTCTTAAGATTAGGAAAAACAGTGAAAAGTGAGAAGAAATGAGAATGCTTCTCTCATTTCTACCATTTAAACATGTTTTCTTATTCCTTAGTAACTTTAATAAGACACTTACCTTATCAGTATGATCTCCTTGTTCCGAGGCATAATTACAACATGCTCAAGTAAATGGTAAAAGAATACTAGCATCACGCCTACCTCTCTTTGGTAGCAGTGAAAGGGAACATCATCTTGGAATGGTTTTCTATAATCAATTAATCTTTTCTTCCTTAATTATTCTACTTCATGGAGACAAACCTATGGAGAAAACAGAAAACAAAAATGCTTTATCCAATTGGCCCATCAATAGTACATTTATATCCAAGTACATTTATATTCTGGTAGAGTTATACAAGATATAGTATTGTTGCCCTAACCGGTTTGGCTCAGCAGATAGAGTGTCGGCCTGCGGACTGAAGGGTCCCAGGTTCGATTCCGGTAAAGGGCATGTATTGTTGTCGCTCTAGTCCCACTTCGGGCGTCCATTTATGCCAGGGTTCATGTCCCAGCATCAAGAAGGGTTCAGGAATCTGGAACAGGCACTGCGCGTAGATGACATAGAAATCCAGAGACTAATAAAGAGTCTGGAGACGAGTTATAATTTTGAAAGGCATTGGGGGTCAGAGGACCTTCAGCTAAAGGAACTGAAGACTCCCTCCTTGTCTAGGACCCTTGCTTTTATTAACATAATTTGTCCTAAGGCAAGGTGGAGATAATACACTTCAAAGGGTAAGGTTTCAAAGGGTACAGAGTCCATTGTCAGAATGGGGGATAGCCTACGGCTGTTCAGGTGTTTGGCCAGTAGGAGGCAATAACATGTAGAGTAAGATGCCCTTTAACTGTCTGGCAGCCACAATCAGTTTCCTATTCAGGTTTGGGGAAATGCCTTTAGCCATTCCCATATGGTGACTACATGTGTGACTCAATCCCGGTTGAGTCTCCAAGTCTCATCAACCTTTTGATGAAACTCTTAAAATTATGACATGCTGGAATTGGTCTACGGCAGGCATGTACCTTGGTTGTGGGCACATCCTCAGTAGAGGGTGTGCAGGAGGCAGCTGATCGATGTTTCTCTCTCATTGATGTTCCTAACTCTCTATCCCCCTCCCTTCCTCTCTGTAAAAAATCAATAAAATATATATTTTAAAAAGATATGGTATTGTTAATAACTTTCTATGATTATTATTTTTTATAAATTCATAGTAATTGAAATTATTTTTTAAAAAATATTGATCAACTAACCAATTATGAAGAAAGCAAAAGGCATAAATAAAACAAACATGCATTTTAAAACACCCATTTAAAAGCAGTAATTGTAATTTATAAAAATATTTAGAGTTCCTCTTTATATAATGGTAGGAAAGTATATTCTAAAACGAAGTATGCAATAAATTTATTTTCATATAAGTTATTTTGAACTTATGCTATGTTATACTAGCCAATGACAAAGGACAGCTAAACAAATACCTCATAACAGTACACTTACCTAAAAACATATGTGAAAACCATGTACAAATATCAAAGAGTTGCTTTAATGTTAGAGTGAGTAGTTTCACATGATCAGAAAAAATTGAGTGCATTTTGAGTTGCAAGTTCAGGCAAGGTGAAAGGCAATGAAGTTATTTTCAAGATCCAGGGATATCTGCAACACTTGAAGATTACTTTTCACAAGGTGAGTAATTTCTGTTTGGATTTTATAATTTCTTCAACACTTCAGAGGATCTGAGTGTCCATATTCCCTCATGGACATTCTGATTTAGACACCTTGCAATTTTGAGCTCTTTCATAGAAGCACATATACAGAGGAAATGCCTCAAGCCCTGTTACAATATGGCCATCTTATTTCCACTTGTAATGTGATCAAAAGGTTAATTTGAAAAGTGACTTTATTTTAATTGCTTTGGATATTAGGCCAACTAAATGTTTTAGAGAATTTTTTCAAAGAACGCTTAATATATGAGAAATCTCAACTTAAAATTATGCAAAAGATGAAATTCAAACATCTCTATTGCTTTCTTCACTCTTTTTTATTATACTTATTGTATTTAAACTTAAAAATGTCATTCATTTGCCCAGCCAGCACCGACCTATGAACCTGGAGGACACAATTCAATTCCCTACCAGGGCATATGCCCAGGTTGCCAGATCGATCTCAACTGTGGAGTGTGCAGGAGGCAGCCGATCAATGATTCTCTCTTATCACTGATGTTTCTCTCTCACCCCCTCTCCCTTCATCTCTGAAATTAATTAAAAAATATATTTTAAATTTCATTCATTTATAAAAATGTCAAACAATACAAAGGAATATCAACTTAAACATCCTATTCCTCCATTCCCAATACAGTCTCTTTGATTTATCACATATAAAATTTTTAATAATCATCCAGGACTTTTTAATGTGCTCTCACATACTTTTACACACATGACCATGTGAATTTTTAAATAAAAATGACATCATACCATAGATAGTTTTTGCAAATTTAAAAGATTCTCTCATGGAAAAAAAAAATTGTGAATATATTTTCGCATTATTACATATCTACCTCATTCTTTTTAAAGGGTACAGAGCATCCCTTAGTGCAGATGTACCATTTTTTTTAATCAGAAATTCACTGTGAATGAACACATATGTTGCTTTTGAAAATTCCTCTTAAAATATGTTACCCTGAATATTCTCTGATTATTCTTACAGAAGTCCTTGAGCACATGTACAAGCATTTGTATAGTTTGAATATTTTGAAAATAAATTTCCAATTCAAGATTATGTGTATTTAAACTTTTTATAATTATTCATAAATAAACCTCACAATGATATATCAGTTTATTTTTCTATCAGAAAAGTATGAAAATATAAACTTCCACCCATAACGAATACTATATATAATCAATCCTTTATTTATTTTGAATATGAAATGTAAGAAATGCTATTCATTGACATAAAACAATTTGCCTTTCACTGATTTTCATTGTATCTGAACTTTTTTTTCAAGTACTCATGACCATTTATGTGACCTATCACACATTTGAATGTTATCAATTATCCATTTATGTTTTTACATACTTTGCTCCTACTGGGGTTTTTATATAGGTTTCTAAAAGCTGATTATATGTAATGGATGATATTTTATTTAGTAAATATTTCACTGATAGTCATCTTAACCTGTATCTCATATTGCACTTTTTATATTGCCTTTTATTTGAAACTTTATATTGCCAAATCCAACAATCTTCTTTATAGCTCCAAAACTTCAGTACAAAGTCTATCTTTTCCCTAATTATAAAATGATTTTCTTATATTACAATCAAGCATTTTCATGTTTTTCCACGTTGTAGTTATTTGAACATCTTCAACTTTTAGTATAGTGTTATCCAGGGATTCACATTTTTTTTTACCCAAATAAATAAATGACTTTTCTAAAAGCATTTACTTAGCAGTTTATTTTCTCTTCTTAACCTTTTAAAAGTCTGAGTTTTCCTTAGCCTGCTTTCAGCCTATCTTAATAATGTATCTATGTTTCCTCCTTTACTGCACCCTTATTTGTGTGTTAATTCATTTCCCAATCTACAAGAATCAAAGTGTTCTCCACAATCAAGCAGCACTTGTAATGAAGAAAGTACAGGCAGATAGACACGCAAGCCATTGTTTTCTGTTTAAACCCTGGGATAAAAGGTCAATGCATTTACGTGGCTATGAAACCAGAATGTGTAGTTGCCCCCAGTATAAATACAAGCTATATGAAATAATACAAAATATATTTGCTCACTTCTTATCTACAGACCGCCTCTAAGAATAGCTGTTGATATTTTCCCAAAAGTCAAAATAAATATTTGTCACTACAGGTCTTTCAGCAACAAACTTTAAAAGGAAGAGAAAACGCCAGCCAGCAATCACTTCAATATCCTTGCGCATCCCGCTGCTGTGCAGAGATATTCATTCACTGCAGCGCAATAAACTCCACATACTGACTCTATCAGGGCGCCTTATTGAGCCCCAACCGTGAACATTAAAGGAATGGCAAATTGCAGGCTGGAGAATTAACAAGAGGAAAACGAGAAGGAAAACATTGTTCTAATCATTCTTGGAGTCTTTATAATTATGAAGTTAAATCATTCCTTGAGGGTTTTATTATGGTGATAGCCCTGTATTGGAGAGGGGGACTGGCAGATTATGTTAAAATATGTTGTTTCCAGTGAGCCTGTATAAAAAGTAAATTTAGGGAAAAAAAAAACAGAAAGTGATTTGTTTCACAGAGAAGCATCATTTTGATTTTAGTCTTGCAATTCAAAGATCGCCTGATAAGAGAAAAGTGACAATAAGAAGTCCTTTCCTAAGCAATCCTGAGCAGATGTATCGAAATGGACATATCGTTTCAGTCATTGTTATTGGAATAAAGATGTATTCTCTGGATATGTATTACTATGGTTGTTGTTATTATTAAAAGAAAATGCCTTTGGCCTTCATTTGCTCATTATATTTAGAGAGGTTTAATGTCATTTTAAATCCTACAATCACAGTTCGTAAGTCTCAGTCACCAGTTGAAAAAGATACCAACTTACTCTTAAAAATAAGCTTCAGATCTCCAAATCTGTCTGTCATCACTTCAAACCTTAAACTCGTTTGCATAAATAAATAAATATTTATCGGCATTATATTTTTAAAAATAATTTTTGAGGTAAAATTTACATAACACAAAATTAGCCATTTTTGAGTGAAAAATTCAGTGGCATTTAGTATCTTCACAATGTACAACCGTCACTTCTATCTAGTGCCAAAGCATTTCCATCATTTCACAGTAAAATCCCTTACCCATTACATAGTTTTTTCTCCCATTTCCTCCTTTCTTTCATTGGTGGAATATTTTGGAGGTTCATCTGCATTGTAGAATATATCAGTACTTCATCCATTTGTGTGGACATAATATTTTATTTTATGTAAATGAAACAATTTATTTATCCATTCATCTGTTGAAATACATTTGGGCTGCTTCCACCTGTTAGTTATTGTGAATATTTTGCTGTTAACATGTGTATACATATACTTGTTTGAATGCCTGTTTTCAAAATTCTTTTCGGTATATGCCAAAAATTGTAGGGTCATATGTTTAATTTTTTGAGGAACCACCAACTCTTTACATACAGCAATACATGAGGGTTTTAATTCCTCTATGTTCTCACACATTTTTCTCTTCTATTTTGTTTTATTTTATTGTGTGACTCCTTTGGTGTTGTTTTAAATACCCACATTGAGTATAAAATGGTTCCTCGTTGTAGTTTTGATTTGCATTTCCCTAATGACTAATGATGTTGAGTATCTTTTCATGTGTTTATTAGCCATTTTTATATCTTTGGAGAAATGTCTATTTAACATTTGTATTCTTAAGCTCCATGAAATGGAAAGCAAACTTTTAGAATTCAGTTTCTCAGCAATAATTTTCAAATGCCTATTCTGTTTCTTTATTGTAAAAGCAAAAATGGCTGTCACTATTTTATTTTTCATGATCTTTCAGTTCAATTCAGAAAATGTAGGCAAAATGCTCAGAAACACGTATTAGGAAAGCTGAATGGGCCACACATGACAAAGCACCCAGCTAAGTCTTTTGAGGCTAATCAGGAAAATGTGTGCCCTAAGAAAGATCTTACCCTTTATGCCCATGTGGTGAAATGGAGATGTAATTAAAGGAATTTGACTCATAAGTGAATGGTAACAACAGCTGAGTTACAACTAATGTGGCATGAAATTTAGCAAACCGTCTATGCTTCTCCTTGAATATCAGTTGCCCTGAGGCATGTCTGACTTCACAGTCAAAGCAGAACATTGAAAAACTCTCAGCTCAAATAAGCATCCACGTGTCCCTAGAAAGTCAATACCAACTAGATATATGAAGTTCCTCTGCCACTAATAAATTATATGAAACATACATTAAATCACATTGTGGGTCCAAAATGTCTATTAATATGTGAGTTTCTAATGTCCCAAACTGCATTTCTATTATCTAGATGCATTCTGGTTTCTGAGTTGAATTAGTAACTCTTATAAGAAAACAATCCTGTTTATTTTTGAAAATTAGCCTTACTTAACCTTTTTGTATTTTTATTATAAACTAGAGGCCCGGTGCACAATTTTCATGCACAAGAGGAGGGTGGTCCTTCAGCCTGGCCTGCACCCTCTCCAATCTGGGACCCCTCGGGGGATGTCCGACTGCCTCTCACAATCCGGGACCACTGGCTCCTAACTGCTTGCCTGCCTGCCTGCCTGATCGCCCCTAACCCCTCTGCCTGCCTGCCTAATTGCCCCTAACCACCTCTGCCTGCCTGTCTGATCGCCCCTAACTGCTCCCCTGCTGGCCTGATCGCCCCTCACAGCCTCTGCCTTACCCTGCACCCAGGACCCAGGAATCCTTCCTCCGGCCGGTCACAGGCACCCAGGACCTAGGCTTCCCTCCCTCTGGCTGGCCGCAGGCACCCAGGACCTGGGCTGGCTTCACCTGGGTCGGCGGCAGCCACAGGGGACCCTGGGTGAGTAGCTTCACCCGGGTTATAGCCGCAGGCCCCCAGGACTGAGGGGCAGGTGGCTTGTCCCTCTCCTGGACTGCAGGCACAGGCACAGCCGCTGGCACCCGGGACCGCGGGGCAGGCAGCTTGTCTCTCTCCTGGGCCACAGCCTGGCTGGTCCCCATTCCTTTCTCGAGAGCTCATTTGTGCCTGGCTTGCCCCCATCCCTCTCTCCCCAGTGTTGAGTGTCTGAGCAGTTACGGTGTGATGGCGTGAGGGCATGACAAGGTGAGGATGTGACGACTATTTGCATATTAGTCTTTATTATATAGGATTATAGTTATACTTAAAGTCAGATGGCATAGCAGGTTTCAGAATTTCATCTCCATTTATTTCTTTCACTCAAAAATATTTTAAAATGTCTTTAGGGATTAGACACCATTCTAGGCATTAAAGATTTAAAATAAACCTAACATAGCCCTGTCCCTTAGAAAGATCACAGTCTAGAAAAGAAGGAGAAAATGGCGGAGGCTTAGACGGACGTGTTGGTGCTTTGTCCCGGACCAGATGGGGGCGAGCAGCTGAAACGGGTAACAATCAGCCCGATCAAGCTGGGGAGGTTCAGCTGAGAGACAGTCTGCAGCCAGGAAAGACAGAAAACTCCTAAAAAATGCGGATGGTTGGAGATTGAGGCTGAAACCTCCCTCTGGGCGCCAGCGCAGCGGCGGGACCGCGCCATCTCAGGCAGCGTTCACCGGCATCCAGAGATCGGCTACTAGCCCGGCGGCTACTGACCCAGAGGCAGCGATTCGCAAACAGCGCGACTGCAAGAGCCAAGGGGAGACCTGCACCCCTCCACGGAAAGGTTGGACTTGCCTCGAAGGTACGGTTCGCAGTTCAGGTTGGAGCGAGGAACGCGCGCGCGGGCGCAGGGAAAATCTGCGTCGGCAAAATCCGCGCTCTCCAAAATCCGTGCC
>NW_005871105.1:3187527-3349361 GCF_000147115.1 Myotis lucifugus | reverse complement strand
TTGTATGCATGCATATAAGCATAACTAATGGACATAAGACACTGGGGGGTAAGGGAGGGTAGGGGTGTGTCAAGGGCGGGGGGGAAAAAAAAGGACACTTATGTAATACCCTTTGTAATACTTTAAGGGAAAAATAAAAAAAATAAAATAAAATAAAATCGGATAAAAAAAAAAAAAAAGAAAGATCACAGTCTAATCAAATCACAAGTAAATACACAGGTATGACATGCCAAATTAAGTGCTAAGGTCATGATGAACTCAAGGTGCTATAAGATAAGGATAAGAACAAATAACCCCCATTGGACTCATGAAAGTTTTCTCAAAGAAAGGGGAACTTGAGCTAAATCTCACAGAAGAGGTAAAGTAGGGAAGTGAAACTGAAATTCTCTTTATGAATACAATGTCTTTGTTTCCCCAAGAATGCCTGGCATGCTTTCTCTCATCAGCTACCACACAATGCATATCCTTTTATCACAGCTCCTGTCCTCTGCCTTGAGACTGAAACTGATGGCAGATACAGGCCCACATTCTCACCCAGAACATTCAGGTTGATAAAATAGGAACGTCTCCAGGGTCACAGTTGCTTTTGTTACTAAAATGTATTAATTACTGAGTGGAAGCATCAAGAATGCATAGACTGTCACCAAAGTTAACACATATATTTTAAAAAGTAATTAGTATTTTGGCACTGACAACATTACTAATGGATGTAAAATTAAGGTTAACTATAGACCCCTAAAGCAGTCCAACGTTACTATAAAATTTATCATCTAAAGCAATTTCTTATGAATAAAAGAAGTCAGTATTACCACAAAAATTATTTGGTTCTAATCTTAAAACTATTTGATTGAAATCAAAATAGAAAATTATTAGATATATAAACCATATTTTTTAAAACAATTTTGTTGTTGTCAATCCTCACCTGAGGATATTTTTCCATTGATCTTTTAGAGATAGTGGAAGAGAGAGGGAAAGACAGAGAAACATCATGTGAGAGAAACACATCGATAGGTTGCCTCCTGCACACACCAACCAGGGTCCTGGGCCTGGGTGAAGCCTGCAACCAAGGTATGTGCCCTTGACCAGAATCTAACCCCAGTCCCTTTGGTCTGCAGGCCGATGCTCTATCCACTGTACCATATTTTTTTTAAAAGAACATTGTCATTACTTTTTACCCTGAATTTGATACCTATTGTGTCTAATATAGTTTTAAAAGGGCTTTTATTTTTCTAAATATTATTTTCTAGATTAATTGACCCTTGTTTCATCGATATAAATTATATAGTCACACATCTACTCTGTGGGAAAGCATTTCTTACTCTTAAGAGAATACCCGGTGTGCTTTTGCCTGTTTAAAAATTCACAATGCGAACACTAGCAACTCTGCCTCATTCTATATTGCAAAATCTAATTGTAATCATTAGCAGCCTTCATAGTAAATAAAATTTTGTTTCTATATCATCATTTTTTAGAAAACATTGAGTAATCAATAGTTATAAGTAAGCTTGAGAAATTCATGTATATTTACATTTGTCTTACCTCGTATTAATGTCATAAATGTAAACCTACTACTTGCCCTGTAGTACTTTCAGTGATGATATTTGTTACTTATTCAGTGGGAAAACCTCAGAGGTTTTTCCAATTACTATCAAAGTATTCCATGTAGAAAATTCAGAGTTGGAAAAGATATCTTCCTTGGACTTTTATCTCAGTTATATAAAGAAATATTAAATTTAATAAAAAGACAAATAATCCTATTTAAAATGGACAAAGAATTTAAATAGAAATTTCTCCAAAGAAGATATACAAATGCCCAATAATACATGAAGAGATGCTTAACATTACTGGCCACCAGAGAAATGCAAATCAAAACCACAGAGAGACTCCTCCTCATACCCACTGAGACGGCTATTATCAAAAGGAGAGAAAATAAAAAGTGCTGGCAAGAATGTAGAGAAATTGTAACCCTCTTACACTGCTAGTGGTTGTATAAAATGATGCCACCACTCTAGACAACAGTCTGACAATTCTTTCAAAGCTTAGACATCAAGTCACCATGTGACTCAGTGATGTCACTCCTAAATATATTCCAAAGAAGAATAAAAATATATATCCATTCAAAAACTTGTACATGAATGTTCATAGAATTATTATTGATAATATCCAATCTGTGGAAACAAGACAAATACTCATTGGGAATGAATAAAAATATGGTATATGCATACAACGAAATATTATTCAGCACTAACAAGATATGAAATACTGATACGTACTAAAATATGAATAAACTTGAAGGCTATGCTAATGATAGAAGACAGTACAGAAGACTGTATAATGTGGAATTCCATTTAGATGAAATATCCTGAATAGGGAAATAACTAGACACAAATATATTAGTGGTTGCCTAGGACTTGGGGAGAGAGACTTGAGGTTAGGTGGGAAATGACTTCTAAAAGTTGCCAGATTTATTTTTATGGTGGTGGTAACTTGATCATCATGGTAGTTGCATAACTCTCAATATAATGAGAATCATAGAGTTTTATCATTTAAGTAGGTTACTTGTATGGTGTGTGAATTATATCTCAATACATAGATTTTTTAAAAAGAGTGCATCAGGAGACACTATTCAGAAAGCTTGACTATAAATTTTTCTGTGTTATATTTCTCTTGAAATGAGCTGAGTCCAGTAAAAATACAAACTTTAGATATCATTAAAACAATAAAGCAAACCGAAGGGAAATATATCTTTTATTTTTATTCTTGTATTAAACAAAGAGCCTACATCTGAGAAAGAATTCATTCGTAATACATTTTGAGATGAAAACTATGAATTCATAAAAATATTTAATAAAGACTTCCAGAATCATGAATGAGGATGGTAAAGCATAGGTTGGTATTATAATAAAGAATGAAAAATCTAAAGTAAATTTGAAAAACAAAAACTGGGGTAGGTATATTGAACTTCCTAAATTCTTGAATGGCACAACTACAGTCAACATAAACTTATGTATTAAATGCTATGTTAATATAAAGAGAAAGATTATAAATCAATTTAGTAATTTAAAGATTAAATAATGATGTGTAAAATACTGAATGAACTATGTTCAATAACTCAAAATATGGTAGTGATAGAAAAAATAATTTCATTCAAAAACTGTTAAGAATAAATGAGAAACCTTCCTATTCATGCGTGTGACCTTAAATAAAAAATAACAATCCCTTTTTGGAGTGTTTGCATCACCAAAAAGTACTATTATTTTAATTTTTATAATAAATATAAGTCCTAAAGTTTTATCTAAACCTAGAATCTTGTGTTTTGTTTAACTTCTAGCAGATGTTCTGTAATTAATATAGTGAGACTCTACCCCAGCCACGCCAGGGATATAAAGATGAGTAAAAGATTATCCCCTGCCCTTAAGTTGTTCACAAAGTAGAGAGAGAGAGAAATGTAAAAGTTAATCATTACAACAGCATGACAAAATGACATGCACCAAGTGATGGCAAATAATTCACTCTATGAGGGCAGAGAAGTCTCTGGGGAGAAGATGATGCTTAAAGCAAGTCTAGACGTGAAAGTAGGAGTTAATCATGGTGCTAGAGGAAGAGAGATTTCTGGAAGGCATAGGCAATATGATGGAGGCAGGAGAGAAAAAAGAAAAAGAATAAATGAGTAACTATAAGACCTCAGCAGACTTGTAAACACTCTGATCTCTAGAGTTTATTTTGGCATGGTAACAAAGCTCTCCTCTGTTGATTAAAGCCAGCTAGATAAGTCAAGTTTGGGATTCAGGAAGGTTATTCTGAATTGCAAGTTTATAAATCATGTAGGCCATTAAATATATAGGCCTGAGGTTCAAAGAATAGTTCTGGGCTAAAGTATACATTTGGGAGGCATTAGAATATCCATGGAATTTAAAGCTATGAGAATGGAGGAGATTACCAAGAGAGTGTGGATGAATATATCAATATAGTAGACAGAGTAGAAACAGATGCAGGTAATGTAAGTGACAAGTAATATGATTGATACAATTTGTGATGAACTGTAAGAATATATTTGAGAGGGTATTTCTTACTATTGTGTTTGTCAGCAATCATAATATTTGAATTCAGGCCCAGAAGTAGTTTTTGACAATTTACTAAATGGAACAATGAAGAGGAGGCTTTACAATTAATAATAATAATAACAATAATAATAATAAAAAGAATGCAAAAACTCTTAGAGATATGAGTTAACTGATTCAAGATTAAACCTACAGTCTGCCATTCTCCCCAAAAGTTGGAAGTTATAACTTTCCATGGTGATTGGCTATAGCTTAGTAACTAAAGCAATCTTTTCTGGTCAACGGCACATCTTACTCTACCCCTATAACTTCAAGGGGAAAGGTCTCCACTTCCCCAACTCTGAATGCTGATATGAAAAACCCTGATTCTAGTTTCAAATATCACACAGTGAAAACAAGACTTGGACCTCAGGCCCAGTGTCATGCAAGGAAGGAGCACAAGTCCATCCAACCATCAGGGTGGGGAGCATCTGGCCCACGGGCTGTATGAGGCCCATGAAATCATTTGGTCTGGTCCTGACAAGGCAACAACAAGTGGGACTCAAATTTCAATAAATCTAGGAGCTTTTTTCCATAGCAACATAAATTTATAATAAGTGAATTATATTAAGTGAATGATACTATAAATATCCAAATGGCCCTTGGCCGAAAAAAGGTTCCCCACCCGTGAAGGTGAAGCAAAACTAGGACCAGGTTTCCCTTGGAAGAAAATGGGTGGATAGGGTTATGAAGAGATGTGCATTGCACTGTATTCTGTGCATTTAAAAATGTTGTACACTGTGGAATATATTACTCATTTTATTTAAAAGTGACTAATACTAGTAATTTTTATATTTTTAACAATAAAAAGTACTGCCCAGCCTGCATGGGTTAGTGGTTGAGCATAGACCTATGAACCAGGAGGTCACAGTTTGATTCCTGGTCAGGGCACATGCCTGGGTTGCAGGCTCAATCCCCAGTGTGGGGAATGCAGGCAGCAGCTGATCAGTGATTCTCTCTCATCATTGATGTTTCTATCTCTCTCTCCCTCTCATTTCCTCTCTGAAATCAATAAAAATATGTTTTTTTAAAAATCAATAAAAAGTACTGCTACCACCTTATGTTTGGATAAAGCAGTTTTCTTATGAAATAAGGGTAACTGGAAACATCAGTGTGTTCACTAAGTACAGAGCCTTTACTATACACTATTAACCTGCTGCTTTCCAACATCCCAACTACGAATTCTCTTGGACACTCTCTCAAGTAACTTTATCTTTCTTCAAATAGTTATAAAATCATAGGTTAAACCAGTGGTGGCGAACCTATGACACGCATGTCAGAGGTGACACGCGAACTCATTTTTTTGGTTGATTTTTCTTTGTTAAATGGCATTTAAATATATAAAATAAATATCAAAAATATAAATCTTTGTTTTACTATGGTTGCAAAGATCAAAAAATTACTATATGTGACACGGCACCAGAGTTAAGTTAGAGTTTTTCAAAATGCTGACACGCTGAGCTCAAAAGGTTCACCATCACTGGGTTAAATTCTTCTTAGATTCATCAGGAAACTTTAAGCCTGATTTGAAAAATAAAACCTTATTTATTAGGTTAATATTGTTTTTGCTGAAACTGATTTTGTGCTTGCTTTGGAAGCTCTACAACTTTTTAAAATATAAATAAAATAAGTAATTATTTTTACGTTTCACATTACTTATTCTTTTCTCTTTACAGTATTTTCTAATGATTTATTTCAATAAGCTGCACACTTCTTTGATCTAACATGACAGTTTGAAAATTTCATTTTTCAAGTTAATCACAGAAGACCATATTACTCACTATTTTTAATCATACTTCCTCTATCCCTAGATAAATAGTATGTACTAAGTTTATTTTTTCTTTCATTTAATTCTCTCTCTCTCTCTCTCTCTCTCTCTCTCTCTCTCTCTCTCTCCTCTCTCTCTCTCTCTCTCTCTCTCTTTTTCTTTTGGTCAATATATCATTAAAGCCTAATCCGAACAATTCTAAAAGGAACACTGGCTATGAGATTTGTAAATATTGGGCCAACCAGTCTCTTGGCCAACCAATAGAGGGGGTCCACACTGGCTACCTGCACAGGAAATATTCCCAAATGTAAAAATAAAGTAATCGTATTCTTCCAATTGTGTTTAAATAGGTCTGGATTAGTACTAGAGTATAAGAGAAGCAGGAATGTGTTGATTTATTAGACAAGTAATGTTATTACCAAAAGCAACCATTTCCCAGGTACCATCATTTCTCTTCTAAGTAATGTGCTAAATCCTTCACATAACATCTATAAGGCAGATGCCATTATCATCCCCATCCTCATACATCGCAAGGGAGTTTGCCAGAGCCCACATTTAAACCCCAATCAGCTATCTTACTTCAAAAGATATAACACTGTACTAGGCAGACTCCTAGATTTTTAAAAATATAGATATTTTATTGATTTCAGAGAGAAAGGGAGACATAGAAACATCAATGATGAGAGCGAATCATTGATTGACTGCCTCCTGCATGCCGCCTACTGGGAATCTAGCCCACAACCCAGGCACGTGCCCTTGACTGCAATGGAACCCAGGACCCTTCAGTCTGTATGTTGACACTCTATCCACTGAGCCAAACTGGCCAGGGCCAGACTCCTGGATTAAAGGAAAGTAGTTAGGAACACTTTAAGCCAGGATACTCTGGTTTGCAATAGCTCTCGGCACATCCTGATTTATAGAAATGAGAGGACATTTTTCCAGTCATCAGAACAATGACGAGCCACAGTTCTTTTATAGTCAAACTTATTTTTATGAGACTATAGTTCTCACTGATTATAACACAATTGCAGATATATAAAAAAATCTATACTCTGTTGTTTTGATGTATTAGGTATGTGCTCAGTATGGTGAGGAATCTGTAAGCAAAGGATTTGTTTTTTCTTCAATGCTCTTTGGTCTATCTATACCTTCAGCCATGAGCAAATAGCTCCATATGAATTTTTATCAGATAATGTGTTCATATCCATAAGACATTTCCCCAGCACTTCTATTGACATATCTTAGCTTAAGCTAGGTATTTGCACAGGAAAAAAAAAACACACGTGTACAAATCCCTAAAATAAAATTGTCCAGGAAATAACATTATTTGTAAACATAACATGACAGCTTCACATTCACATCCCATTAAGGGTCCATGGTGCAATCTATTTTAAGATAGCCTTCAGGTTTATCTTTACATTTACAAAATAAATGGAAATTCTGGGAGTTTACTAGTGCGGGGAAGCTGTGAGTGTGTAATATTTCATGTTTCTGTGATTTTCTCATCAGCCATATTTGGTTATTGAATCTATATCTCCTTCATTTAGTATTACAAGTAAACCACTCCCCAAAGACAGTTGATTGCTGAATTAAAACCTGAGGAGTGAAAGAAATAAATGCATGCACTGTTTGTACAGCAATATATCCAGCAGTGTACTCTAAGACATTATGAGCTAAAGTAATGCTGTAGAATGCTAGCAACAAAGAATTTAGAGCAGACTCAGAGGGAACTCATAATCATAAAGTCATCCTTAGACAAGGATAATAAAAACACCGTTACAGTAAACAGACTGAGTCCTCAATAACACCGGATAAATCACAAGGTGAAAAGTGGAAACAGCAAACCACAGACATCATTTGAGCAGGGTAGAGAGAAATTACCAAACAATGAGGTAATAGAAATGTCATAGCGCTGGAGCCAGTGTTCATTACAACTTCTCTCAGTGCCATCCATTTCCCTTAAAGGTCATAGAAACTTCGGGAATGATGAAACAGTTTTCTTTTCTTTTTCTTTTTTCCCCCTTCTATTTTGAATTTTTTCCTGTGAAAGTCTTACCTGAGATCTGACTTGAAAGTTGCAATAGCAGCCCTTGGTTTGGAGAGGAAAGCAAGTATATTTTCTCCTGTAACGGATAGCAATCATAACCCACTATTCTTAATAATTCTAATGTTGGAAAATATACAGAAAAATGGGTTTAAAATCACTGATGAAATATTATGAGAAGTAAATTCTCTAATAATTCAAAGGCAGAATTCCCACTTTTAGACCCATGGAAGGTAAACATGGGATGCTGGGCCATGAACCTTATTTAGAAATTATGGATGATCTTCCTCCTGCTAATGATAAAATCAGGTGTTCTAAGCCTTGTCAAGCTAGAGCATGTTTCTTATTTAAAGGAATCCCTATTTGTTAACCAGTTTTACCAGTGCTATATAGTGATGAACAACTAGTACACCACTTGCATAATGAGGAAGTCAGGAAAATTAGATCTGGGGTCAAGAGTTTTTAAAAGTCAAAAGTTATCAATCTGAACTGCCAGGTCCTTGGCTAAAAGTTGAAGAAACTAATTCGAGTTTTTCTTTTATAATTAAAGAAATATAACCTTTGACTTTAGAAATTATTTTGAGAGTACTTGATTAATTCTGTGTGTGTGATAATTTAGACCTGGGTTAGACCACAAAGAAGCTGTCAAGAGGCATATAGACCCAATAAAACTGGTAGGAAAGATCAGATAGGCAGTTTCCAAGACCCATAGATCCTGATGATTCTGTAGATTCTATCCGATTAATCAATTTAAATTTCACATGTAGTACCAAATTCCACATATGTCTATGAATTGTTTACATATAGGCTAAGCTACTATAAAAGAGGCCCAAAATATGGCAGCTCAAACAAGATACTTTTTTCAGTCTCTCTCACAAAATAATTCAGAGGAAGTAAGCAGTCCAGGGCAGGTAGGCTAGTCTGCTCAACAAGGAGACCGAGGAGCTCAGGTTAGCATGAAGACCCTGTCAGCCTTACTAGGTGCCTTTCTGCTTTTTCTCTCCAGGTATTGAACTGGCTATTGCAATATTCATCATTGTCTCCACAATGAGAAGGCACTCAGAGGGAATTAAAGGCAAACCAGTCTTCATTGGCCTGGCAATAGTACATATCACTTCTACTTGCATTCCATAGTCACAGGGCCACACCCAGCGGCAAAGGAAGCTGGAAAATCAAATGTCAAGTTATGCAACCCTAATACTGTCTCTGCGTGTCTCCCTGTGTGGCCCTGTGTGGCTGAGTGAAGAATTCTATTGCTCTAAAGGTAAAAAAAGAGAAGTAGTGAAGGAAAATGATGAGTTGTCTCTGTCATGTATTTTCTGTATTTGGAAGTAGAATGTGAACATTTGTAGCTAACTCAGTCAACATGCCTTGGAAGTGGGGCTAATATAACATTTCCCCAAACATTCCAGCCTTTATATATTCCAGCAATAAAGATAGTGATTCAGAATTAATCCAGATAAATTAATGGGCAAGAATTATGGCATCATCAGTGGTGATGTGAGATACTCTGCTTCCATTAGTGACTAGCTATAGTACTACAGTTAATGAAGTTTCTACCTTTTCAACAGAATTAGAGCAATGGACTCAGTTTTAGAGTGCCAAGAAAACTAAGTAGTATAGTATTTATTAATATAATAGTAAATTATATAAAAACGGCAAGGAAAAATGAATCAAGGACCATATTTCTCTACCTCATAGGATTCTATTTCATGTTCTAAATGATGCCATAATTTTTTGGCTAATAAATTACTTTTGATCAATTTATTGTGTCATTTCCTAATCATCTCTTTGTCCAATTGACATTCATAAAGTAGATAAATTTCACTTAACATTGAAGTATTTTTATATCTAATTTAGATTTGAAAATTATGGGACAGTTTGTCTTAGTGAGTCCTTAAAGATAATGTTATGGAATGAATTACTGTCCCCAATTTCCATGACCCCCTACCCCCCATAGAATTATTTATCAGCATTCATTTTCATGTGAATTACAGTATACTCCTGTGGTACAAATATACTTTCTCACTAATTTATATCAGCTTAACCATGTGACTTATTTTAGCCAATAAAATGTGGAAAGAGTGGCCATTATTCAAATTCAAAGCAAAAGTGTTATCAAGATTGTGTCTGACTAACGCAGGGAATGACCTAAGGTAATTGCTCAGCTATTTCTTCCACTGGATGTGAAATGGCCTTCTTAGTAGACTTGCATTCAATTATATGCCTCAAATTATTTCCAGTGGGATTTCAAAAATGAAAAATGGAGATTATAGTCATGTCCTTCTCCAAGGCCTACCTTGTCATTTTTAGATTAACACTAAAAGTACACATGTGATCTATAATTCATAATTAGCAATATATTACAAAACCTCCATATGCCTAATAGGGTATAACATTAAGCCTATACTCTAAAGTTTTAAAACTATATGGAAAATATAAATTTAAAGAGAAAAAAGGAAAGCTATTAAAAAGACAATAGGCTTTACAAGGGAAACCTAATTGAATTGGAATTATTTAAACTAGAGAATAATGGACTGCAAGGTGAATAACTGTTGACTATGGAGAGTATAATTATGAGGATCATGCCAACTTGCTCTGCATACACCAAAAACAAAAAAACTAGACGTGCATTAAATTTGGCAATCCCTTCCTCCATCCTAGCACCTGCCCCCATCTCCTCAGTATGGATTTAAATGGTAAATAGGACAATATCACTTTAGGGTATGCATATTTAATCTTTCCAACACTGTAGTGAAAATGTTTGTCTTCCACGAGACTACAAGATAGTATGTAGTAAACTGCACGTGATGTATTTAAAGAGAGAAAGCTGACATTATAGTTTTTCTTCAAATCAAGTCCTATATTTTAAAATAAAAGTATAAAAAGAATTAAAAATTGAAAGAACAGTTTTTAGCGTGTATAGAATAAATTGTTTTAAACAAGTGGAAAGAGAGATAAAGTTGTTGATGTAGATGCAGTAGTCCTCTTTATCCATGGAACTATGTTTTAAGACCCCAGGTGCTGCCTGAAATTGTGGATTGTATCAAACCCTATATATGCTATGTTTTTTTCTATGCATACATACCTATGATATAATTTAATTTATAAACTGGGCCCAGTAGGACATAACAATAGTAACTCGTACTAAAATATTACCATGATACGGCTTCTCTTTGACATATCTGAATTGCCAGCATCACTGTTCTTATGCTTCGGGGCCATTATGAAGTAAAATAAGGGTTACTTCAAGGCAAGCAGTCTGATACTGCAACAGTCATGCTGATAACCAAGACAGCTATTAAGTGGCTAATGGACAGGTTGCATGTGCAGGGTGGATATGCTGGGTAAAGGGATGATTCACATCTCAGGTAGATGGAATGGGACTAGAGGAGATTTCATCCTGCTATCCAGAATGGAGTGAAATTTAAATGCTGTGAATTAAATTTTCTTTTGGAATTCTCCATTTGATATGTATAAACTATGGTTGACCACAGATAACTAAAACCATGGAATGCAAAACTGTGGGTAAGGGAAGACTCCTGTACTTTCTATCTTATAAAATGTACACAGACTTTGCTTTTTTTAAAAAAATTATTGATTGATTTTAGAGAGAGAGAGAAGGGGGTGGAGAGAGAAACATCAATGTGTTATTCCACTTACTTACGCATTCATTGGTCGATTCTTGTATGCGCCCTGATAGGGGATTGAACCCACAACCTTAGCATGTCAGAATGATGCTCTAATCAACTGAGCTACCCAGCCAGTTGATTAGAATATTGTTTTGTTTGCTTTTGCTTACTATGCCATTTGCAACTTCTATCTGTTTCTACAAACTGCACATTTCTCATTGCCAACCTGTCAACAAATCACTTACAGCCTTAAGGCTGTTTTTCTATGTTTATTTTCTCTAATATTATCTGCCATATATGAATATATACTCATAATTCACTCTCTAGTCTTCCCACACCAGATAGTCTTGCTTGAAAAACTTGTCTTATTTCCATACACCAGCGTTCTCAAAACCACGCGGTATAGGCAGAATTTTGATTTAGCCCCCAACATTCATGTCTGCCTGCTGTACACACCCTGTATACAGCCCGCTGCTGGGTATGGTCAAGTTATGGCAAAGGGATTTTGCAAATGTAATCAGGGCAGGAAGTCATTTCAACATGTTTTAATCATAAAAAAATGTTTTCTAAAAGGGTCTCTGACTTAATCAGGTGGGTATCCTTAAAAACGAAGAGATTCAAAACCTATGTGGGATTCTCCTGCTGGTCTCCAAAACACAAACTGGCCACAATTAGGAAACTGAGCTCTAGAAGCTGAGAGCAGGCCCTGGCCAACACCTTGTGAGAAAAATGGAAACCTCAGTCCTACAACTGCGAGAAACTAAATTCTGCCAAAAGCCATGTGATCTTGGAAAATGACCCTGAGCTCAAAAACACAGCTTGGCCAAATCCTCAGTTGCAGCCTTTTGAGACCCCGTGCAGAAGATCTAGCCATGCTGTGATGGGACCTTTGATCTAGAGATTTGTGAGATAATAAATTCCTCTTGTTTTAAACCACCACGTTTGTACCAGGAAATTACAAATGGAAATTTGTTATACAATATATGTTATACATGCCCAGATGAAATCTGGAAATCTAAATATTTTGATTCTTCGTGTTCTTTAAATCAGTCAGTAACCACACACATGCCCCCTAAACAATTAAATAATTAATGAATTAATTAAACAGAAAAGAAAGCCCTATTGACATTCCATGTCTCCTCCAAAATGTTAGCTCTCAACATATTTTATCAGTGGACTCCTGTACATAAATAGTGCGGGCAACTAAATCAAAATAAGCAGCTTCGGATGGAGCATAAAAAGTGATATTAAAAATGACAATTATTGAAAAATCTTAAAAGCACTACCTGTATATTTGCCTGGGAATCAATCATGTCAAATATGAAGACATAGACAGAGAAAAACTTAAATTGCAGTGTCAATCTTCCTGCCTATTTCATTTCACCGTACTGAGATGTAGCCTCGCCGTATATAGCAGGCTTGCCAAGTTCTGTGCCTCTTCTTGGACATAAAGCATGGCTACTACAATTAGTCACCCTAAGAGATTCAAATTCTGTTTCTATTATTTTTGCTACTAAATAGTTGTTTGCAGGAAGAAAGAAAAAATGATGGTGAAATATATTGTCTTGCCACCTCTATAATTTTTTTTCTTTCTTTTTAGATGTAAACCCAGTAACTTCTGTGCCAATGATTTCAGCCGTTCTCTGCTTAATAAAGCACAGCTAAAGGTAAAATTATTTGTTTTTCTCTTTCAAATACATCCAGAAAATATATTAAAATGTTATCGCTAAATAATTTCCCCTACGGCAATGTGAAATAGACCTTTTCCTGCCATTTGATGCCATTAATGGATTGGCAAAAGCCACAGCATTGAATACAAGATATAACACACACTGCACCAATGCCCAGTTCCATTTGAAGGTCGCCAACAGGAACTCTTGACAATAATAACTCAAATCAAAATGTGTTGCCTTGAAATTCCTTTTCAAATTTTTTAAAATTTCTGCCAGATTCCCCTTCATCTGCCCTTTACTTTTCACTTACACATTACAGACATTAAGTACTCTCTCTGCTGGCCAACGTGGTTTGAATTAATTGGCCTCGTGCCTGTCAGCAAATATTTGGTCTTAGCTATTGTAATTATGGAAGCCGGTATAAAAACTCAGTCTGGATTCTAACGTAGAAAGTTATTTCTACAACTTTTGATCGATGGATTATTACATTTATGATTAGACTAGGTGAGATAGGGAGTGGACAGAGGTTTCCTAATTACCTTGTTGCAGAAAAGCATTAGAAACCACATAACGGTCACATAGAAAGACCATTAACATTCCCAAAGTGAATTCTATGAAAACATGTCATACTTGTTCAGTCTGAAAAGTGAAGGAACGATTCATAGCAGTTGAATGTCAAAATATATAACAGCTTCCCCATAAGGCACTTTGGTGTGGGAAAATCCTGCACATGTTCATCACGTACTCATATACTGTAAAATAAATGCTTTCCTGATTCAAAATGGGTGACAGCCTTGTACAATTTTGGCAGAAATAATTTTCTCCTATCTTTTATGAACAACTTCTGCATTATGTCAGTTCTCTTAATGAGCAGTGCAAAATGTCAAACTCTGAAAGGAAAAGAAACACATTTATATATTGTTAGCTTAGCAATGAATTCAGACTCACAAGGCAAAAATATTATAACTTAAGTCTAACTTACAATGGCCAAACTAGATTTTCAGAAAAGGAATGGAAATGTCTGATTGCATATTCACAGGAGCAATCAGCTAGCCAGAGAGTAAAAAAGACATTTGCTAATGTCCAAAGGCATGCTGTCTGTTTCCTGGGATGTGTTCCATGCCTTAGGTCACGATAATCGTGTTGCTGGCCCTGTCCCTGACCTCCTACTGCATATTACCTTTCCCATTAGTATTTAAGTCTAAAACACACCTGCCTAAGTGCCTAAAACTTACGCTAAATGCCTGCACAATACAGCTAAATGGGCTGAATGCAACCCAACGTAGAACCTTCCAAACATGTGTTTGAAATGCACTCATAGAAGTATTTTTATGCAAAAATGACAGAAAATGCAATAGAAAAGAAGCCCTCTAACAAAGCCATAGCCAGATGGTGTCATTTATCGGGGGCCAGCTCATATTTCGGAGCTTTTGAAAATGTCACAGCTTATTGCTGCTGATCTAGATTTGCATCCTAAATTCGGGAAAACCCTTATCATGTGAATGTTATGATATTTGTCTTATTATCTATCATTTGGAAAATGCCTTTAATTTTTTCGAAAAAAATTTATAGATTTTTGTACAAAAAATGTATGTTCATCATGGAAAATTAGGAAGCAATGTGAGAAAAATGTAAAAGTAAAATATTACTGATCATGCTATTGTGTATATTTTGCTTTGTTTCATTTTATGCATTTAGATAAGTTTGTTAGAGAGCTTATAAAAATGAAGTTGAACTAGAGAGAATTTTTTAAAACTTTCTCACTAAACTGAAAGTTACATGTGACCATTTTTCCCATATCAAAAAATAAATATATTTAAATTAACATTTTAAATAGTTGGGTACTATTCCACTTTAAGATGATCATGTAATTTATTTACCAGGACAAAACTGTACGCTGCTTTTTGTTATGTTTTAGATTTTTAACAATCCTACAATAAATATTCTTATACAAATAACTTTTTTCTCTTGTTAAAATGTTTGCTTCGAGTAAATGCTTAGTAAATCCACTGAGCCAAAGTGTATTTGTAAGTCTAATAGCACATATTACCATCACCTGCAAATGTTGCATTCATTAAAAGATCGAAAGAGATTGTAAGAGTTCTTATTGACACAAAGCATCAGAAACACTAGGCCAGTGGTCAGCAAACTGTTGGCTTGCAAGCCACATGCGGCTCTTTGGCCCCTTGAGTGTGGCTCTTCCACAAAATACCACGTGCAGGCGCGCATGTACAGTGCGATTGAAACTTCGTGGCCCATGCGCAGAAGTCGGTATTTTGTAGAAGAGCCACACTCAAAGGGCCAAAGAGCCGCATGTGGCTCGCGAGCCGCAGTTTGCCTACCACTGCCTAGCCAGGGGTGGGCAAACTTTTTGACTCGAGGGCCACAATGGGTTCTTAAACTGGACCGGAGGGCCGGAACAAAAGCATGGATGGATGGAGTGTTTGTGTGAACTAATATAAATTCAAAGTAAACATCATTACATAAAAGGGTACCGTCTTTTTTTTTTTTTAGTTTTATTCATTTCAAACGGGCCGTAGTTTGCCCACGGCTGGCCTAGACCATCTCATCGGGGCATGTTAAAAAACAAACAGACCCCAAATTGTAGGTACTTTTGCTAAGCCACCAAATGAAGATCTCACTTAATTACATCTTGGTGCTCCCAGAAATGGAGTCTTACACCAAGAATCTTAAAACCTGCTCAGTATTACTTAGACATCTACCTGATAGACCTCTGTCATCCCTTAGAGCAGGGTTGGGAGACCTTTTCCTGCCAAGGGCCATTTGGATATTTATAACATCCTTAGAGGGCCATACAACATTATCAACTTAAAAATTAGGCTGCCGTATTTTGCCAAACATTTAATTAACTCACGGGCCTTATACAGCCAGCGGGCCGGACATTCCCCACCCCTGCCCTCGCAATAACCAATCACTTTTTCACTCGTATCACTTCCTTGTTCCTGTTCCCTTGTGCATATAAAGCTTTCATTTTGTACAGAGGCTCTGAGTTTCTTTCTGTTTTCAAGACTGGATGCTGCCTATTTCATGAATCTTTAAATAAAGCCAAGATCTTTAAAACTTACTCAGTTGAATTTTGTTTTCAACAGGCAAAGAGTGGTAACTGTTATTTTTAATTTTTTTGTTTAGTAATGTGACTAAATATTTTCACATATTTTGACTAAATATTATGTATGTATTGACTGTTCATATCACTTTGTATTTCTCTATTAGAGTATTTGTCTTTTACATGTTGACTTATAGGTATTTTTATTATTACTTCTCTGCTTTACATTTTTTAATTTTTTTTAATTTTTATTATTTATTTATTTTTGCTTTTGTTAACCGTCACCCGAGGATATTTTCTCCATTGATTTTTTTAGAGAGAGTGGAAGGGAGGGGGGAGAAGGGGAGAAGAAGAGAGAGACAAACATCGATGTGAAAATGACACATCATTTGCTTACCTCCTGCAGGCACCCCAACCTGGGCCAGGGATCAAACCTGTGCCCTTTACTGGGAATTAGTTGTTGTTGTTTTAATTTTATATATAATAATTTTGGTTGTGTTTTATATATTATTTATATACCCTTTCTTTTATGGTTTCTTTTTGTTCTGTTTGTAACTTTAGATCTTTTTACAAGCCAAGTTTATAAAATTATAAACTATATTTTCTTCTCGGATTCATTTTTTTAATCAGTTATTCCAACACCTTTCTTTCTTCAGTGATTTAAGATGTACTCTCTATCATATACCAAATACCTATATTTACTTGGATGATTTTCCCCCATAATATTTGGAACCATATTTAACTAAGTGTGTTAATGTCAACCAAAATGATCAGTTCCATAATTCAACATTTGTTGGTGAGCTGAGGTGGAGATTTTGCTTTGGGTGACATAAATATGTTAATATCTTTCAGTCGTTTAAAAATGTCAGCACATGTACTAAAACTGGAATGATTCAGAAAAGATCAATATGGCCCCCAGGTAAGGATGGCATGCAAATTTGCAAAGCGTTCCATATATTTTCTGTAATACAGTCAACCATTAAAATAATTAATTAATTAATTAATTAAAAATTTAAATAGAATGTCTTTGCATTTATATCCTTGCCAATCCAAATAACATCCAGACTATGATATTGTGTATCTAGTCAATTAAGCAAAACCTAGAGTTGGCTAAGGTTTAAGATCGAAAAAATATATCCAATTCACTTTGCTCATTTAGTCACCCAACAACTTTTCTAACCTCTGGGAATGAAAAACAAAACTCAAAAATTAAACTAAACAAACAAACAAATGAAAAAAAATTAAAAGCAATATAACCTGTCCTTGTGAGGTTTACTTTCTAAGCATAAGTGGGTATAAATGTGTTTTTGACAGGAGGGTGTGGAGAACGGAAAATAAAATATATAGGTAATAGAATATGTGAGTATGCAGACAAAGAAAGCAGAATAGCAATTTGACATGTGTGTTGGCAGGCTGTAGAGGGTGAAGGGACCACCCTATAGCTGTTTGTGAGGGAATTTTGCAGGCAAAGGTAAGAGCAGATGCAAAGACTCTGGCCCCTAAAATGTCTGCAGAGGCTAAGCAAAAGGGAAAGCATTAGGAAATGAGGCTCAAGGGTTTGGTGTGTGTAGGAATTGCACCAGTTGGGAAGGCTATAGACCATGGTGAGGTTTTCAATTTAACACAGATCATCACTTAAGCATCATCTATCTATAAATATGCCTACTAATTTTGACCAATTTACATTAAGTTTTTTTCAACACTAAAAATTAAGTAATTCTGTCACTGTTAAAGACACCATCTGCAAATGTTATTCAGTAAAAATAAAAAAATTACTGATGATAAATAACATACATCCAAATGGTGAGCATTATTTACAGTTGTGTTTTCAGCAGCTATAAGTAACGAGGCCATAAATAACTCTTTTTTTCTTCCAACACAGACTGTAAATTCTTAGCTCTATCTCGAGTTTGACTTACACTTCCAAAGCTTGCTTCTTTTCAGACATATAATTTCTATTGCCTCCAATACATACGATTTTATAAAGCCACCATCTGTAATAAAACTGCCATAAGGGTGATTTTTTATCCTAATTCATAGTACCATATCATAGCTACATCATTTATTTTATATGTATTTGTATTCAAAAATTAAGCCTGTGGAAATTTTAGTCCATATTTCAGTCAACTAAATTTTTCATCATGAAGATTTCCACACGTCTATGGCCTATGATAATTCTTATATTTCATATTAAAAATATATTTCATATACATATGAAATGGCACTTTTCACTTTATTTGTTCAACAGACATTTTGTTAATACTATAAACATGTAGGAAAATTCTTTACTACCACTGAGAAATAATGTTTTATTTTGCTTGAAATAAATTATACTTTCTTTCTTATGCCCACTTTGAAACATATACAAGCAAAGACTCCAGTTTAAGAAAAAGGGGGGCCTAGTATGATGTTACATCATAGAAAGTAATACTTGAGCTTAGGGTCAGAAGGACAGAGGGGAGTACATGACAGAGACACTCTGGAACACGAGCATCACATCTGAGAGTGGAGGCTGCTACGACTCGCCAATTACTTGCATTCAGGAATGCATGTTCATTTTGCCACATCTTCCAATTTCCCAAAAATGCCAGAAATCTGTATTTTTAAATGAAATGTACCAATTAAAAATATCTGAATTCTTTTCAGAACATTACATAGGTTTGACAAACTATACAAGCTATGTTCAGCATCTTACCAATCACTTTATGATGTTCACCTCAAAATAATATCCATTTGATAAGATTTACAGGATGAGAAATTAAAGGGAAGACAAGAAAGGCAGTGTTCAAAAATAAAACCCAGAAGACAATTTCCTAAGTGAAGAAAGGTACAACTATAAAAAGCAGAGAATTTTAGGAACAAAAGGAAAATAATAATAAAAACAAAACCTACACCCAAACACTGAACAAATATGAAGAAAAATAATAATAAAAACATCGATTAGCTGCCTCCTGCACACTCCCTAAGCACCAGGGAAATGCAAATCAAAACTACAGTGAGTTAACATCTCACACTTTTCAGAATGGCTAGTATCAGAAAAAAAAAAAGAAAAAGAAACAACATGTTGGTGAGCATGTGGAGAAAAGAGATCCCTTGCGCAGTGTTGGTGGGAATTTTAATTTACATATTGAGGTTTCTCAAAATATTAAAAATAGAACTACTTTATGATCCAGCAGTCCCACCTCTGAGTATATATACAATAGAAATTTAAATAGGGTCTTGGAGAGATACCTATAATTTTATGTTTATGAAGCATTACTCACAATAAACTAAGATATGGAAACTGCCTAAGTGTTCATCAATGGATGACTAAATAAAAATGTAGTGGAATGGAATGGCATGGAATGGAATGGAATGGAATGGAATGGAATGGAATGGAATGGAATGGAATGGAATGGAATGGAATGGAATGGAAAATTTAGCCATGAGAAAGAAGGAAATCCTGCCTTTTGTGACAACATGGATGGACTTCGAGGACATTATGTTAAGTAAAATAAGAAAGACAGAGAAAGACAAATGCTGCATGGAATCTCTCATATATGGAACCTGAAAAAAAAGTCTATCTAGTAGAAACAAAGTACAAAAGTGGTTGCCATGGGCTAGAGGGGAAAAGGAAGGGAAAATAGAAAGAAGTTGATAAAAGTATTCAGAATTTCAGATATAAGATCAATATGGTCTGAGGATCTAACATAAAACACTGTGACTATAGTTGATGGCACTGTATGGGGTAACTGAAATTTACTACAAGATAGGATTTAAATGTTCTTAGAAACAAAAATAGATAAATATGTGAGGTGATAGATTTGTTAACTAACTAGACAATGGAACTTTTTATAATGTATACATTTATCAAATAATATTGTAAGATTTATCTTACAGTTTTATTGTCAATTGTGCCTCAATAAGGCTGTGTGTTTTTTTCAAAAAATGAAATATGAGAAGCAGCATTTTCATTTTAAGGAGAATCCTTGTCTGAATAGAAACCTCAATTTACTTTCTAGTGCTCAAGTTTCTTAGAAACAACTTTTAAAAATATATATATATATTTTATATATTATATAGTCTCCTGCAAGGTTTTTTTATAGAGAGGAAGGGAGATGGATAGAGAGTTAGAAACATCGATCAGCTGCCTCCTGCACACTCCCTACCGGGGATGTGCCCACAACCAAGGTACATGCTCTTGATTGGAATCAAACCTGGGACCCTTGAGTCTGCAGGCCGACACTCTATCCACTGAGCCAAACTGGTTAGGGCTAGAAACAACTTTTAAATGATGGCCTTATCAACAATTGCACTAGCAAAATGACAATGAAGAAAAGAGAAATTCTTGTTTTAATACTTGTCTCTGGATCTTTAAAAAGGTGCTAGTTTTGCCTGAACCAAGTGAGCTGGAAGGCCAGATAATGGTACACACACATCTGCTATCTTTGTTACCACAGGTCTCAGCCTCATTGCTAAGCTTGTATGAACAGTATAGGTAGTGGGAACAGAATAGTTAGAGAAACATCCTTCTGCCTATAAAACTAATATACTGCTCAGAAGTATCACTTCCATAACTAAAAGCATTCAGCTTGGCCACTTCTTTCAAACAAAGGCTAACCTCATTCCACAAGCATCCACAGTTGCTCCCAAGCAATATCTCCATTTTTGTTCTACTATTTTCCAAACATTGCTTCAATTATCCTGCATGTCAAAAAGATTAGTCTTCTCAGCATACTAGAACATGTCTGATAACTTCCCATGGGGCTATCTTTGCTTTTAAACATAACTTGAGCTGAAAAGCCTTCTCTAAAATATGAGATATTACCTCATCTTCAAGACACAGCTCAAAGGCTATCACCTCATTGAAACCTAGTGTGCGAGTGTACTTACAAGACTCATGTCTTTAATGGGTCTCTCAGCATATTGGGAGCATTTAAATGAATGTGCCTCTCTTTCTTTCTTTCTCTCTCTCTCTCTCTCTCTCTCTCTCTCTCTCTCTCTCTCTCTCTCTCTCTCCCCACTCTCCAGAGCACTTTCCCCAAAGTTCTTGTTCATCCCCTTCTTCAATGTGAGTTTATCCCAACAGTTACAAAGTCTCCTGCAAGGTTTTTAACCTAGAAACATCATTATTTTACTATATTCGATGAGACAAATATGTACAAAATAAATACACGTACGTGGGCTACATAGAGTTTAGTGATATTCCACATTCATTAAGTCATTTATTTAGCAAAACTTAATGAACACCTACTATATGTCAAACACTTTTCTAGGCTCTAGGGATATAGGAATAAACAAGGTTAGTGGATACAGACAATAAACCTATATATAACAGATTTTTAGGTGATGGAAAGTGCTATGAAGACTAAGAGGATAAAGAGTTTCAGGGGTTACTGTTTGGGTAAAACGGTCATTGATCTCCTTTCCAAAGAGAAGACAAATGCACAAAGATCTGATTTCGTCAGGCTGGTTACCTCTGTCAAGTCTATTTCAACTAAGTTATCTTTCGGTGTTGTTACCAGTATTGGAAACATTTTATACTTAAATGTTCTAGTCAAGATCAGGCTTAGTATTCAATTACTTTTTTTAGAATTTTTAAAAATTAAATGTATTAGGGTGACAATGTTTAATAAAAGTATATATGGGTTTCAAGTGTACAATTCTATTCATTGAGCTATTTAATTCTTGTGAAAGAAAAGAACTCCATAAAATCTAGAGTCTTCAGCACTTTCAAACCAGATGCCTAGTTTTGTAATCACTTTTTTATTCTTTACATGCAGATTTACCTAGTGGGAACATTTTTGCTTCTATTTTTCTATCTCTGAAATCTGAAGCATCTTTAGAATCATTCTCAGCCAGGGACAGCCATGACATATTCATTGCCACGCACGTACAAACTTGTCACAGCTTTTCATATTGTCACCACTTTGAATTATGTGTACTGTTGATAGTTCATGTATTGAATTTAATTGCCATTTCATGTTAGCTTCAAAAAGATTACACTCTGCTTCTGCTTTAAAATGAAATGTTGTGTTTTTACCCATAAGTGCTCAGAAACAAAACAAGCAGGGCATAAATGTGAAGCAAATATTGGAGGAACGGCGTGCTCTCATCCCCACGGTCTCTCATCTCCCAGCAGGCTGGAGGGGGCTTGTTCACATGGTAGCAGCAAATGTGAAGAGAGAAAGGAGAAGTGCGGAAGTCCTCTTGAGGACTAGGCTCCCAACTGGTACAGTGTCACTTTCACCCAAGCTGGTGACAAGACCAAGGCATATATGCAAGGGGCAGGGAAGTAGACCCTTTCCCTTGATAGCGAGAGTAGTGGAGGACTGAGACTTCTTTACAAGAAATCTACCCAAGATCACATACCACCGTCACAACCAAATGCAAAAACAAACAAAAAATCTGGCAATTCCCTTTAATAAATGAAAGAAATCTCCAAAGCTCCCAAAGTTGAAGTGACTAACTCATGTCATTCAGGTGTTGCATAGGACTGTCATTAAGTTACATGCATTGATTGGTTAGAAACTTCTCACTTTGATCAAAACCTGCATAACTGTGGTTGGCAAGTGATTCCACTGATGCAGATAGAAGCTGAAGTTGTAGCCCATAGCCTTTCCTGACAGAATATTGACATGCCTCAAAATTATGCTCTCAATAGTAAAACTGTTAAAGGTTTCAAGATCGAGAAAAGATTACATATGTTTATGTTCATGGATCTAGAAGAGCTCTTTCAATAAATATAAATATTTTAAGTGATAAGAGCAATTTTCTATGATTTAACTGGTAGTTATTTTTTTGTGGTACAAAAAAGTAATGACACATTTTAATTAATGACGTATTAAATTTTCTTGGGGGGAATAAAAAAGACACTAAAAGTATTCACCTGCTTGATCTGCTCCTACCATTATGGATATACTCATCACATATTCAAGACATAATAAAGGTTTTGCATTTTAGGTATGAAATTAGATAGCATACTTGCACATGGCTATTTATTTCTTCTCACAACATGGGTTCCTAAACTTCAGTGAGTTTGAGAATCACTCTGGCATTAGGCCCTTAGGAGATGGGGAGAGTGGAATCCAGGAATCTACACTTTGAACTAGTTACCCAAGTCACACCCCAGAAAACACACTTGAGAAAGTTTGACTTATACATTTTTCCCTTAAACTAGGTGGAATATAATGTTTTAATAATGATTTTTAAAAGGTTTAAAATACTAATATGAAAGATACACATCAACTTTCCACTAGATTTCTACTTGGAGGAAATAGGATTAATGAAAAGGAAAAAGAGACGTTTTAACTGTGTGATGTTTTATTTCCCTTAAAAATGATTTGTTTCAAACATTACAAGTGTAAGTCTGCCTAGTGTTTATGAATAAAACAACCTGTTACCCACCCCCACCAACCTACCTACAGCTCCATTGTATGCTCCATGGTCTGTACAGTTATATGCAAAAATGATGGCAAAATGCTGTCTTTTTAAAAGATATGTGTGGTATATACAATAGTATTACAGTTTTCTATTACTCTATATTTTTTAAACTTACATAATTTTTTAAAAATTAGCATTTATCAATAAATGCACTTTAATAGGTGGATCTATATGAAATCACCAAGAATTAATCATTTTGGATCTATAGAAACAGCAATTTCATGTGATTCTACCTAGTACATACAATGAGGGAATCTTTATCCTAGCGAGTCAAATTTTCTGATATCTTATATAATCAATATCTTGTTAAACTTAGCTTGAAAATAAAAAGGATTTGCTCAAGATTCACTTAATCATATTGGTGTCATAACCCTGCACTAAATTTAATATCTAACCAAACTTTACAATTTAATATAAACGGAGTGTACAATTTGCATAAACATTGAAGATACTTTTTTTTCTAACACAGAGAGAAGGCTAATATTGTCTGGCAGGCTTCATTGTTGTCAATGGATTTCTTGCATGTGTTTGTCAAGAACAGATGTTCAGTATTTCTTAATGTCTGCCCATTGTAGTTACTGTATTACTAATCTTGGAGAGTTTTGATTATATGTAAACTTTACAATTTCATTCTTATATTCTTTCCTTACTGTGTGTACTTTTAATTTTTTTGTTCTGTATTTTTTTTTAGTCTTAGTTTGTTTGTTTTCCTAGAGTTCACAACTATTCACTCAGTACCTACTATGTACCAGTTCCTGTGCTGGGCACTAGGGATACAAAGTTGAATAAGAAACAGGTTTCACAGATCGGATGCGATGACTGTCTGTGGGCTAGTACTTCCTGCTTCACTGTAAGGGCTCACTATGCTGGGTGTGGCTCATTCTATGCCCGGCTGGGCTCCCACAAGAAGTACTTATGTCTCTGGTCCTCACTGCATTCTCCCTCTCTGTATTGTCCTTTCACAGAGGATTTTCTGAGAGTCCTTTGGCTGTTTTCCCTTCATACTCAATTTGAATCCACACACTGGCTGCCCAGGCTGTCAGAATGTGACTACAAAACACATTAACATGAACTCTTAACAAAGGGACTGGGTCTATACCTACCCAGTAGGGAATGCCAAACACCAAGAGGGAGGGATGGGCCTTCTGGGGAAGTGTGCCAGGATAAAACCACAGGCTGGCTCTGTGAGCGTCCTGGTCACTGGGTCACTCCCAAGCAGTGGCTTGCAACTTTAAGGAACCTCAGAATCACCCAGAGGCTATCAAAGCACTGATCACTGGGCCCAGCAGGGAGTTTCTGAGTCAGTGGGTTTGGGGCAGGACGGAGAATTTGTATTTCTACTCTTCCTTGTGGGAGAACCCTGGCTGTAGAACCTCCTGAAACTGTTGTGAAGAAGAAAGAAATGGCCACTTTTGCACTTTAAGTATGGAGATTTTTTGCTTTTAAGTTTCTAGTATGAGTGATTTTCAGACTTACCGTTTTCTCTAAATCATTTTTTGCAAGTATTTAAACAACTGAAAAATTTACTCAGTGCAATGAAATAAAATCAGGAGGCTTCATTTTCTGTATCAGTAAAACAGTATGAGTTGGGTTTTCGCTTTATCTGTCTGTTTTTTGTGAACTTTTCCAAAGACTAAGCTCTCATTCTAAGACTTGTTGATTATTTTCAAGTAAAAATTACACAAATGTGATACAATGAAAGTGCTAAATGGTAACTGAATTTTACTTCTCTCTCGGGTAAACAGTAAGTAACTTTATATGATTCTTTTAGACTTGGTGGAAGTATCTTTCGCAAACAAGGCTTCACTGAGAATATGACTTTAAAGTGGAAAACTAAAAAAAGTAAGAGCAGAAGTTGCTAAGATGTCTAGGAGAAGATCATTCCATGTCCATAGAATAACAAAATGAAAATCTCTGAGACAAGAACTTGACCTAGGGGTTCAAAGACAGAGAGCTAGGGGAAGAGTTTGTAGAAGATGAAAACAGAGAAGTATGGGGGAAATTCAGATTGTGTATATTAGAAGCTACTATGATACTCTTTTACTCTTAAATATGAGAAGGGTTTTGAGCATGGGAGTGACATGATTTGTTTAAAGAATCACTCCGGTTGTTGTTAAGCAGTAGTAAGCAGGGAGTTATTAGGAAGTTATTACCATAATTCAAATTAGAAATATTGGTAGTTTGTACTAAGGGGATAGTAGGGGAGGTTGACATAAGTAGTTAGATGGCAAAGGTGAGCCAACAAGATTTGCTGACAGAGGTGGTGTGATGCAGGGGATAGAAAGAAGTCAAGGATAACTCCAGGAAGTTGGCATAAGGAACAAGAAAGATTGGAGCTGCCATTTCTGGGCCTATGGAGGACAACCCTACAGGAGGAGCAAGTTTGTGGGTGGAGATCTGGGTTCAGTTTGGGACATATTAGATTTAAGAATGTTTGTGAGATATCTATGTGAAGATGGTGATTAAACAGTTAGATATATAAGACTGGGGTCAGGGAAGAAGTTTAGGCTAGTGGGAGGTGGGTGGAATGTGGGTGTCTTCAGCATAGCAATGATTTTTAAAGCAAAGGGATTGGAGGGTATCAAGAGAGTCAGTGCAAATAGAAAAGATAAGAGACCCAGATGGCCACTCCCTGGGGCATTTTAGTGTTTAGCACTGTGTAGATGAGAAAGGGGGAGTGAAGTGGGGAAAGGGTGTAGTTTTGAGGTGAGAGGATAACCAGGAAAGTGAGATGTCCTGAAACTGAGAAGGTCATGTTTCAATGAAGGGAGATTGGTCAACTGTGAAAAATGCTGCTCATTATACAGTAAGACAAGCAGTAGTTTAATGACCTGGAGGTCAGTCATGCCCTCCATAAGCAATTATTACAAAACAATTTCCTAAATCAAAGGCTAAAACTTAAAAATGCCAAACATCACTATAAAACTGATAAGCTCATAGCAACTTTCAAAAGCATAATTTAATAATGTAATTATTCAATTAAATATTTGACAAAATTTCTGAAATACTTTCCAAATGTTCAGCATCATACAAATAGAGCCATAATTTTTAAATCTCTCTTTGAAATCTATCTCTTTCTGAGCTACTACTTCTTTTTTTAAATTTCTTTTGAATAAATTTATATTTTTAATATTCTGAGTAAGAATCTTCCAGTGTTCTATTATTATATTCTGTGAAAATTTGTCTTTAAAAATGTACCTAAGATTTCTTTCTAAAGAAATGAAGGGTCAGTGTAAGAGAGTTTTTGTTGATTTTACCATTTCATTAACTCCTAAAATTTTGCTGTTAAAAGAAAAGTACATTTCTAAATTAAACTATAACAGTGACTTGGGCTGCTTTATTCCTAAAAGAAACCATTTTATGTTAAGGTACAATGATGACAAACACATATTTGTAAAGAGGTCATTAAAGATTTTCTAAGCTGCCTCACAGGATGAACACTCTACAAAGAGTTCAGCTATTACCCCTAAATAACTAAGGGTCCTTTCTCCCAAGTTTGCTCAGAGCTGAGGGGTTTCCCAGGATGCAAGACTGCCAGTGGTAATAAAGGTACAGACTTGGGCAAACCAAATGGTTGGTAACTCACCCCCCAAATGTCACCACCTCCTCTAGGTACCTTCTCCCACCTGATTATACAACAACTAGAGGCCCAGTGCACAAAATTTGTGCACTGGTAGGGTCCCTAATGGCTGCCGGCTGCTGGCCAGATACTCCCTCCCTTCCCCCAGCCACCTGCTGCCACCAGGGCCTCCCTCTCTTTCCCCGGACAGCCCCACCCCCTGGCCAAACTCCTGGACGACCTCCCAGATGACCTCCTGGTCAAGGGGACAATTTGCATACTATGCTTTTATTATAGAGGATGATTAAGAAGTACTGGGTTGAGATGTAGAGGACCAGGACTTGAATATTGACTTAACTCTTGCTTATTAAATGACATGGACAAATTATTTTATCCCTAGAATTAAATGAAAAACTGGTTATAAATGTCAGGCATCAGGTATGGCAGAGAATAGATGCTCAAAAAGTGTTAGCTATTTTTATTATGGGGTAAGTTGCAGTGACAAAACTTTTTTTTTTTTTTTTGCATAAGGAAGTTAAGGCTACTTCTGCTCCTAAGCTGGAAACAAATAATGAAAACCAACTCCTAAAAAAATAAAATAAAATTTCAAATTTTCATTTAAATGAAATAGGAAAAAATATAGAATCTAAATATGTGAAAGATGGAACTGAACACATTATTAACAGAAGTTTTAAACTATCTTTAGAAGTGCAGGAACTGGGAATGAGATGTTGTGCAAAGAGAAATTCATTGGGAAAAAATCACATTTTGGAATTGAGTTGCAATGCCTAATCAAGACCTAGAATCATAGAAAAGATATCATCTGATAAACTGCCTCATTTATATATGAGGAAACTGAAGCCCAGAGAGATTAACTGATTTTTTCAAAGATATCCAATCAACTAATAATGAAGTCTAGCTTCCCAGGGGCAGTGGCCAACCAGTCCCTGCATCCTTTGTGCCTTTTAAGTTTCGGACACATAATAGGCACCAAATACCTATATGTTGATTGACTCACTCACTGACAGAATGAAATGATAAATAAATGAATAAATCAGTGAGTGAATAAATGAATAAGTGCACGATAGAAACCAGAGGAAAACAAAGGTTTCTCTATTTTCAGCCCAGAGTTTTCCATTTTATCCCTACTCTGTACCCAACATTGACTCAAAACTCTTTTTTTAATATGTTTCTGCTTTATTTCTCTCTGCACTTCTCTTGAGTCAGGGTACAGGACACAAAGAGTAGTGTGAAAATAAACACATTTAGCGGGAGATAGGCTTTCTACTATGAACGGAGAGTAACACTGAAAAACATATTTGCTAGAGTGTTGATAAATGAAAGAAAAACTGTTGAAATAAGTTTAGGATTCACTGACAAGAGGGACCCCCCACTGTGTTGATTTACTTTACCAAATGTCTTATGTAGCTACTAGATTCAGTCCATTTATCTAGTCCTCTGTAGCTACACTCAACACAGACTCTTTTTCAAGAAAAAGACTTCCGTGCAAACCCCCTGCATGATTTTTTCCTCGGTTTAAAAGAGCTTATTAATGGAAAAGTAAATTTAGAAATCAGTTCTTGTTCTGGATAAAAGCCTACACTATAAGCCAAAGGCAGCTTCATTCTTCAGTGTGCCTAAGTATACCTGGGTGGATTGAAAACGTTGAGAGTGAATTACTATTGCTCATGCAGAAGAGAGAAAAATTAAATGGGAGGCTTTTTAAAGAAAATGGAAACTAATAGAAATACCAGATTTACAAAGTTGCTGTTCTGCTTCAGACATTCTTTAGTGACTCTTAAGTCTTACAGCAAAGATTCCCCTAATGGAGTCAGAGGTGTTTCCATTTCAATTCCTAAGTCCCTGCTGCATTGTTTTGGGCAGGGTAGGGGGGTGGGCAGGGAGGGGGGTAGAGGAATGGTTATCTGTAAGAGTTGTTGTTTTCTTCTTTCCCAGATTTTTCTCCCTGCAAATCTTGACCCCAATGTCCAGTTTTGTAAATTTCTATAAACAGTAAAGTATAAAGTATTATACAGATCATTCTTGTCTCTCTCTTTCTCTCTCTCTCTCTCTCTCTCTCTCTCTCTCTCTCTCACACACACACACACACACACACACACACACACACAAATGGAAGAGAAGCTTCATACCCAAAGCTGATATCCTATTAAAGTAAGAAAATTAAAGAGGGCTTTTATTTATTTTTCCCATTTCATGGATCATCATGAGACCCAATAGGTTTCTCTGACACAATTTGCATTTTGTAAATAGAATGCTCAGTTTTTGTTTTTTTATCCTTGCCAACATGAGGGCAACCAATTTTTTTTCAATCATCCTAAAATCAATTGTTCTATAAAGGAATGATATTCTACCAAAAGACATGAGAATGCCAATGTACAAAAATGCCAAGAATGTCATGAAATACTTTAATGCATGTTCATTTGCTGTCAGAACCATTGCTGGAGGTCAGCTAAGAACCAAGCTAGTCAACTGGAAACAGCTGATTTGTGTGAAAATTATCAGAAATTCAGGAAATTTCTATAATAGTAGACTCAGGGGATCAAGCAAGGTGGTGAGTGGGTACTTGTGAGATAACTAGTGGAGTTAATGAGATATTTAGTCAGATGACATGGGTTCCAATTCCACCTCTAACACTTTCTGGCTGTGTCACCTTAAACAAGTGTCATAGCTTTTTCTGAGCCTCACTTTCTTCATCTGATAAGATTATTGTGAAGAATAAAAAAGATAAATGAATATAAAGCACTCTGTATAGTGCTGCTATATAGAATCTCTCTATTTAAAAGCCTAATATACAAATTGTCCCCTCCGGAGTTCAACTGGGAGACCAGGAGTTCGATCGCTCGCTATGACATGCACTGACCACCAGCAGGTGGTGCGGAATGAAGGGAGGCCCCGGCCGGCAGCCAAAAGGCCCTGATCGGCCCTGATTGCCGACCAGGCCTAGGGACCCTACCTGTGCACGTTTTTCATGCATTGGGCCTCTAGTACATTCATAAAATGTTAGACAATATGTTGAAGTTAATGTACTGCTGGTGATAGGTTGTCTTTTGCAGATTAGATGCTCAAAATATCTTCTATTAGTGCTGAAATAATATTATCTGAAATTCTCATAATAATAGGTTAAATATTAAAGTTAATTATCCTATATAATAAAAGGGTAATATGCAAATCGACCAAATGGCAGAATGACCAGTCGCCATGATGCACACTGACCAGCAGGGGGAAGACGCTCAATGCAGGAGCTGCCCCCTGGTGATCAGTGTGCTCCCACAGGAGGCGCGCTGCTCAACCACAAGCCAGGCTCAAGGCTGGTGAGCGTAGCAGCAATGGTGGGAGCCTCTCCTGCCTCTGCAGCAGTACTAAGGATGTCCATTAGTTGGACATCCCCCGAGGGCTCCCAGATTGCTAAAGGGCGCGGGCTGGGCTGAGGGGACCTGCTCCCCCCACCCCCTGAGTGCACAATGCCACGCACTGGGCCTCTAGTCAAAATATGTCTTTGCCAGAATACATCCAAAGGTTTCTGACTGATTCAGGTAGAATGCATGCTGGCCAGTAGGGCAGGCAGGAGTTTGGAGGTCTCCGATGATTAGAGTTCATCTTCCTATCACTGGTTAGATTGAAAGGTAAGAGTGTGAAGACAGAGGAGAAACTGAGGAAGTAACCACAGTCCTACTAAAAGTTTAGCCTAAGGCAGCCGTGGGCAAACTATGGCCCGCAGGCTGGATCCGGCCCATTTGAAATGAATAAAACTAAAAAAAAAAGACCGTACCCTTTTATGTAATGATGTTTACTTTGAATTTATATTAGTTCACACAAACACTCCATCCATGCTTTTGTTCCGGCCCTCCGGTCCAGTTTAAGAACCCATTGTGGCCCTCGAGTCAAAAAGTTTGCCCACCCCTGGCCTAAGGGCTTCTCTGAATGTAACTCTTCATTGCTATGCTGCCAAGACCCAGTGATTCAACACATTTACACTGAGAGCTTACTTTGTCTCAGGCTCCATACTATATTCTGAGAATAAGACATGCTCCTTGTTCCCCAGAAATTCACCAGATATCAGTATGATTCACCTCCAGGAACTTTGGGAGGGTGAGTGTGAATGAGGCAATAAATCAAAGGCAGTGAGTTGTGCTGAGGAGGTCTACTGGTGGTTAATAAAGTTTCTCAGCATGGGTATAATTATGAGGCGAATACAGGCCTATGGTAGCACTTCTCACGCACCAGCACACATTTTAATTGCCAGTTTCCTTGTCCATCTGCCCCACTGGATTCTGGGCCCCTGGAGGACCTGGCCTATGCTTGTTCATCATAACTTCCCAGAATCTAGAATAGTGTGTGACTGTAAGAAAATGTTTGTGCAAATGAATTATTTTGCAGTTTCTGGGATTAGCTCAATCAGCTTAAGCATGATTTACTTTTCTTTCTTAGGATTAGAATGATCACAGGCTTTGTTATAGAACAAAGATTCAACCCAGTAAATTTGAAGGTCTAATTGTCTTTATTAAGTGATTCATAAATCAGAAAGCATCCCATCTAGCAAGTGCAGAGGAGCCCCCATACCCCAAACTATAGCTGCACAATATACTGGTAGAAGGCTTTTATAGGCAGACTAGAGGTCCAGAGCACGAAATTCGTGCACTCAGGGGGTGCGGGGCCCCTCAGCCTGGCCTATGCACTCTCACAGTCCAGGAGCCCTCAGGGGATGTCAGAGTGATGGCTTAGGCCCGCTCCCCAGGGGAAGCGGGCCTAAGCTGGCAGTCGGACATCCTTAGCACATGCCGAGAAGGTGGGAGAAGCTCCTGCCACTGCTTCTGCGCTTGCCAACCCTGAGCCTGGCTTCTGGCTGAGCAGCGATTCCCCTGTAGGAGCACACTGACCACCAGGGGGCAGCTCCTGTGTTGAGTGTCTGCCCCCTTGTGGTCAGTGTGTATCATAGCAACCAGTCATTCTGTGGTTCGGTTGATTTGCATATTACCCTTTTATTATATAGGATAATAGGTAGGACAAGAAAGTTATTAGAAAAAGAAAAGAAATAATTGTTTCAGCAAGGAGAAGTCCAATGAAGATTACATTCCTGGAGAAACAGCGATTAAGTCAGGTCTTAGGTTTGGGTATCATGAGCTTAGCACAAATGACTCCATTTATGGTTTTTTCTTTTACAGCTTTAACATGACAGTGTCTAGTAACAGGATTGTGAAGAATGATATAATAAGGAAGTAAGAATTAATAACTATTTGTCAACCTAATCTGGAAGAAATCTATAGGTTAGGAAGGAAACAGGAAACCAAATAAATTTGAAAACAGATTTATTATTACCTTGCAATTAAAATATGAGCGTCCGTATAGGATGTGTATGGTCATTTGGAATGCAAAACAATACAGGAGAACATGTCAGAACTTCTTTCTCACTGGTTGTGTAATTAAAACAAATGAGTTTGCATTCACACAAAGCTTGCTTAAGTTATTTCAGAAGGTTCTATTTAGAAGAGAAATGGATATGTTAATGTTTTTCAAGCACTAGAAGATATGAAGTGAGCATGCAGCTTTTCCTCAGTGATGATTGTTTTCTTAATAAAAGACCAAGGTTAAGGAAACAAAAGAAGATGAATGTAGTGAAAAGACAAAAATTGGACAAACATAGATTTTCATTTTTAAAATCTTTTGGGCAGTGCACTATCTTTTCAACACCAACTTGTATACGTGGTTAACTATTAACCAATACAACAAAAAGAAAAAAAATTATTCTCTCCCACTACTAGCTAACCACAACACTCTGGAGGTTGTTCCCTTATCCACAAATCTTCTCCTAGGAACTCAGATTTTTGTGGAGTGCTTGTCCAAATGGAAAAAGCAAAGGAATCCCAGAGGGGCCTGGGACTTCTTAGGAAAGAATATCAAAAGAATATGCCAAAAGAAATAAAGCCACAGGCCATAAATTCCAAAGCACTAACCAGACTTCTGAGTAATCAGCAATCTGATTAAAAGCCAGGTGTTACATGAGTTAAAGAAAAGCATGACCAGCTACACACCTGGCTGCTTCCCTGATACCCCACCCAGCAACCTGCAGGCCCACTAGAGCCGTTTCCAGTGGCTTTTCCATAGGAAAAGCTTCATGCTTCATATCTTTGCTAAAATCTCTAAAGCAAGCAGTGCCTGGCCTCTGTGTACCCTGTCCCTCTTGCTAAGTGTCTCCAGGCCAGGCTCGAGTGGTTTCAGGACTTGTTTCTCACTTTGGCCTCTCCAGAGCACCTCCAAGTCCAATATAAGTAGGAGCCATCTGCAGATTGCTCTGTAGCTCATGCTGGGTTACCCGAGGCAGGACACAGGGGGTGGCTGACCTTGTACCTCCTTGGAGGCACTGGAGCCAGTGCATCCAGTGGATAGCTTCAGATCATGCTGGATTACAACCATGAGTGAAACTCTCAAGGTGCAGATTGGTGAGCACCAGAGCCCCACTGAAGCTCCATAGGGTCAAATTCTGAACAATAGCAATTCTGCTGTAGTCACAACTGGTCTTCACAACTGATTGGCCTAGGGATCCATCCCTCCAAGTGACATCAGCAGCAATCAAGGCTCAATTACAACAGGACTGTGCACACAGCCCACACAGGGGCACACCTGAAGTGCCCATCTCAAGTGACTGAGGAAGCTGCGCCACTGGTCTCTACAGGACACCTACCACAGAAGGCCACTCTACCAATTCCAGGAGACACAGCAGCACTACCTAATACATAGAAACAAACACAGGAAAGCAGCCAAAATGAAACAGGTTTCAAATAAAAGAACAGGAGAAATCCCCAGAAAAATAACTAAATGAAATGGAGGCAAACTACCAGATACAGAGTTCAAAACAATGGTTATAAGGATGCTCAAGGAACTTACTTAGAACTTCAAAAGCATGCAAAGGGACATAAACCATCAAAAAAAGCAGTCAGACATGAAAGAAATACTAACTGAAATGAAGAAGAATTAACAGTTGAGTGGACAAAGCAAAAAATCAAATCAGCAATTTGCAATATAAGAAAGAAAAAAATACCCAGTCAGAACAGCAAATAGAAAAAAGAATTTTTAAAAAAATGAAGATAGTGTAAGGAGCCTCTGGAACAATTACAAGTGTACCAACATTCACATCATGAGGGTACCAGAAGGAAAAAAGAGAGAGCAAGAACTTGAAAACCAACTTGAAAGAAATAATGACAGAAAACTTCCCTAATCTGGTAAAGAAAATAAACATATAAGTCTAGGAAGTGCAGAGAGTCCCAAACAAGATGAACCCAAAGAGGTCATAATAAAATAATAATAATAAATTTGAAAAATTACCCAAACATCAAGTTATTACATGTTTCAATGACAGAATGTCAAAGTATATACAGGATTTGGGAGATACCACAAATTATGAAATATGAAACATTTCATCATTCCGCAAGTAATTTAATAGGCGAGAAGGCAAGGTACCAGAGGAAACTTAGATTGAGGCCTTGACCTAATCCATCATGGGAGCTTACTTTATATTTCATTCACTTCCTCTAAAGGCAAAGACTGTATTTATCTATAATGGGATGCTAACAAATGCAAATGTTGCAAAACCATGAAATAATGCTTTGCTAAGACATCATAAGATAGCTCCTAAAGGAGAAAGCGAAGGAAGAAGATAAAATAATTTGAGTTCAAAGAAACTTGTACTTTATCACTGTCTCATTCTTAAGAGATGCAAAATAAAACAAATAAGATTGATATTGAAACAAGGGATTCAGGTTAGACATCAAGAAAAAATTCTCAAGTGATAAAGCAGTGTAAATCAGGAAAGTAGTTAGCAAATTCTGAGGTTGAAGCTGTGCCCCTGAGAAAGGACTCGGTTTATATACAACAATCATATTTTAGTATAAGAATGGCAAAGTGCAATGTACTCCTTAGAATAGTGTTTTTAAAAAAAACAGTGCACATATCTGTATGAGTTTGGAGTTTTTTGTTTATTCATTTGTCTCTTTTTGAGGGGTAGATAGAGATCTATATAGGTATATTCAGTCAGAAAATGGGAGGGAGGGAGGGAGGGAGGGAGGGAGGGAGGGAGGGAGGGAGGGAGATGGTTTTGGATTATTTTACAAGAATGACTGACCTACCTTTTCCTGGAACCTGCTGATTGTCGTAGTTATGCTATATTGTCTAAGGACACAACTACCTCTGAAGTATATCTTAGTATTTACAGGTTTTATTATTTATACTTTAAAGACAAGAAAACTGAGGCTACCAAAATTTAAGGTAATGGCTCAAAGTCACACAGCTTAGAAGTGGCAGAGCAAGTAGGCAAATCTATCTATGTGTCACTCAAAAGCTCATGCCATTCCCCTGTATTTTGTTGTCAAAGCTCTTTCAAGTCATGATTTATGTGATTTACTCTAATGGAGAACATTTATCTTTTTATTCCTGCAAATCTATGAAACTCACTATCTCTCTTCCATGCTCCTATAATCATAGGAAATTGAGAAGCACCCATGTGACAGTGGTTTAGGTGAGAAACGCCTCAGTCCTAAACTAAGAAAATAAGACACCAGGGGAGAGAATGGATACAACTTGGTGATTAGATTGTGTGGATTAAGAGATGGGAATAGTTGATGAAAAACAGAAATAAAGGAGAAGGAGTAAGTTAAACTGAAAGATAATACTTCTCTTTTTAATTGATTTCAGAGAGAAAGGGAAAGGGAGAGATAGAAGCATCAATGATGAGAGAGAATCATTGATTGGCTGCTTCCTGCAAACCCCCTACCAGGGATCAAGCCCTGCAACCTGGGCATGTGCCCTGACTGGGAATCAAACACGGGACCCTTAAGTCCACAGGCCGACACTCTATCCACTGAGCCAAACCGGCTAGGGCTGAAAAATAATACTTTTCAATGTTAGACCTGACCACTTAATAATGAGATATTTTGCTTCCTGATAATCAAATCAACTTGGATAGGGTCCAAAATGGACTTTCCTTTCAGTTTTTCACTGTAGCATAATGAGACACCAGTGAATTACTTTTGTGGACCAATAAGATGTTCAAACCAGGCAAATATCAGACCTATAACATTTGTTTTTAATAAATACTAACATACATCATAGTTACGATTACATGTATTAAGCATAAAAAGAATCCACAGTGGATTCTAAGTTAATAAATTCACCATAGCATTGGAAATGTGCCTCCCACTTCCAGGAAAATCTCATTTCGAATCCTGAATACTCCCTTTAAGAGAGAAAAAAAAAACATTACTAATCACAGCAGAGGGGAATTACTCTCCAGTCTACTAAGAATATTCCTGAATTTTAACTTCTCTGCAGCAGCAGACTGAGGACACTTCAAGTAGCACCTCATCTAAAAATTTCATTTACACAATGGCTATAGTGAATGCTTATAAGAATTGAAAATCCAACATCTAGCCAAGGATATGATACCTCATTTGTTATATATAAAATTCTATGTATTTTATGAATGCAGCAAAATTATAATAAGTAGCAATTTTAGGAAAATCTAAGATAATCCACTGGTTTTAAAATTCAGCATAACCTGACTCACTTTTTGGTCATATCACCAAGATTATAGACTTTAACTGCATAGCCCTCAAAAGTATAATTTCTTCAGTGCTTATAAAATTTTGGCCCTTTGATAGTAAATGTTATTAGAGTTCCTAGTGTCTTGCTCTCTCTTTCCACAATCTTCACTCTCAAATAAATGATGTGAGACTCCTGAATGAAGTGCTACTGTTTTAATAGTGCCCACCTATGGGGTGATTTTTGTCTTAAATGAGTCAGGAATTGTTTCATACTTGGTATGCAAAGGAGTAAAAACCTTTTTGCCTGACATTTCTCACTTCAATGAACTGTCATGTGGAGCTAGGTTTTACTAAAAATATGTACAATGATAGTTTAAAATTGACATGCAATTTCCTATATAGTGGAAAAGGAAATATTTCTATTAATATGGTTATGTACTATAGCTCACTTTTCTTATATTTTTTTACATCTATCCCCAAACATCAAGCATATAGGCCTGTCTTCCTCTCCTTCTAGATCCAAATATAAAAAAAATCCCTATTTGATCTTCTTTCCTTTTGAAATATGAAATCAGTTCAATCTGTTCTCTGAACTTGTAGACATTTATTTTAAAGTCAGACTAGCACATTTCCACCCCCACCACATCTACCATACATTCTAACAGTACTTAATTGGTTTATCCACTTCCACAATTTGGATACAGAATTAAGTTCAAAAGATGATAATCAGTGGATTATACCCAACTTCATTTTTATTCTATTGGGTTTTCATAAAGAATATATTTTTATTGATTTCAGAGAGGAAGGCAGAGGGAGAGAGAGATAGAAACATCAATGATGAGAGAGAATCATTGATAGTCTGCCTCCTGCACACCCCCTACTGGGGATTGAGCCTGCAACCCAGCATGTGCCCTTGATCAGAATTGAACCTTGGACCCTTCAGTCCACAGGCCAATGCTCTACCCACTGAGCCAAATCAGCTAGGCCTATTCTTTCAGTTTCTTGTACAAGGTCAGTACATTGAGATAGTGATAAAAAGTTTACAGAATAACAAAATTCTCATAAGTCCCAGAGTATGGATTTCAGGATGAATCTAATTGGATATTCTAAATCTCATAATTCAGAACTGTGTGAAATTCAGTGGGTAATGAAGCATCATAAATAATATTAAAGTAAATTTCCTTTGTATTCTCATTGTCAAGAGAACAGTCTGAAAGTGCCCAAAATGGCTAGTCTCTCCTCTAGTGGTTAAAACCCCTGCTAGATAGCATAACAAACATATTAGAAATAAATAAACAAAAAACCCTACATAATTAAGGGTCTTTAAAATAACAGCCCTATTTAATGCTATTCACCTTGGAAAAACATAAAACAGCACCACATGATTAATGAGCATGAAATGTTTAGCTTCACGAGAACAATTTTTTGGCATCAGTCTCAGCAATTGAAAGGAAAAAGGTTCCGTAATATGATGGTCTAGCAAAACTAAATTCTATAATTATGTAAAATTTTTTAGTCTTAAAATATAAAAGTTTGCAATTTATTATAGAGGTTGTATAAAATTACTTGAGCTGACACAATGGGTATTGCAAACAGTTCATGTATATTGCCTGACAGTTGAGGTCAATATCTCTGCATACATTTAGGGAGGTGTTATATACCATTGTTCCATATATCTAATGTGTAAATAGATTGAAACCAGATGGCATAGGTGCACTCTGGTACACATTAAGATGGGGTGATTTGTCTTTAGGTAAATTAACTTCAGAATGTTATGACATATTTTATTTATACTCATAAAATACTATGAAAATTATTCTGCACAAAAATAAACCTTGGCATAAAAACAGGCACATAGAACAGTGGAACTGAATAGAGAGCCCAGAAACAAATGCATATATGGTCAATTAATTTACAACAAAGGAGCCAAAAACATACAATGGAGAGTTGACAGTCTCTTCAATAATTGGTGTTGGAAAGACTGGACAGCCACATAAAAGAATGAAACTGGACCACTATCATATACCATACACAAAAATGAACTCAAAACAGATTAAAGACTTGATGGCGAGACTGGAAACCGTATAACTCCCAAAAGGTGACATAGGTGGTAAGCTCCTTGACATGGGTCTTAATGATAATTTTTTAATCCGACACCAAAAGCTAAAGAACAAAAGTAAACATCAACAAATGGGACTACATCAAACTAAAAAGCTTCTGCACAGCAAAGAAAACCATCACCAAATGAAGAGGCAATCTACTGAATGAGAGAAAAATATTTGCAAATCAAGTATCTCATTAAGAGCTGATATCATGATTCAAGGAACTCATATATATAACTCAACAGCAAACAGGAGGAAAAAACAACTTGATGAAAAAAATTGAGAGAATATTTGATCCCATATTCCCTGAATAGTTGCTTTATTGTTTATTTGTGTTTGTGTGTATTCATATTGTCAGCCAAGAAGTTAGTTCTTTGGGACTGTATGTATCATACGGTTCCCCTTTATCCTCCTCTGCACTAAGAACAATGCTGAGTAGCCACTGGACACTTGACTAATATGTCTAGGAAAGTGATTGTTTCAACAAAATAAAATACATTGTGAAAACTCTTTTATGGTTTTCAATTTGCTTTCAATAGTCTTGACTTAACAAAACTTTTAGAAAGAATACAGAACAAGTTCTATCATCACTTTTATCAAATATATGAAAAAAGTTAAAATCATAATTTCTACTTTACATATAGAAAGACAGAGGTGGGAAATTTTAAACACCAAGCTGTAATGAATAATGGAAATGGAAATGGATGGATGTGATTGTAAGAAATAAGGCGTTATTTAATCCACTGGACATAAAGCACCAGGAGATTCTGTGAAGTTACAGTATTGCCATGTTTATTACAGTGTATAATAGAAAAAAATAATAAAAATTAAATAACCCACACATATGATAGAATACTGTCCCATAAATTATGAAATATTATATACTAATTAAAAATGATGTTATAGTATAATTTTGATGGTAAAAATGTTCATAATATATTTAATAAAAAGATATCTAAAAGTCATATGTAAACTATGATCCCCTTATATATGTATGTGCCCATGTGTTTCTTTTTTGCATGTAACAAGATAGAAAAATGGGAATATTTCTGTATCAGTTCCAACTGAGGCTTTAAGACCATAAGCATCAAATAATCCCACATTCCGAAGGCAGTCACAGAGAAACAAAAAGAGTGATTAATATTAGTTTTGTGATCCTTAGATGATTACTCGCTTCATCTGAGTCCCAAGGACACCAGCACTACATGGAGAGTGATTAGAGTCTCTCTCCCTTCTCCTCAAGCCTACCATGAGGATGATTTCAGGAAGACCACTCAGAAAGCTTAATATATAACCTAAACATTCAAAAAACAGATTTACACCTGAATCGTTACAAAGAGTCTAATACTGGATGAAGCAGTTTATGACCACAGAATAGAGGGCTGTGTTTGGGAAGTAGTTGCCATACCGCAGATTAGGACAAAGGTGTTTTTTCTTCTAGACCAGATGTGGGTAGCATGAGAATGTGTTGGCCTGGGGTTGCCATGGATCTTGCCATGATCAGACACCGATTTCTATGTAACAAGCAACTACAAAATCAATAGCACACAAAATAAGCATTTGTTCTCACAGATTTGAGGGCTGGCTGGCCATTGGGCAAGGGGGGGGGGCGGTCACTGGAGCGTTAAGTTTTAAGCTGAGGGCCAGGTGGGCAGGTGGACTCCTAGCTCAGTTCTGCTCCACATATTTCCATTCTAAGGCCCAGGCCACAAGGGCAAGAGCTACCCAGCATTGCTACATGGGATTGTTGTCCAGAAATGTTCACTCCCTCCTACCCATTTCCATGGGAAGATCCCCTGCCCCACTGAATTGGGTTTCCCCATGTGACTTCCTTTGCTAAGAGGATGTTAATAATAGGTATGAAGCAGTAGAGATTGGAAAGTGTTCATGAGAGCCACCAGAAGCACATGCCGTGGGTTATCCTGCTAATTCCACAGAAGAGAGTAAAGACTGTAGGAGCAAGATGAGTAAGAGATGCCACCTTACCCTCCGCACCCTTCCCACTGAAGTCTTCCCATGCGGAACAGGCCTGAGATGAGGAAGTGGAGAGTCTACACTAAAAAGAAACATGGGACCTAATACTTTACTTACGAAAAAAATTGCTTTGAGATACATGTTCTTGTAAGTACTTCTTATTATCTATGAATTAGCAAGAAGTCTGCTAAAGATTAACCCAGCATCACAGGGGGTTTTGAATAAACTGGTTTGGAGTAGAAGGACAGGGAAATTGGAGAATAGTTTTCTTATTGTACCCTTTGAGTCCTGTTTGTTCTATGAAATATTTTCCTTTTTCAGAAGAAAATATTGGGTGTATATGTGTGCACTACAGAGGTAGGAACTGAAGGTAAAACGTTAACAGTAAAATTTAGCAGATTTTATTATATGTTTTATATATACTAAGGCCATCATTATTTCTATAAATTTTAAGCTATGCAGTTCAATAAAACCCCTGCACTTATCTCTCTTCTTATTCCAACAAAAACAATTATAAAACATATATTTTGGATCATTTTATATTTTTAAATGTGTAAAGGTTTTTGATGAAAGAAAATGAGAAAAAAAATGGTCCAATGACATTGGCAATCAAACAACCTTTAGTTTTACCCCCTTATCCAGCAGCATAGAACATCCAGCCCTCACCATGGGCAACTGGCTTGCATCCTTCTGATCTCTCTCTATTGAGCAGTATTTGTAGAAACTAATTAAGCCTATGGGATGGAAAAATACATTTCTCACCAGCACTGATTTCTCAGGTTGCATGCATCCCACATGGGCCTTCTGCAACCTGTGATTTTTAGCAAGTCAAGGCATTAAATGCCCTAGATCACCTGGGAGAGAGAGAGAAATCAGTTTGCTTCTAAATTAGCTGAGATTGCTCTATCTGATTAAACCTATCGCTGGCCAAGCCAGCATGGCTCAGTGGTTGAGCGTCAACCTATGAGCGGGGAGGTCATGGTTTGATTCCTGCTCAGGGCAATTGCCCATGTTGTGGACTCGATCCCTAGTAGGGGTCATGCAGGAGGCAGCTGATCAATGATTCTCTCTCATCATTGACGTTTCTATTTCTGTCTCCCTCTCTTTTCCTCTCAGAAATCAATAGAAGTATTTAAAAGAAAAAAAAAACTATTTCTGCCATGCAGCCATGGACTGGGCCTGGAAACAAGGGTACAGGGTTATTTTTAGGGAGGAAAAGCATCCAAAAATATAGTAAATAGCCTTCACTGAGAAGTCAGCATGTAGCCAGGGAGGCGCTCTGGTGGCAGGGGGTGGGTGAACGTGGAATGAGCAGTGACAGGGAGAATGATAAAAAGAACCATATGCCTTACTCAACAGTTTTCCTCAGACTGCCCTGCCAAAGCGAACAAAATGAGTTATGTCGCAATGTAAAATATGAATTAGACTGTGCCTGAGAGATTATAAGTAGAGAGTTAAAATGATTTAAAGGCCTCTGTGGCTAACCCTTAGGCAAGAAGCGATGGCTACAGGATGCAAGAGAGTCAAGTCTACAAATGGCTAAATATGACAAATAGAAATTTGAAATGTCGCCACACGTCTCTCCCTGATGCGTTCAGGGGCTGCTGTCACTTGAGCCAAAAGCTAGAGCAGGAAACATTGCTGAGACTGTGGTGAAGAAAAGTCATTGGATCTCAAGTGCACACAGTTCCCTTTTTAGTACCAACTTTCTCTCCACATCACATGTCCTATCCACTTCTCTTCAAGTCAAACCAGCTAGAGTCCATTATACACTACATTAACTTTTACCAAGTTATTAAAACAAATGCCTCATATCAGTACTGTGCTCTGGTGAAGGTCATCAGGGGGAAGAAATGAAACCTGCTACTCTGACAAGAAACACATTAAAGTGAAGAACAGATTCAGAGCAGAATTTCTTTCCTTAATTTGAGATGATTTATCTGAGACGGTAGATCATCTGTTTCTTACTGCTATTGCCATTCATTCAGTCCTCAATTAGGTTGTAAATGTCTGTCCCTTGCTTTCAATGACCTCTATATTTCCATCCTTTTCGCAAGGGGGACATATTTTTTTAAATCCTATTTACATGAACAGAGAAAAAACAAACTTTAAACCCCAATTTTATGCGAGTGCCATTATTTTCATATGGAAATTATATTGCATGGTTCACATGCTGGGCAAATAATAAAAAATCCATCTGTACTACATGTTTTATTGATCTTCCCAGTGCTTTTAAACCTAAACCTTTTAGACAGATGTAAGGGACCTTTAAAAACATGATCCATAGGGAATGATTGCTTTTTGTTGTTTTTGTGAATCTTAACCTGAGATTATTTTTCCCATTGATTCTTAGAGAGAGTGGAAGAGAGGGGGAGAGACAGAGAGAGAGAGAAACATTGATTGGTTGCCTCCCGGGGATCCAGCCTGCAACCAGGAATTGAGCCTGCAACCAAGGTGCATGCCCTTGACCTGAATCAAACATGGGACCCTTCAATCTGCAGGCCGACGTTCTATCCACTGAGCAAAACCAGCCAGAGCAGGAATGATTGCTTTTTAAATGGAATCTTAGCTGACTGATCTACATTCCTTCATGGTTTCTTATATCAAGGGAGAAAGGCCTGTCACTTGTCACTGTCACAGCACCACAGAGAGACTGTAAGTGTCCATGGGGTTAACGAGCAATTACTCTGTGTCATTACTAGGTTAAAAGAAATTCGCTTTGGTGAAGGCTGCAAGGCAGTAGCCAGGATGCTTGGTATAGCTGCTCATGAGAAATCTCAGCCCTGTGCCTGAGAATTTTCATGAGTCAGCCATCCAGTCAGACTTCCTGAGCCTCCTTCATGGAGTGTGAGAAATCACAACTATAGACCAGGTCTGTCCAGCAGAATCTCTCTGCCTGACTAAGTCAAAACCCAACAAATGTATTTGAAATGGGCCTTCTCCAGAATGCCTGTCCTGTCATTGGCATCCTTATTCATAGACTGAACTAATACATACCTGAAACTTCTGTGCAAATTATGCATCAGAAAAATAGAGAGCCCATGCCTATGTTTGGTTAATTCTTAAATTGAATTATTGTCACCATAGAAAAATATATTCAGAGGGATATATTGGCTGTCAGTCATTTTTAAAAAGAAACCATCATATTTCAAAATTGTATAAATAGCCTTGCAGTGGTCCTCAACCTTGGCTGCACATTAGAATCACCTGGGAATCTTTTTCTAATCCTGATTTCTGGGCCCCATCCTCCGGAAATTCTGTTTCTTTGTTATGGGGTGAGGCCACAACATTAGTAACAAAGAAACAGAATTTCCGGAGGATGAGGCCCAGAAATCAGGATTTTAAAAAGATCCCCAGGTGATTCTAATGTGCAGCCAAGGTTGAGAATCACTGCTTTAGAGATAGATAAATAGCCTAAATCAAGAGCCTACGAAAATCTGGAAACCAGTGGACCAAGGATCCAGGTAAGATGCCACGTAGAATTTCTAGACAGGAAAGCAGGGCATCCTGCAAATCTAAAGGTTCCAGGAATGGAGGACTTAAAGGCCAGGTAAGTATTAAACATAAATATTAAAGTGTCTTTCTTAATATAATGTGTAAAGTCTCAGTCACAGGTAACCTATTAAAGTAGATGAAGACAACTGGTCAGCAACCAAGGTAGTTCCAAGAGAAGAAGGTATCTAGCACGTCCTCTCCAAAGAAAGGTCCTGAACTTCAAGGCAGTTCTATTTGACAATTTGAGGTATTTTCAAATATATCTTTATATGGAAGACACGCTTGTGCTGGAAGGTTTGGGGAGCCATATTTTCAATAATTAACCATATCAGTAGGAAATGGAGAAGTAGAAAGACAGTAGTGTATTTTTTGAACTATTTTTGTGATGGTGGAGTTGAGTCTCCCCTTTTCCTATGGCAATAGAGAAAGCGGGTTTGCTGTGATAATAACTGTGAAAAAATAAATGTCTGTTGCTTAAGCCACCCAATCTATGGTATTTTGTTAGGACAACACAAGTGGAATGAAACAGGCTTTTCCTAGTAGGGTGACAGAAAATGATGGCAGGGCAGAGGAACCCCTAAGCCACCGTGGAACAAGGAAGAAGTGGACCTTCCAAGGCCAGGGAATTCTACAAAAAGGGACCACAATGCCGAATGGCACAGTTCAGGGTAACTACCCATTTCAAACTTGAAAGGAAGGAGAAAGGCTCTTCCTCCTCCTCTTCATCTCTCACTTATCTAAATAAAACCGTCTTCCTGCTCAGCAGCCCCTTCATTCTCTCTATATGCCCTTTTAACCTTTACTTTCTCTTCTTCTCCTTTTTCCCTATTTCCATTGCTCTTTTTATTATTCCTTCCACTTGTTCACATATGCCCCCCCCCAAGTGGACATTTTATATTATTTTTTGAACAATCATGCAGTGACACTGGCCTTGTAAAATAAAATGTCCAGGACAGCCCTAACCAGTTTGGCTCAGTGGATAGAGCGTCGGCCTGAGGACTGAAGGGTCCCAGGTTCGATTCTGGTCAAGGGCATGTACCTTGGTTGTGGGCACATCCCCAGTAGGGAGCGTGCAGGAGGCAGCTGATCAATGTTTCTCTCTCATCGATGTTTCTAACTCTCTATCCTTCTCCCTTCCTCTCTGTAAAAAAATCAATAAAATATATATTTTTAAAAATGTCCGGACAAATGTAACACTTTGGATATAAATTATAGATGATTTACAGAAGAAAAGATGGAGATATGGAAAGTTTGGTTTTTCATTAACACTGGCACAGTCCACCCTAATTTACCCATTTAAACAAAGAAAAGTAAATTTTCAGCATATAAACCCAATTCTATTACTGTAGTTAAAGTATATTATAATATACTATGTGGAAGTGGAAGTGTGTACCAAATCATGTTTATGTAGGAGTAGAAATAATAAAAGCTTGTGCATAAATGAAACAACCAAAGCACATATTTCTCTTACCTAAATACTAATGACACAAGAAGCATTACAGCTATACAGTCATGAAAACTAAGGCAAATGAAGGGTCTGGTGAAGCAATCAGTTTCCCATGCATAGCTAAAATATTCGAGAACCCAAATTTAGTGTTTACATCTTGAAAAAAGCTCCATATTGTGAGGCAATAGGATTTCAATGTCCAATTTCCATAAAAAAAGAAAAATTATCAAGGTGATTGCCTTACAGAGCATGTCTAACAGATGTGCAGCACATTTTGGTTGAAGCCTTCCAGCACTATCTAGTATCTAGCATGCCTGTAGGGTATCAACAGATCCCAAGTCATTATGCTAAAATTGCACACATGGGCTACCAGATGCAACTTGATGAATATGATATTGCCACCTCCAACCTGACTTCTCTCATTTATACACGCAACGGCCTGCATGAAGATAGATGCATCTTACAATTGGTTTATTAATTACCATTGATATTTTATGCAGTGGTATTATAGAAAACACAGTTCTAAACACATAGTGCTGATACTAGTGAAACTTCTGTCTGTAACATCTTGCTAAAGATACTCACTCCCACTAAGCACAGAGTCATTTCTGCAACTCTTGGACCTAGAAATGACCTTTTGTGGCCACTGAAACCTTTAAATCTTGCTGCCCACACTATATATTTATTCATTCAATTATTTGAAGCTGAAATGGTTAACCAAACTGACAATAGAGTTTTAGAAAACTTATTACCTCATAAAGGTTATCAGAAATATCATTGTAATAGGTAAAACAGGATCTAAGTGGGTTTTATAGGCATAGTTCAGTGTAATATTTATCATGGCCATTCATATGATATTATTAGAAGGCAAATGTCATAGGCTTTCAGGCAAATAATGCAGGGAATCAAAGATGTTACTCCAGATAGAGCTTGAAAATCATGCCTGGATGCTTAATATGTCTCATCATAACAACCAGGTGCATCTCAGTTTGAACTGCAATAACTAGAATACCACCAATTAAGTGCATTGAAATGACAAACATTTATTTCTCACAATTCTGGAGGCTGGGGAATCCAAGATCTGGATGCCAACATGGTTGAGTTCTGGTGAGGGACTTCTTTCTGGTTTCCACACATAGTAGAGATAGAGAAGAGATCTCTCTTGCCTGTTCATATCAAAGCAGTAATCCTGTTCTTGGTGGCTCTATTCTCATGACCTAATTACCTCCCCAAAGCCCTGCCTACAGGAGTTCACCATCACACTGGGCTACAGGAGTTCAATATATGAATTTTGGGGGGACACAAACATTCATTCTATAACAATATGTATGGCAATGAGGCCACACCTTAGAATTTACAAAGAACTTTCAAACACATTCTCTCAACAATTTCTCACTCTGTGGTTGGTATTACTCTCCCTCATTTTAATGATTAGGGAAGATCATTGAGAAGCTGAATAACTAGCATGCATCCAGCCAGTGCTAGAGAAAGATGTGGAGTTTAATTGTCTGATTACCTTACACAATACATTTTCACCTCCTCCCAACTTTGATCTACATATGAAAGAAATGTACATTAAGCTGCACTACTTCATACTTCTATAAGCTGTGCATTGATCATCTGAGATGCTCTGTGATAGACCGAAAGTGGTGGTTTGTTAGCCCATGATGTGAAAGTACCTAGTAAATATTTCTGCTGAGCTGAATGAGTCCCAGACTCTCAGTAGCACTTCTGTACCATGGAGAAGCAAGTTCACAGTAAGGCCATGGTTCAGTGTCAGGTATAGCTGTGTTGTTTTGCCTAACTGTATGCACATTTTATGGTTATTAATATTCATATTATTTTAATTAGCTCTGAGTTTTATTTTTTGTAGAGTAAATCTATTTTCTGAAAGACTGGGATCTCTCATTAAATCTTTCCTCAGTGTAATAGGAGAAACAAGAGTATCTATTGTTTTAAGAGTAATAGGAACATAGCATCAACATAATGGAAGTTATTCTGTATTTAGAAAATAAAAAGTTATTTAAACTATGCATTTATATGATACACCTGGCTACATGATCAGCAACAGATTTTACTTTGTGATGACTATGCTTCCAATTTTTAAATTGAAACTGAAATAAGGATCTTTGCATTGTGTTACCTGTGGGAGTATTATAATCTTTAACAAATGCTTTATTTTTGTCCCAATAAAAAATATATCATTCTTACTCAACGAGTGTGTAGAAACTTTACTTTTAGAGAAACTGTATTAGGGTATTCTACCTGCACAGATATTCAATGGTATTATTATAATGTATAAAATTGTGTCATAAGAGATCATAAGTTTTAAAAGAAGTATTCTGATTCAAATTATGTTCTAGTTTGTGCCATGTTTTTAAGTAAACATGGTTGCTAGTTGAAACATGCTGGCGGAGGGGGAATTCTCATTGACAGAGGCCCCTTTAGTAACATGAATACCGTGCATAATGTGCAAGAAAAAGAGCTGACATTTAACCCATCGTGTTTAATATCTGCATCCATGGGGCTGAAGCTTGGTTACACTTTTTTATGGTTTTCAGTTTATGTAGTAACTAACTCATTATTGGAAACACATGCTGGCCAATTTGATGCTGTCCTAATGAAAAATTTGTCAGGAATTTTCTTCAACATTTCCCACTGAGATCAAAACACCATCAGACCATCTTCCTTATGTTCTTCCTTTTCATCCCTCAATGTTCGACTTTCATTTTATTTAATTAACCCTACAGAGGGCCACATCTACTGCTGCCACCTGAGAGAGGAGGTATGAAGAGATGGGCTTTTGCAGTCATTTTTCGCTCAGGAGCTTCCTTCTAACATTAGGAACATATGTGCACAGTTGGCTGCTTAAGATCACACTCATCTGCTCAGATGGTGAGAAGTCTGCAGGGAAGGTGGTTGCTTCATTGCCTTAGGGCAATGGTTGGCAAACTGCGGCTCACGAGTCACATGCGGCTCTTTGGCCCCTTGAGTGTGGCCACGAAGTTTCAATCGCACTGTACATTTGGGCCCGCATGTGGTATATTGTGGAAGAGCCACACTCAAGGGGCCGCAGTTTGCCGACCACTGCCTTTGGGTGTCAGTGTCACAAAGTGATGGGTGTATACCATGGTCGGCAAACTGCGGCTCTTTGGCCCCTTGAGTGTGGCTCTTCCTAAGCCTTAGGAGTACCCTAATTAAGTTAATAACAATGTACCTACCTATATAGTTTAAGTTTAAAAAGTTTGGCTCTCAAAAGAAATTTCAATCGTTGTACTGTTGATATTTGGCTCTGTTGACTAATGAGTTTGCCGACCACTGGAAGTTGTAGGATCTTGACAGTGTCTCCCTTTCCCCTAGACCAAAAGTCTTCCTTACATGCTGCTCTTCAACACCTGCCAAATACACTGGGAAAAGAGCAAAATGATGTGTGTTTTTAGCTGCCAGGAACAACAGTGCTACAGGTGGCTGGGAAACTTAATTAAATCCTGAACATGACTCCAGGTGACAATAAACACCTGCTGTGGGGAAGAGACTGTGAGCCATACATCCGCTACAAACATGGTCATGCTAAAAGGGCACATCTCACATGTGAGAATGGAAATTCCCGCATTTGTAGCTCTCCACCCGGATAGAAAATTGCCTAAGAATAAGCAGTAAAGATACACAGACTTCTACAGTAATTGAGAAAGTATAGCCAACCCACTAGTCAGTGGAAAAATGAGGCCAAATTTGAACATTTCCCATACATTAATGAACATTTTATATATGCGAACACAATCAACCAGAATATAATATGAAGTGTACACTGTGCTACACATAAAGGCTACATGGCTTGCAATGATAGTCCTTTAAACCAGCCCACCAACCCTGACAACCTCATACACCATCCAATACTCAAGGCAATGACCCACCCCCGCAACACTTGTGATATATCGCCTCACCAATTCTTTTAACACTTACTGATTTTCTATTGAGTCAAGTACTAAACTAGGATCTCTCTTCATCTACATACATCCTCATTTCATCCAGATAATGCTATTTTTGCTTGATCGTGTCTGTTTTATGTAGAAATCATGGCTACATTCATCTGCAATGCATGACTTAGTCCCCTTTAGATTTCACATCTGTACTAGTACTCCCCCCTCGGATTAGTAGGCAGAGACCGAGGCTTGAAAGTACCAGAAAGTGGCTCACACAATTATGGAATCTGAGACTTCCCGCAATATTTCTCTGTAAGCTGGAGATCCAGGGAAGCCTGTGATATAATTCAGTTCAAGTCTGAAGGTCTAAAGGGCAGCCTCAGTCCAAGGGCAGGTTAACATAAGGTGAGATACAAACTCAAGCAGGCAAGCAGGAAGCCAAAAAGGACAAATAATTTCTACCTCTGCCTTTTGTTCTATTCAGGCCCTCAATGCATTGGATGATGCCCACCCACATTGAGGAGGGCTACCTTCTTTACTGAGTCCATTGTTTCAAATGCTAATCTCATCTGAAAACACCTTCACAGACAAACCCCAAAATAATGTCTAATCTGGGAACCTCATGGCCAGTCAAAATTAACCATCAGAGCTACATTTCACATAAAAAATATATATATATCTGGAATGTCCAGATGCTATGTTATGATGTTGCTGAGGATGGTGGAACATGTTGGGTTACGGAGCTGACAAGGGTCATCTTCCACCCTCAACAATAATATACATATATGCAACCCATCAACTATGCTCATAATGGATTTTTCCAAATAGATCGTAAGGTAAGCTCTTTGGAGAAGGAAAACAGCTAATAAGGCATTTCATTAATCCAACTAAGAATGAATGAGGTTCCCTGTCTGATTTTGCTCAGTGGTTAGAGTGTTGGCCCATGCACCAAAGGGTCATGAGTTCGATTCCTGGTCAAAGGCACGTAGCTGGGTTGCAGGCTCTATCCCCAGCCTGGCATGTGCGGGACGCAACCAATCCATGTGATACACATGGATGTTTCTCTTTATCTTTCTCTCTTACTCTCTCTCCCACCCATCCTTCTTCCCTCCTCCTGCAACCAATCCATGTGATACACATGGATGTTTCTCTTTATCTTTCTCTCTTACTCTCTCTCCCACCCATCCTTCTTCCCTCCTCCTTTACACCCTTTCTAGAAAGTAATGCAAAGAATATCTTCTAGAGAGGACTAAAAAAAAGAATGGAATTGGGGCTTAACTAAGGCTATTAACAGTGGAGGTAGAGGACAGTTGACTGATAGAAGCTATATTATGGAGGTGAAATCAATAAGACAAAATTAAAGGCTGGATATGGAAGAAGGAGAAAAGGATTCCTGAATTTGGGCAACTGGTTAAATACTGATGCCATTAATTGAACTGAGAGGGAAAGCAGTGATAAGGAAAAAATATATAGTAACTTTTATATAACCCTCTTAAATTTAAGGTTCTTTGACATTCACAAGGAAAAGTCCACTGCCTAGATGAGTGACCTGCTCTGGGTGATGCTCTTTAGGATACTCCTTTGTTCTGAGATAAAAGCTTTCTCCTGACAGGCCTTAGCCCGAAACCCATCTGTCTTTAAAAGTGTAGCCTAGCAGAAGTGCACGGGGCCTCCTGACTTGCCAGCAGGCTGATCAGTACTTCTAATTAGACAGTGTTCAAGGGAGCTGCTGCCAAATCTCACTTAAACAAGTTCCTTGGGTAATTAAGTGTCTACCTCTGTTAGCAACAGTGACTCCCTGGCTTCCCTGCAGCACTCACTACAAAGAGCACCACCGATAAGAACATTCCCCAAGCATGCACGACACCACAGACACTCTGAGTCCATGAAGAGCAATCGTGGAAGCCAAAATGTGGCCCTAATTGAGGAGAGGATGCCTTAATGCCAAAAAACGATTCTCGGGTCATGGGGATTGATCAGAGGGCAACATGAATAGAAGTGTCCTGAGTGGTGAGTCGTTTTATGAGTTCCAGGATCACCTTCATTTTTTAAAAAAATACCTTTAATGCCTATTCTTAACACCTACTAACCACCATGATTTGACACATTTAAAATAACCCCCTTCCTCTAGCCAGATTAGGGTAAATGTTGGTTTGACATGACACAAAGGTAATGAAGGGGGCATGTGCTCCTTGAACAACTGGTGTATTTGATACCAAGGTGGCAAGCTCCCTGTGATCAATACTACCCCAATTTAAAGAGAGAGCACTTTTAGATTCTGAATATGAGATCATACAGCATTTGTCTTTCCCTGACTTATTTCACTTTGCGTAATATAATGCCCTCAAAGTCCATCTTTATTGCCCCAAAGAGTAGGATTTCCTTCTTTCTTTGGGTGTTAGCTAACCTAGGATGGCAATCATTTTGCAATATGTAAGTATATCAAATCAGGACATTGTTACCCCTTAAAACTTATACAATGTTATATGTTAACTAAAGGCCCAGTGCATGAAATTCAGGGGGTGTCCCTCAGTCCAGCCTGCACTCTCTCCAATCTGAGACCCCTCAGGGGATGTCTGACGCCGGTTTAGGCCCAATGTGAGATTGGGCCTAAACCGGCAGTCAGACATCTCTTTCACAATCCAGAACTGCTGGCTCCCAACTGCTCACCTGCCTGCCTGCCTGCCTGATTAGCCCTAACCGCTTCTGCCTGCCAGCCTGATCACCCCCTAACCACTCCCCTGCCAGCCTGATCGACGCCTAACTGCTCCCCTGTCAGCCCGGTCGCACCCAACTGCCCTCCCCTGCCAGCCCGGTTGCCCCTAACTACCCTCCCCTGTCAGCCTGGTCACCCCTAACTGCCCTGCCCTGCTGGCCTGGTCACCCCTAACTGCCCTACCCTACTGGCCTGATCGCCCACAACTGCCCTCCCCTGCCAGTCATCTTGTGGCTGTGGGCGCCACCATCTTTGAGGGCAGGGCAGTCAACTAGCATATTCCCTCCTTATTGGCTGTGGGCCACCACCATCTTTGTGACGGCATGAGGGTCAATTAGCATATTCCCTCTTTATTAGATTGGATTATATCTCAATAGAGCTAGAAATATTTTAAAAACTGTTTTGGGGGGAAAAGGGAAGAAAAAATAATTTTAAAAAAAGAAGGGAGCAGTTGACAGATTTAAGTGTTATAGTGATGTCCATTAAATTCTCCATTTAGATTTGGAAACTCTTAATAACCTTAAGCAAACCACTTCCAGTACCATGTGAGGCCTGAAACAGCCTACAGCAAGAAGTAATACAAGGAAGGAAGCTCTGCTGGTTCCTTTTCTTCCTCTTTCATCTTATCCTGCACTAGGCTGCTAGGGCTGCCATAATGAAACAGCACAGACTGGATGGTTTAAAGAGAAGTCTATTTCTCATGGTTCAAGAGGCTGGAAGCCCAAGACCAAGGTGTTAGCAGGTTTGGTTTCTCCTGAGGCTTCTCTCTTTTGTTTGTAGAAGACCAACTTCTTGCTATGTCCTCACATGGTGTTTTTTTTTCAACATATGTGCATCCCTTATATCTCTTCCTCTTAAAATATCACCAGTCCTATTGGATTAGGGCCCCATCCTTATGACCTGATTTAGCCTTAATTATATCCATGAAGACCCACTTTCCACATTCAGTCAGAAGGGAGGTTAGAGCTTCAATCTGTGAATGCTGTGTTCATAATTAAGTTCATAATACTTCTCTTTCTTTTCTGAAAAAATCAATCTAAAAGACCTGTGTTGGACCAAGCAAGGTAGGCATCGACCTGAGGCTTTGGGGAGGACTGATTACAGTGGCCTGGCACAGTGTCTAAGAACCCATGTGGGATAAGGAATGTGACAGAAAAGCAGCCACAGTTGTAGGGTGTGGGGAACAGAGAGGTGCAGATATCAAAGGTCAAGTGGATGGAAAAGGATATGTTGGTGGGTTGGAGAAAATGGCCCATCATGGATTTGGGGTACCGAAAGTAAAGCAGCACTCCACCCATCAGAGAGGCCTGGCAGAAGTGCCAGAGCAGTGCCAGGGCATAAGCAGAGTGGGGAGAGCATCCATGTAGGAGTGACAACATCCAGTGCAGAATAACGGAGCTCAAGTGGGGTAAGAAGAAGGACTGTGTAGGTGGAGGGGGTGCCTTGAGTGGGAAGTCAGAGCCCCAGTGTGGTGAGGAGGGCATGGCCGTGGCAGCAGGACACAGGTGGAGTGTGAGTGGCATTAAGGAGGATTCCATGTGGGAAGAAGGATGAGCCAGGGATGAGATTGGTTATATAAAGGAGAATTTGTCAAATGAGTAAAAAACATTAAGAATAATGGGAGCCTATATCCCACTATCAGAGAAAGGAGTAACAAACATGGAAAAAGAGAAAACTAGGATAAATCTTGTGGTATTGGATCAGAATTGGGAGTTACACTGTGAACTCCTGGTTTTCCATATAGAGAAATACAAACAGATACAAATGGTGTGTGTGTATGCCTGTGTGCGTGTGTGTATGTGTGTGTGTGTGTGTGTGTGTGTGTGTGTACAACTGCATGCACTCCCTAGTTCTGCCCACTGAGGGAAACTGGATGCAGTAATAACTAATAGCCATGAGCACAAGAGATCTTGCTTACTAAATTATATTTCCTCTAAAAGGATTCAGGGCTCCTTGGAGAAATGTTTGATTCCAGACCTGGAGCAGTAAAAGGCAATCTGGATCTTTCTGTTACACCAGAAATTATTAAAGAATGATGAAGACATGTCACAAAGACAAAGCCAGCCTAAGGGAGCTGTCACCGCACAAGTCTTTGCCAACATAAGCATTAAAATAATGGTTATAGTAAAATATTTTAATCCACTGAGTAAATAGAAAACCTGAGTTCATTCAAATATAAATAAGAAATATATAATTTGAAAGTTTGAGAGAGAATGGGACTTTCACATAGACTCAAATTGCCTCCTCACAAACTAATCGTTAATTACAAAGGGGACAAGAATACTTTAGAATGGAGAAGCTTGAAAGTTAGCACCTTACTCTAGTGATCAATGTGAACATGAATATCCTCAATATTGGGACATATTATTGTCATAAGCCTCTGAAGAGATGCAATGAGAAGAACATTGAATCACTCCTGGTTGCTCTAACACACCTAACTTGAATCTACTCATGAGGAAATGCCAGACAAACCAAACTGAGGAACATTTTATAAAATAAGTATCCTGTCCATTTTAGGAAGGTGCCACAATATGGAAAGTCAAGGAAAGACTGAGGGACAGTTGCAGATAAAAGGAGACTCTTAACTATATTCAAGGGACATGTAACTAAATTCAATGTGTGTTCCTGAACTGGATGCTTTTGCTCTAGTGAAAATCCATGGGTAAAATTTGAATGGATCCTGAAAATTAGATGTTGGTGATGCTGCAACTCTAATTTCCTAATTCTGACGGTTGCACTTCAGTCCTATTAGAAAATGCCTTTGCTGGAGGAGAAACTAAAGTATTCATATTGAAACATTTAATTTAAATGGTTTTTTAAAGAGCAAAAGAGTTTTTGTACTGTGCTTACAGAATTTTTGTGTGAGGTTATTTTAAAATCTGAAGGAAAATAGGACCAAAATTTATGATCTACAGTTAAAGAAACCACACTGGTGATCACAGAGAAGGGCAGGGCAGAGATTTATGGAGAAGGGGCATGAAGAAATTTTCAGGGTGATGGATATGTTCTATACCTTGAATGGATTGGTGGTTACTGGGGTATGTATATTATTCACAACCTATCCAATTGTGTATTTAAGATCTGGGCATCTTTCTGCATTATACTTTAATGAAGTAATAAGCATAGAAAAAATGGGAAAAGTGAGTTCAGACAATTCAGTAAACTGCTTAGTTTGGAAACAGAGAAGAGGAATAAGGCTTAGCTAGAAAAGGATCTGCAATTAAAGAGCCTCCCTGTTGTTTATTTTTCTTTTGCTGTCTCGCTACATGTGGCTTTGGAACATGTGACTGTACCATATGAGTTATCTGAACATGGTGAAGAGGAAAGATAATACAGAGAGAGAGGCTGGAACTAGAGCAGAGAAAGAAGATCCCAGATGAAAAGGGGGCAGGTGCCAGAGCAGATTCCAGAGGAGAGGGGAGAATAGGGTCTGAACAGAGGCACACCTCATTCCCCGGACCAAATGCAGGTGAACTCAGAATGCGGTGAGGTACGTAGCTGAGGATCCTCTCACTGGATATCTCTATTTTTTCCTGTGAAATACATTTGTGGTTGTCTTTTGAATATGAAGGGCTTAAGAGGTTTTTAAAAGGTGCAAACTTGAAATTAGAATATAGGGACCAAGATAGGGATCTTGACCAGGCATCCTAATTAGGAGATGAGAACGTATTGGCTTTGTCCACTAATCCAGATTTCCGCTAGGAGAAGTGATAATGCCCTTAAATCTGTCCATAGTCTGATTCTGCAGCCTCAATTGTCTTTATTCCTTAAATGGACCTCACAGAATAGCCATTTTCTCAAGTATAAAGGATCTAAAAGAAATAAAGCAATAGCCCTGAAAGAAATGCATCATCTCCTGACCAGCAATCTGTTCAACTTTATGTGATTAATCTCTAAGGGAACAGGATGATATGCATTTTGTTCTCTTAACCCAATAATGTGAGAAAGTGTAGGAAATGTGGGAAATTGCTTCTGAAAGGGTACAGGAAAAAATCTTTGGTTAACTGTTTATACTAGTAGACCTTCTTGTATGTTTTTCTAGCTGGTGATAAATTCTGTTTTCAGAGTTTTTGTTGTTTTCTAACAAACTTAACAGAAAGCTGTATATTACAAGCATTTTTATTGATAGCTTTACTAGTTTAATTAGTATTTAAAACTAACTTCTTAAATAGCAAGTCAGAATGTCAACAGAGGAAATGAGATTTTTCCCAGACTGTATAAAAAATGTTGGTGGGCAGCCCCAGTATTTAGTCCTCCTCTGAATGATTCTCACCTCCTGAGAGAATGATGCTCCCATTGATCCATTGGAACTCTACTCAAGTCCACTGAGTCTTCCACATAAGAGCCTGTAGTATCGATTAGATGGCTTCAGTATTCCATCTTGACCAAAATTCAGAATATCATATGCAATTCTAAATAAAACAATGCTTCATTTCTGAAACTAAGCTACTTCAGTATTTCCCTCATTTAAGCAATGTTTTCCAATAGAAAGAAAAAACTGGCGAGTGCACTTAACTTTATTATTGTTATGGGAATTATGCAATTGGAATAATAAGAAAGGAGTACTTTGTTTCTGATGTGTATTCAAGCAGGCCACTCAATGATATCACCAGAAAAGATGTGTATTAAAGTTACATTAAGAGCTAATTTAAGTAATGGGAATTGAATCCTTTCCTTTAGGTACCAATTTCTCCATCGGTGCAATTTATGAAATTGTTTTATTTATGAGCCTTTTATTTTTGTTGCATGATTTGGTTGAGTTGGAGAACATCAGGCAGCCACTTTTACATGGCCATCTTGGAAGCCAAACATTCTTGTTCTTATCTTTGAAAACACACAGAATCAGGGAAAAAAAACCAAACAAACAAAAAAAAAAACACCAGATTTTTTTCAACATCATTGGATCCAGAATCTCACAGTGATATGCATCCTACAATCCTCAGACCATATGTGGCTCACAGAATTTTGCATGCTGCTTTCTGCTAAATCACATTATGAAGCCAGACAACTTCCTTTGATTGTGATATAACAGTTGACCTAGAAAATGGAAGATTTAAAACAGTCATCTCAACAAACACAGATGGACTCACACCGAGGCTAGTGGGAGGGATTCACAAAGCCAGCTGTCTAGAAATGAATGACAGACTCTCCTTGATTGATTTCTCCTTCAACCTAAAATACAAATCCTCACCTCATAACCTTTATTTCACTGTTTTGGTAAGCTTGCTTTTAAATTACATCATAAAAACTGTAATTTTGCATTAGACTGAATTCTTCAATGGCTTCTTAGGGCCCCTGGTGGTAGGGGTGGGTGGGAAGTGACCTTCAGATAATTAGGAGAGCTAGCGTGTTATAATAAGCAGAGCACAAGATTCAGAGCCTGCCAAGGCTTCTACTTTCAATCTTGCCGTTTACAAACTCTATAATCTCAGTTTACTCATCTGTTCTCTAAGGCAACTGAGTAAAGATGCTGCTAAGAATCAGCTGTGCGATGCATGCAAAGTAACAGGTAGGGCAGTGGAGCCCATAAGGGGCAGTTATTATTCATGAGGATGGCTGATTCATTTTGTTATTATTTAGCACCTATTGTGCCTTATCTTCTCAAAAAGTAAAAGATTAAATTGATGAGTTTTAGTGAGTTCCTATTAATCTACTATAAAAAGGGCTTTCACATAAAAAGCATTTAATAGGTAAATCCCTACATTAGAAGTTTTAATTTAGCTTACCTCCCCCCCTCCAAAAACAAAACAAAACAAAACAACAACAACAAAACCCTGCCAGAAATAAAACATTCCAAATACAATATTACTAAACTGATACTTTCAATGCAATTCAGGTCTTATTTAAACGGGTGAAACATTATGGAAGATAAGCCTCTTTTGATCTTTCACTGACTTTTGTTTTGATTAAGAAAAAGAATGGTGGAGTCATAGCATTGTAGAGCTGAGGACAGGCCATGGAGGACTCTAATCAACCCCTTCATTTTACAGATGACTAAACTAAGGCTCAGGGAGGCAAAGGACTTGCACATGATCATAACAGTAGAGCCCAGATTAGAAATGAGGTCACAGAACTCTCAATGCAGTGTTTTTATTCTCCGTTACACTGCATTAATCAAACCCAAGGTGTAACGATATGCTTTGTTGCTCTAAAGGAGAAATCTTTGGTGAGTTCTTACAGATCAAAAGACACCGAGGATCAATGCAACTTAAGGTGAGAGAGAAATGATACCTCATTCAGTCAACAGTTTTATGGAAAATAATAAATTTAACATTCCCCTTGGCATAGCACCTATAAATAATACTAACGTAAATACTAGGGTCTTACAAAATGATTGCTGTTAAAAACATGTTGGTTTTTCCAAGGTAATGGTAAATGGTTCTCTTGAAAGAGATAGAAAACCTATTCTTCAAAATGAAATTTGCTCCTGGAACATTTGTCAGTTCTGTGGAAACATTCAAACACATTCTCCTCCTTCAAAGGCAGGTTTGCCTTCACTTACTGGCTGATCTTTGGAGGTTACTTCATCTGTGCCTAAGTTTGCACCTCTGTTATGTTATGATACTGATAGTAGTTACCTAGTTAGTATAAGAATTAGCTAAGATAATACATATCAAACACTAAAAATGATAGCATAAAATAAAATCTTAGTAAATACTAGAGGCGGCTATTATTGTTTTTATCATCATTACCATTACCGTACAGAGTCAAAAAGAGATACTATACACATAGAGCCAATATTAGATTCTATCCTATTTCTTCCTTGTACTTTATGAATGTGATGCTCCCATCTTAGGCCCCTTTTTATCTCATTAAATGGTGCCATAAAATGTCTCAGTATTAATCAACTTTTATGTTCTTTGCTTTATGGTCTTTTTAGACATTAAAGCTTCAAAAGAAAGTGACAGATAATACAGAGTCACACTTGCTTCAATGGACACTAATGCTCTTTGAAAGTCCTCTTACTCTCCTCCAGATCTGCTAAGCATCCCCTCATTTGGAAACCAAGATGAACACAAGAAAGGAAAACCTGTTAGGGATCCAATCAAAACAAATGTAATATAAAATGTTCCTAGGTTTCTGTAAGAATATTATTTTACTCACTTTAAATCACTACATAAAACTTCTAAGTGTACTATAAGAAAAACAATAGAAAATTTCAGAAAGAGGGTTGTGGGTTTTTGTTTGTTTGTTTGTTTTGCATTTTCTATCACCTTAGTTCAGGGCCTAGGGATGAACTAAATACAAATATAGAATGAACCGAGTACAAATAGACCTCAGTATTGTTAAATTAATGGATAAAATAAACTGAGCGTCATGGAAATTTTAAGTCACGGGTCAAATTTTGCTATTGTAACATTTCTTCACTTTAGGTCTTCTTTCTTTTTTTCTTTATGCATCTTCATTGGCAAAATCTGAATGGATGAGTCTTGTGTCCTTGTCAAGACTTACAGTGTGTCACTTCTAAGTGGACAATTATTGGGTATTCATCATCCACATGCCTGTACTTGATTACCATACATGTTGTGCTAAAGAAAGTTTACTTTTCAATGTATTAACAACAGATTCAGAACACTGGAGGCATAATTCATTTTTCAAAGCCAGTGTCCTTCTTCTCCTGATAAAGCATATTTTCAAAAGTTTAGATCATTCTACAAAAAAATCCAAGGTCATGACTAAAATTACATAAAAAACCATGTGGTGATGGAATATACATCATCCACCACTTTTAATTTTGTGTACTCATTTCATAGCCAACTCTGTACTTCTACACTAAAAGCAGAAATGAGAGTTGACTCTGTCAAACAGGAATTGCCTAAATTAGATTGATAGACAAATACATTTAAAAAGAAAGATCAGTGAATACTAGAAAATGTCAAAGCTAATACAATTAATCTGGATATAAATTAGATTTGATTTAGGATGGATATAAATTAGGTTTGATTCTACATGGATAAAAACAAAATTTATAAATATTTTAGGTGTTAAAATAGAAAGAAGCTATTTTAAAAATAGACCTACTAGTATAAGGTAAGTTAAATAAATCTTACTTAAAAAAATAACGTCTATGAAGTAATACTGAATCCCCTTGCCTCTAGGAAAGAGGAGAAGAAATTTTAGACTTTCCCTGGAAGAAAATTATAGAATTTTCAACAACTCACACTGACAAAAATAAGTCTCTTGAATCATTGTGTTTTAAAAAAAATGCTTAAAATGTACTGCTACCATAGAAATGCTTTCTCTGATAAATTAAGATCAATGTCTTCATTTTTCATTTACCTTAAGACATCTGCCTTCAGGCAATTTATTAATGCAGTTGAACTACAAAGAGAATTTATGTGGTTTTTCTCCTTGATTTTAAAACCCTTAAGCCCAGGAAAGAGGAGAATCAAGGCTAATAGGTTGAAGGACACCCCACACAAAACCACCCCATCTTCACGATTCTTCCCTTGTCTGGCAGCATCACCTACGGAGCAATGTGGCAACTTCCTGCCATGATATTCAAGGCTTTCCCAGGGCTGAAGCCTCACCACATTCCTCTGTGTACATCAAGATGTTTGCCCTTTCAGAAACACACCACAGCCTTTCATGCTTCCAAATTTTTTGTTATTGTTAATCCTCACCCAAGGATATTTTTTCTATTGATTTTAGAGAGGGTGGAAGGGAGAGAGAAAGGCAGAGAGAGAGAGAGAAACATCGATGTGAGAGACACCTCAATTGGTTGTCTCCCGCACTCTTCCCAACTGGGCCAGGGATCTCAAGCCTGCAATCCAGGTATGTGCCCTTGACTGGAATCAAACCTGTGACCCTTCAGTCTGGGAGGTGACGCTCTAATCATTGAGAATACTGGCGAGGGCACTTCCAAATTTTATCATCATGTTCCTTCATCCTGAATCTTTTCTTAACCCTTTCTAGTGTCCAAAAGTTCATTAATATTTCAAATCCAGATAAAATGTTACTTTTTTTTATAAACCTCCCTGCATATCTCCAGTCTGAATCTCTGTGATTCACAGCATCATCGTTATGCTCTTCCTCAATAGGCAGTGCAGGGTAGTCAAAAATAAAGGATGTTAGCGACTCACACATCTGGACTGGAATCCTGCCTCGGACATTTACTTAATTTTCTTTAAACTTTCAGCAAGTCACGTAAGTCTCAGCAGAGAGAATATTTACTTTTCCAGGCTATTGTAAGAATTGGGGTGTATGTCAAAGTTTCTAGAAGATAGCTGCACATACACTAGAGATTCAAAATATTAGGTCTCACATTACTGCATCCTACAACCCTAAGGGTCCTTCTTAATTTTGAATGGTACAAAGACACTCGATCATAGCATATGTTCAAAATAGATATCCACTGAATTGAAATCATAAAGGGATACAGATATAAGAAACTACCGTTACTCTCATTCCCTGAAAAATTACAAGGCTTTCTAGGATAATAAAAAATTGTCTGCTAGCCTTCTAGGCAAAAGCCATCATGCCAAGAGAAGGCTAAGACCAGCCAAATGAAGAAGAAACCATCTTTGATACATCATTCACTGTTAGTATAAGGTTCCCACTACCTTCATGGTCTCCTCGAGGTCTATTCAATAACAACAATTTAATAATAGATAGCACTAACCCAGAAACTTTTGTCAAACATGGTGATCCCATCTCTATAATACCCTGGGAATCACTGATCAAATTAAAGAGAGTCCATTCAGTATCAGAACATGAGAAGTCTCAAGGTCAACCATGGATTGCCAATTAAATAACAGAAGAAAGTGGTCACCTTACTGTTCCTATCAGACATCTCCCGCAATAGAAAAGAAAATCAAAGGAAATGTGATCCGAGTTGGATATGTAACTTCTAACTAAACTAATCCTTGAACCCTTGTTTCTCACAACAATAACAGGCTCTCGGTCATGGAGCAGGGGGAGACATAGTGAGTCTCAGTAAGAGAGAGAAAAATGCATGTTTTTTAAAGAGGTCAGTGTAAGGCACAGCTTAAGTAAACATGCACACAAATCCAAACAATGAATTCTAAAAATGAACATTTCAGGGTCTTTAATAAGTAAATTAAAATAGGATGAAATTTCTTATCTGAAAACTCCTGAGACATAAGGTCCTTTTGATAGAATGCCGTTGACACACAAGGCTTTTCACTGATGCTGGGTACGGCTCCCTGTTCCCAACCCACGGCCCAGAAAAACTGCTGGCTGGTGCTCACCTGTGAAATTGAGTGTGCACACAATTCAAACTCCTCAGACAGAATGAAACACTGTGAGCGATAAGAGAGTGATGTGAATTTGTAAGAAATACACGTATGCTGTTGGAGTCTAATAGAAATATTTTAACCACTGGCCTGAATCCAATCTGCACAGTAATTTAATAGACTATCAACCACAAATGCAATCCATAAGGCAGGTAAATGGGTACCAAAAGCAGCAGGTGATTTTCTGGGAATGGGATTGGTAGAATCAGATTAATCTATGTGAAAAAGGAAGCTGCCTGGCAACATCATATAATCAAAATATTAAATAAGAAAGGGTAACCAATCATATCTTTGTGATATATTGCTTTGAAAGAAATTTGATCAACACCATAGGACCTAACAAATCTGAAAGATTACTTTTGTTATCAAGAGTTTTGGTTTTTTTCTAACCTATTTAATCTCATTAAATGTATAGTCATGTGCCATATAACAACCTTTTGGTCAATGATGAACCACATATACAATGGTGGTCCCATAACATTATAATAAAGCTGGAAATTTCCTATTGCCTAGTGATGCCATAGCTATTGTGTACCATTTTTAAAACTTTTATACTGTATTTTACTGTACCTTTCCTATGTTTGATATGTTTAGGTACACAAATACCTATTACAATGGCCTATGTATGAAGAAGGCTATATCCTCTGGGTTTGTATAAATACTAGTGTACTCTATGATGTCCACACAACAACAAAATCACCTAACCACACAGTTCTCAGAAAGTATCCCAGTCATTAGGCAGCACATGACTGTGTAGGAGTTCCATGGGCACAGAACTTGAAACCAGGGCTTTCTAAGAAGAATGTGGGTATACATGTTTAAATTATTATTTTTTTCTTTCACAGCAATTTTTTGCAATTTGTTTCACTTAGACATCATTTTAGAATTCCACTTTGGGGAATTATTTTGAATCATTTAAGGAGCCCTGAAAGGAAATTAATCCTATAGCTTTATAATCATAATTTAGAGAAGACAAATTCAGAGGGCTGTGATTAGCTCCAATCTAGCTTTACTAAGTACAAATATTTAGATTAGTAATAAAAATATTTATAAGAGAAAAATACAGAAAAATTTTTGTAGAAGGAAGCCATAATTTTTCTCTTCAGGGGAGGATTCTCTAGATAAGGAACTGCCTTATCTAGATGGCCTGAAATTGATTAACGCAACAAAAAGTAAACCAGATGGTATGAATATCTCTTCTCGCTGTGGAGTATATCCTTTTGTATCACATATGCATTATGTTATATACATAGCATATGACAAAAAATATTGCCCACCAGATACACTAGTTAAATGCAGTATCTATGAACCATACAATGTTATCCATATAAGTGCCCATTATTACTCTTTTCCTCCATGGGTGCTCAGTTAAAAATAATAAATAAATAAAATGTAAAAGAAAATAACTGAGAGATTTTTTTATATAAGAAAGTTAATCCTTCTGTTAGTGTGGGTGGCTAGTTAGGTACTAACAAAAGAGAAGGGAGCTAAACTTCCTCCTCCCCAGGAGACAGTCTCATCCTCCACCAAAGGGACTTAATCCCCAAGCAGACAGGCAGGAAAGACTGGGCTTTCAGATCTCCCCTTGGGAATAACCAGTCTGTTAGCCAGGATTGCAGGGCAAGGGATTAAACAGTAAGGGGGGAAGTCCTTTGCTAGGCGCAAGCAAGTAGAAGCCAAGATGGCACAGAAGAAGGTCCTTCTACCAAGAGCATGCACAGTAAAAGATGATGAAGCAGAAGTTTGGGGCATGCTCAGTGGGAGCCAAAATGGTGACCATAAAGGGGAGGAGTCTAGCCTGGGAGAATTTGGACAAAGGATTGGATAGGATAAAGGTATGGAACCCCGGAAGATTCAGGAAAGGGACTGGATAGGGGGAGGGCCCAGCACAGCCCAGGGAAAACCCAGGAAACAGTTGAATAGCTTGGAAGACAGCCTACTTGTTCCTGAAACCAAGAAATTATATGGAGGAATAGCAAGGACCTCTGGGCAGTTGCTACTAGAGCCTGTCCCCCTCTTCATCCTCAAGGACTTATTTTTTTCTCCTCAATAAATCTTGCCACCATTCTGAAAGGTCTCCCATGTGTGTACCTTGAAATTCTTTTCTCATGACACCTTAAGAACCCATTTCCACTGGCAACACTTCCATTAAAAATTACATTGTTAAACTGACCAAAAATATTGGAAGATAACCTGAAAAGTCCAATACCAAATTTGGTAATTTAGCCAAGCAACAAAGAGGTATTTACAACTTAATAAGTGGCAGTCAGTCTCCTAAGTCTTGACGTACAGAGGTTAATTAAAGAGACAGCGGCCTCTAACCTCAGAGTTTGCCTTCTTATATGGAAGACAAACTTTAAACTAAGTTAGACAAATAAATGTACAATTAAATAATCTGATAAGCTTTGTGGTGAAATAGTAAAGTACTTTATAGAGAGGAAAGGAAGATATTTAGATTGGAGAAAGAAACATTTACTCTGAGTTTTGCAAAAATACCAGGATTTACCAGGTGGATGTTTACTTTAGGCATGAAAAGCAAAGTGCAGAAAGGTCTGCAATCTAGGAAAGCTGATGTTTTCATGGGATTGAAAGGTGGGCAGCGAGGAAGAGCTGCATTAGGGAAGGAGTAAGAGAGTTGAGACTGTAGACATGGGTGCAGCCCAGGTTACACAGGGCTTAGCAGGCTATGCCAATAATTTAGGCTCTTCTGTCCTAAATACAAAGGGGAACAACTGAAGGACTTTAAGCAAAGACAGAACATGCCCAATCTTTTAACTCATAAAGAGTTCACCCCAGCACTAGAAATGGTGGGGTTGGGTTACAGAGAAGCCACCATGGTTATGAGGCCGCTGCACCTCTGACATCCTGTGAGGATGACACGGTGGTGACAGTGGAGACGGAAGAAGCAGACAACTCTGAGATATACCTTGTGTGATCTTAAAGTGTACATTTAGTGTCTGCAAATAAACATCAATTGCTTCTTCTTGACTCAAGAAAAACTTAGGCAATTACTTTACAAAAAACTACTTTAAATGAAACAATTTATAGTTAGAGTAATAGGTTATAAGAAAACAGAATAGGTCAGTTGGGTTTATAAAGCTAATCACATGTTTACCTACCAGGAGGTTTCAGGGTCCAGGAGAGCTCTGAATCCCTGGAATCCCATCAGTTGAATACAGGTTGGTGTCAAAAGTTTCTGTTGTGATTAGGATCCCACTAGGTGGAATTAAATTCAGAATTTACCAATCCATGGTGAATTTACTTTAATGTGCTCACTGTAATTGAAGGCTTAAGGGAGGAGCAGCAAGGAGAATATGCTTAGTTGGATGAAAAGTAAAACAAAACTAATTATTTACTCATAAGTAATTATACATAAATATGACCAAGAAAATCATTAAATAGGACTTCTAATGTCTTCTAAAGTGCTTGTCCTTGAATGTGACTAGGGATTTGAATACATCAAACTGAAAACAGTTATGTGCAAATGCCCATATCAATAAAAGTTAAAAAGGTATGAGCAATGTTAAACATGGTCCTTTGAGGTAAGCTAATTAGTAAACTAGAGAGTCTTAAAACTCTCAAGTGCCATCTTTGAACTGAAGAAGACATCTACTAATGAAGTCCCTGGTGGGCTAAAAGTCTACATCAGGCAGTGTGTATATTTCTGTAGCTGAATTTCAACTATGTTAATGCTTAAAAGAAATATGAGAGGTTACTCTATAAAGAAAAAAGGGAAAGTAAAAATGTTCACAGCACCATAAGCAGAAAGCATTTTATTTTAAATTTCAGTGTTATAGTCAATGCATATTTTTTAAAAATCAGAAGCAATTGAAGTACCCAATAAACGGAGAGAGGGAGAGAAAAAAAAAGGTATGATAAATGGAGTGTAGATATTGGAGGGGGAAAATCATCAGTTAAACTCAACTCTGAGTCGTTTACATACTACAAAAATAAAAGAGGTAAATTTGGCTGTCCTAATAAGTTTTGTAGAGTGAAATATCAGTTTTTAAGACCAAGCATACTAGTGTTTCGAGTGGGATGTTTTAAAGCAGCATTATCGGAGCTGGTATTTAATTAGAAAATGTGTATATTTCACCTAACTGTCTTAATTTTGACAAGAGAAAAAGGATTGTTCCAGCAGCTGGCTAACACTTACTACTTATTTACCAAACTATGATTTATTATACTTCATAGAAATGTCACTTGTTATAAAAGTTGTGTTTTCTAATAAGCATCCCACTATGATGTATTACTGAGTGTTTCCTCTCTTTCATAACAGGAGGGTCTAGAGAAGCTGAGTAGATTTCAGGGTCCAGAAAACCTTGCAAACAATATTAGCCTGGCCCTTCGAGTAGAGTCCGGGCACCTAGAAGCATGCCCATGAGAGAAAGCTGAACATACAGACCCAGGAAGATGCATCTATAATTTTAAAAACTATAAGCAGATGAACAAGGGATCAACATAATTTAAAAACAAAGTTGTCACCAATACTGAACAAGCTCAGTTACAGTAGAACAGCATGCACATGCGCATCCTTGCTACCCACACCCCATCCCAGACAGGAGGACTTTGATGACCTTTTTTCAAACTAATGCAAACTTCTTAATCAAAACCTAAATTCACCAGCCCCTCTTTTTTTATATTTATCCTTGTAAAAGCAGGATAGAAAACGGAGGGAGGGAAGAGCAGAGAGAGGGGAGGAGTAAGCAACAACAAACTCCAGAAGCCTGCTGGAGATCAACACATTGCTTTGGTATAGAACTCACAAGGAAAATAAATCCGATCTGCTGAACAAGGAGAAAGCAGGGGGAGAGCAACGAGTGATGACCAGTCAGACTGGGCTCAGTATTCATGTATATTACATATTCATCTTGCCTCTATTCTTACCTTTTTTTTCATTTTTCCCAAATGGCAATATCTTTATAGATTTGTAACTTCTCTGTAGCATGACAATGATCATTGGCATTCAACATTATGTTTCTGTTTTTGTTTGAGATTTCAGTATCCATAATCTTACGTATCAATAGACAGGTGGTAAGTAGTATGATTCAGGAAAAACAAGAGCTCCTTTTTATCTACTAAAAACAAATATTTTCCTGAATAGTTATATCATAAGCCTATGTGTACATCAGCAATTAGAGAGTGATAGAGGTTCTGAACATTTTTTTAAATGAAAATATTCCTGGGAACTTAAATTGGATTCCCCATCATTGACATGCCAATATAAAGTTGATAAACTAGATGTTTACCTGCTAATACTTTGCCTATGCCATTTAAACTCAAGGGACTTGAGTTTCATGGAAGGAGCCCAAGAGAAGGGTTATCAATAAGCAAGTGACACAGACCAGGCAGGTATAGTGACTTTAGTCAACAAGAATCCTGTGGCATGAGAACACAGGGCTCTGGAGGTAGGAAATGGTGAAAGGTGAAAGAAATGATAAACTTTAGCTCTGGCTGGGTAGCTCAGTTGGTTAGAGGTTGTCCCAATGCGCCATGGTTGTGGGTTCAATCCCAGGTTGGAGCAAGAGTTGACCAATGGGTGCATGGGTGGATGGAGCAATAGATCAATTCTTTTGATTCTTTCTCTCTCTCTCTTTCTCTGTCTCACCCTTCCTCTCGCTCTCTAAAATCAATAGATGGAGAAAAAAAGAAATGATAAACTTTATATGCTTTGCAATTTTGCCTCCAACTGGCCCTGAGTCCCACTATATTTATATTAAAAGCTTCCTTTAAATTGTCTTATTCTTTTCCATCATGATAGGTACTATTTAAGGTCACAAGTTAGCTCTAACTGCTGTTATCTGATATTTTATCAGTGCTTAAAGAGTTATTTAATCATGGTATAAAGTGTAAAATGGATAAAAATAGAATCATAAAAAATGGAGTTCTCAAATAAAACTTTTTTTTGAAATGGTAGCATAAATAAATATGTCTTCTAATGGTTCAAACACTGAGTGAAGATGAGGGGAAGAAATTAAAGGAAATATATGAGAGATAAGGGAAATAGCTGATGAGGTTGTATTAAGCCAAAGAACATATATGCATAGCCCATGGAAACAGACAACAGTGTGATGAAGGCCAGGGGAGGGAGGGGGCAGGAGCTGGGTGGAGGTGGGTAAAGTGGGAGGGGGCATCTATAATATTATTATTAATAATAATAATAATAATAATAATAATATAGTAAAACAGTAGTGTTTTGTTCTTGGATGATAAATGATGCTTATTACAACAAGGATGTGGGTTAATGTCATTGGGGTATACTAGCACAGAGCCAGAGAGCAGGAAAATGTAGATACTAAAGAATAAAGATGTTTGTGACAGAAAGGAAATTTCATGTATCTGTTTGCTTAAGTAAGATAGACTTTAGGATATAGTTTTTTTAAACAAAGATGATGGGTAGAAAAAAGAGATGATATGACTATAGCGTACAGCCTTTAAATGTGCCTTTAATCTCCCTTTTCAAGAAAAATTAGAAAACTTTAATTGAGCTTGTTTTGCACAATTGCAGGTTTGTATACTCTAGTTTTTTCACATTTCTCTGTATTGGTTGCAACAATCAGATTCAGAGATAAAATTGCTACTGTTCTTAAAGGGCCAGCAAGATCTTTGAGAAAAACAAACTAAAAAAATCTCATTTTGTTTCAGACAGGGTTAATTCCACTGAGAAAATAAATATACAATTTAAATGTTTTGTTCTAGATGAAAGCATATTACAGTAGACAAAATATGAAAAAAATGTATTAGCAATGGCATAAAGAATGTAGCCAGCAATTGTTATAGTCATATTGCCCACAGTGAGAAAACTTTGCTGCACAAACTTTACATGTTCACAAGCCAACATCACTCTCTTAGCCTATGACATATTTAAAAAATTAAGCAGTATCTTCTAAATGTATCCTGTTTTCACTTATTATTTCTCTTGCCCAACTTTCTTATACACTGTTTTGTTTTTTTCTTACTGATTCATGATCTTTCCATCTTTATCCTTCAAAATGTAGGCTGGCCCGGTGTAGCTCAGTGGTTGAGCGTTGACCTTGAAACCAGGAGGTCATGGTACAATTCCAGGTCAAGGCATATGCCCAGGTTGCAGGGTGCGATCCCAGTATGATCCCAGTATGGGGTCATGCAGGAGGCAGCCAATCAATGATTATCTCTCATCATTGATGCTTCTCTCTCTCTCTCCCTCTCTTTTCCTCTCTGAAATCAATAAAAATATATAAGCATATATATTTTTAAATTTAGGCTGATTTTTTTCTTCTCTCTTCTCCTTTTCAATTTTTGTGCTCTCTTATTGTCTTTCTGGATGTTCCATAAGAACCTGATACAGAAGTTGATGGGAAGGCAGGCTGCATCTGTGGGTTGTCTTTTGTTTCTTGTTTTTCATTTTTTCTTTTTGCTTATTCTGAGTAAAGTGTAAATTGACTTCTTATTTTGTTTTAAGCATTTAAATGTCAAGAATGCTTCATTTGATCCTCTTTACACATGTTAAGAAGGAAATTAGAAACCCTATTAAAGACTGAATTCCAAGAGTTTTCATTAGTGATTTGAGCCTATGTTGGTATCTTTTTTTTAACATGTTTACAAGTTGTTTTGGAGTTATGAAATGTGTGTTAATGCGATAAAGACAAAAATGGCCAAATTGTAAGAATATACAGCCATTCACCTTCATCCTAAGGTACTACTTTTCTTTGATCCTTTGTGTAAACTTCAGCCAGGAGACTTTCATTATGCTGAGTGAGATATAATATGGAGAGGAGATAAAGAAATTCAGAAAATGATTAAGTGAACTGGAGTAAAAAAAAAAGTCCATGAAAATAGAAAGAAGAAATTCTTAGAAGTAGTTGAAGGAGGTAAGAAGGTAAAAACAATGTTGGAGGAGCTGAGTTAAAAGGAGTTGTGAGGGAAAGGACCAATGAGTTTGGGACTTTTATTCGTAAGGAAAAGAGAAGAAAAGCAAAGAAAGAAGCCGAGATTTGGGCAGCTGCATAATATGCAATATAATGCCCTCCTCTAATAACCTCTGAATACTCCCCAAAATATAGCATTTCTCTTCAACCATTTTTAATGCTACAACATGATGTAATTGTTGTTAAAGTTGAGATCAAAAGAAGACTTCATTTTACTGGAGTAACATTTCATGGAAAGACCCATGGAATTTTAGACATAAGGTGACTGCCCAACTGCACCTCCAGCGAGCCAAGACTGCCCTTTCATTAGGAGAGCCTGGTTCTGAATTAGAGGGATGAGCCAGAGCAGACACAGCCATGATTGGATTGCTCCTACAGTGCCATGTTAAGGTTAGAGGCTTGGAACTAGATCCAAAACTGGGAGAATGCCTGACTTGGAACTAGATAGATCAAATGGAATAGAGAAACTTAAAACTGTGAGATTGCCAGAGTGTAAAAATCTAAGAAAGCCCCTCATGAGGCTCAGATAAAAATTAGTGTTTAAGCCACATCTACAGACACATAATTTATTGAAACATCTGAGTGTTCATTAGAAGAGGTCTGTGGCAGATACAATTGAGTAGTTTTAGGGCCTTTTCTTTGCCTCACAGGCTAAGACCTGATTCATTGGCACTTGGAGACCTCATAGGACTGAAAATGCCTCCCCTTAAGGAACTAGAGAAATTTTCAGAAATTACATTCCAAGGCTGGCAAAGAGCATGTGCTACTGAAATACTACAATGGTGGCAGGTTGCGCAGACTGAGAATCAACAGAGATTAGGGGGCATGTCCTAGGTCTCGCTTTTAAAATTGTTTGAAAGTTTAAAGCTGAAGACTTCCATTTCCATGACTGACTAACTAGTTGCCCTAAAAAGAATGCAGAGCAAGATAGGGAGTTGGTGGTATCGATTTATAAAAATGTGTCAGAGGAAAGGGGGAAGTTTTCCGTAGAGTGATGAGACGCAAGGGTCTTTGATAGTAAATCTCACTGTTGTGCTAGAGCACACTTTGGAGAGAAGAAATGTCTGGGTTAAATCAATGCAAAAGTTAAGTCAAATGTTGCTGAACAAGCAGATTTTTTCCAATCTCCCAAGAGGTCACCTGCATTATCAATGTTGGTTCATTTAATTAAAGATGAGAAAAAGGAGGTTTCTGTGGCAATGCTCAGGGATAGAGCCAAACAGTGACTTCAGGCTACAGGTTCCAAGATAGTCATAGGAGGAGGGGTAAAAATAAGCTAATATAGGAAAGAAAGCATGTATAAGGAATGAAGCTTTACATATATAGCACAGATGGGAACATATCTCTGCTTTCTATCAAGAGACCCTCAGAAATAATCTGGGGTGAAATTTTTAAAGATTATATCTCCAAGTTTGCCTTCTGTTGGTAATAGTTGGTCAATGACAGACTCTCTCTGGCCACTAAGCACTAATTCCCTGAAGTGCATCAGCATCTTGATGTGGCGACAAATACTCTAACAGAAATGTCAGCTAAAGACTTTGGGACATAGCAATACCCTGTATTTATTTCAGCTGCGGTAAGGTCAGGCATTTATTGTCAGATATACTTAAGAAGAAAAGTAATCAATTAAAACATCAATCCTCCTTTCTGATTGAATAGAAAACACTTTTATAAGCACAGTCAGCTTGAATCGGAAACAACAAGGGCAAAAGCAAGAGGAAAAGAAAGACATGACACTCAACTCCGTGGAAGGAGTAGAAGACAAAGGTTTGAGATTGGGATGGAAAAGGACATTGGATGTCAACATATATATTGTAGCCTTTGTGATAAAGGATAAATTACAGCAGAGTCAAAAACTTTATTAAAATCAATCTTACATACTTCCCTCCACCCTGATATCTGAAGAGATCCCTTTAGTTTCTTTCTGAGCTGTTCAGCTACAGGCTCTTGCCAAGCTGGCTTGAACTGTGACAACAAAGACAGAAAAATAGCAGAAAACACTAAATTGAGCTACACTAGAAAGGATGCTGCAGTAACTAGAGAATGCATCTGGGAATATGCAGAAAAGAGTAATTAGAGGAGGTTTCTAGAGGAGGTAGAGTTGTATGTTGAGGAGATTCATCATAAACTGATTGAGGGAGGGATGATTCTGCATTTTCATCTTATTTATTTTTGTTTGGGAGACAGAAGGAAATCATGACAGAATAAGAATAGTCTTTTCAATTTCCATGAAGAATAGAAACTTGGGGATAGAGATATGACTCCTTGTCATCCTTCAAACCTCAGATGTCACGTATTTTCAGAGACCTTCTCCATCTATTTTGTACAAAGTAGCCACACACTCCACACCTCCTTTCAGGTACTCTCAACCATATTGCTTATAAACTTCACAGCATTTGTTATCACACTCTGTAATTAATCTTATTCCTGCATTTATTTATTCATTGTCTGCTCTCCCACTAGGTCTTAAGTTCAATAATGTTAGGATCATTTTCTGTCTCATTCACACTATTCACTGACCTACACATCCTTGGTCCACAATAAACATCCAATAAATATTTTAGGAATGAATGACTAATTGAAAAATAAGTGATGCATAAATGAATGAATAAGAATTTTCTAGAAAAAATGTTGCTCTGTTATATATAGTATAACTTCCCAAGCCTTGCTTTGCTCTAGTTACATTACTATAAAGAATTAAAATAAAAACACATGATTTTAAAATACTCATGCTCCTTCCATTTTGAAGACGAATTCTTCATGTTTTGACAAATATGACAAAATAAAAGACCTCTATATTGACTAAATTGAGACTAATATATTACTGTCATTTTACAGAACAAACAAATATATACCCTTTGTTTGTATTTGACTTTTTGACCTTTTTTCCTTGTTAATTTTAGCAGTTTGTAACTCAACAAACTTTCATTTCTTCAGACACAGTCAAAAATCATTCCTCAAAACTAGCCTTAACCTATTGACTCTACATCAATAAAACATGCAATTTTGTTCTCCATAAAGTCATGTAGTTAATTGATAGTTAAATCATTTTAATTGAGTTATAACCACTCAATTCATGTAATGAGGTAGAAAATTCTACACTCATCAACTCTTCCTTGCAAGCCACATCTCACTGAAAACCATTATTGTCTTTCTTTTACTTCTTATTTGTCAACTGAATCTCATAATCCAATTAGGTAACCTGATATCAGAGAACTTAAATTTGTTTTTAAAATTAATTCCCATTACCTCGGATTTCCCAGGACAGGCATCAAGTGTGTTTTCAGCAAGGTCTCACCTGGCCTTTGACTACTCTCCTTCAAATCCTTGATAAGCAAATCTATCCACAGTGATATTATGGCTTTCAAGCTTTTGATGATGAATTTATTTTTTAGTCTTTCAAATCCATCCCCTTTTCTCAATTCCAGTATTAGTAACCTAGGTTAAATACTCACTGAAACTCATCAATACAAATGACACTAAACCAGCTTTTCATACTTCCAGTTCAGAGGTCCCTCATACTCTGGACTAGATCTTCTAAGACAAGTGGTTCTCAACCTTCCTAATGCCGCGACCCTTTAATACAGTTCCTCATGTTGTGGTGACCCCCAACCATAAAATTATTTTTGTTGCTACTTCATAACTCTAATTTTGCTACTGTTATGAATCATAATGTAAATATCTGATATGCAGGATGTATTTAGGCAACCCCTGTGAAAAGGTCGTTTGACCTCCAAAGGGGTCGCGACCCACAGGTTGAGAACCGCTGCTCTAGAGTGAAGGCCTCAAAACATTGTGTTTCATTCACCTCTTAGAAAAAAAAAACATTTTTTGTATAAGCACTCAGAACATATGTGCACTTATTAATTTATAAGTAAATTAATGCCTGTTTTATTTTGTTAATGCATAATATACAATGTTAAACATACAAAAAAGAAATTGACAAGGTGAAGCAGAAATAAATAGAAAGTCTAATATTTTCTTCCAAACGTGGTGAATCATATCCTTCTGATGCAGGATGGTGATTACATGGCTTTCAAAGGTCTATTAATCCCTATATTTTATATGTGCATATATAGCATTCAAGTCATCTGTGACTTCTTAGGTTAACATCCAGTAAGTACCAGTACATCACACAGCTGCCCCCAGATCGGTTTTACTTAAACACAGATCTTCCCCTGACATTCCTCCTTCCCAAAAATCAGTGTCAATTTAAAGATTGCATCCTTTCTTCTTTGATTAGCAAACATAGTTCTACAATATCCGAGGCCGAATTTGGCAGCCATAATCTCCTGACAGACCTGCTGACTACACAGAAAACGGCCTTTTCTGTAGTACACTAAGTGCATGCCACACTAGTGCGTCATTTTAGATTTCTCCATGAAGGGAACCGCCACTCATATTTAAATAGTAATTCTAGTAAGAGCTACCATTTATTAAACACTTTGTGTTACACATGTTCATCATCTTATTCATTCCTCATAACACTGAAGGATAGGTTTTATTATCCAAATTTATAGAACATAAACTGTGGGTCAGAAAGTTACCAAAGATCACACAGTTGCATTGAAAGCCAAACCTTGAACATGTTACCATCACACTTGGTTGCTGTATCTCTGAGAGAAAAGCCTCCTTAGGTGTTAATAATCTAATGGTATATCATTAACATCAGTTTGCTTACAGAATTAAAAATATCATCCTATCTTAGCTTTTTAAATTCTGATTCAGTACAAATAGACTCTGATAGCTTTCAATATAATCCAAACCAAAAGTTCCAAATATGCAAAAATTTGTACTAACAGGTATGTAGCTAATAACACTGCCACCATGACTTGAGACAAAATAAAAATTCAGTCTAGACTTGTCCTATGGATGTCAGCTAATAATATTCAGTGTTTTTATGGGTAATTTAGCTACATGCTTATCTCTATGATCTTGGCAACGATTTCTATAGAAATAGTTCATGAAGAATCTGTTTTTTCAATGACTTTCTAATGATAAAATATTAGTAGAACACTACAAATAATATCATTTGAAACTCAAAGTAAATGATATAGATATGAAATGTTAAAGATAAGAATATATATATATATGATAAACAGAAAGGTCAAGTCCAGTATTTAAATCATGTACATCACAAATATTATTTTATTATATATGCTTGTCATTGTGCAACTATTCTCTTAAGATTATCGGTTAAGCCTCATTTATTTCTAACAAAATTACTTTGTGTTATGCCAGTAAAGAAAAGCCTTAAACTTGGAACATTAGAAAATGCACTTTTGCAAAGTCTGGTTTTCTTAGAGATCAACTAAAAGATTAGAAGTATATTTTTTATTCCTATACCCACCCGCAACAATCCAGGAGAGAAAATCTTTTTATAAATGTTTATTTCAACAGTGCACATGGCAAGAGAATGTGCAGCTATTTATTTGCCTTTCAGAATTTTGGAAGATTAACTTTCTTAGAAAGATTGGATTATACCCTGAGGACATAGCAATGAAGTTGCATTTTAAAAAGTTAATTCCAGAAATAATGTGGCAATACAGGGGAATCATGAGGCACTGATATTAATTTCGATGCCTATGGCCGAAAGGCCACAAATCCCACATGCTGATTGGCCTCGGTTGAAATCGTGTGCCTTCTCTGACTAGCTGTGCAACTTGTAAGATTCTGGTCACCTCCTGCTTAAGCCGACTGAGTTTTCCCCTTGCATGTAGAAGTGATGGAGCTGTGGTCATAGCTCCCTGGCGAAACTAAGGAAGATATGTCAGCCACAGCACCCTTCTCCTGAGTAATGCCAAGATGCTAACGGTGATTCAGCTTGATTATGTTCATTCTGGGACAGGAAACTTGGCCTAGAAGTGTTTAGGTATAAAAATAATATTTTTCAGAAATATGAAAGAACAAAGGGAGCTGTAATCAAGATATATCACGAGGAGCCAGCAGAAAAGTTTTCTATTTCTCCTTCATTTTTAAACAAGTGTGAGCAAGGCTGACTTCTCCATAATGAGATTAGTCTTCAAAATTGTTAACTGTTCTCATTTTCTTGCCAGAGCCCTCAGATATTCACAGCTCACTCATTACAACCTTCAGAGCAGTTAATAAACAAAGCTTGCTATTATTACCTAATTAAAATATATCTCATTCCAACATCTGACTGCCCACCATTAAGATTCTTCTGCTACAGAGGTTACGTAAAAATTATTATTCTGCTTTCTTTTAATTGCCAGTTTCACAGGGTGTCTCTTTCGTATCAAAACACACAGAAATTGCAGATGGAAAGTCATGTTACCTATTAAATACACTTAAATAAACTGAAATAATAGTCTGAATACAAGATTTTCTAGGAATGCTACCTCTGAATGTGTACTTTAATAGTTGCTTCCATCATATGCTACTGAATCATAAGTGCAAGTAAAAATTTGAATTTAAAATCCACTTATGAGCACATTTTCTATACATTTATTCTTTCACTAACACATCTAAGCTCAGTGGAAGGTGCATCAGAGGGGGGGTCTGAGTGCCAGCTTTGGCTTCTGCCATCTTGTGCAACTCGGGGCAAACATATTCTCCTTGTGCCATTTTCTCTCCTGTAATGCATTTACAATGACACCTTCCCTGCATACCTCACGTGATACTTACAATGATAAAATGGAATTAACTCATAAAAAATTAAGAAACATCTTTTATTTTACAGACTTCTCTCCTTTTTTATGGCTGAGCAGTTGCATAATGAGCCCTACAGAATTGATCATTATTACTACACCCCAGGCACTGGGAGAGGCACAGAAAAGATGGAGGTAGTTTTTAATCATTAAAAATATATCTAAAACATCTATGAATGTCTTGCAAGTAAAATAAAAACTACGATATAAATTTGACAACATACTGAAGCTTTTAAAAAATCAATATTTTAATATTTTTAAAAAACATTGAATATGCTTGTAAAATGTGTATTTAAATACTTAATTATTATTCTTACATATGGAAAATAATAAATATGAATATGTATCCATATGTGTACATTTATATTAACACATATATTCATGCATATTTCATTGTAAGAGAAAGATACCACATATATCTGTGTTATGGTGAATAAAGCCCGTAGGTGATGGTGTTCTAAGAAGGATCAGAGATCCAGGAGGGAATACAATGCCTATAATCAGATACTTTAAAGGAGAAGCTCTCTGAGACATTTGTTCTATGTGGCCCCAATAAATAAACCAAGACGAATGTGTTATTCCAGGGGAGATACATTTCAACAAACATTCTTTTAAATTCTAAAAGTCAGAGGTGATCAAACATGAAAAAATTAAATAGGATTAGTTTCAAATGATTTTTACTTATCTCTACTTCCTAAAATGTCTTCAATCAATTTGCATTAATTTTATAACTAACAGAATAAATTTTTAATTAAATGTAATAGTAGAATGGACTATCATGGGAAATAATGAGTTTTATACCATTAGAAATTTCGAAGAATAGACTGGATGGCTATTGATTCTGGCTTATCAATAGGGAAACTGACTATCCTGGTTTGTCTACCACTGTTTTGATTTTAGACCTGAAAGTCTTGCTTCCCTGGAAACTCCTTAATATTGGAAACTAAAATTGTTGGTCACCTTACTTAAATACATGGTAGTACTAGACAGCTATAAGGTTTTGGTCACACACAAATAAAACATGGCAGCACATGAGAGCTATAAAACAAAGTAGCTGCTAGAAGTCACTACTGCCAGAAATCCGTGGGGCACACCTCGGGACTGAAGGAATCAATGAGTACTCTCCCTCTGGCAATGACCACTCTGAGATCCACTGCTGCTTTTATCCAGACGATTCAATTATTTAATTCAGATAAGCATTTACTGGCAATGAATATGAATTTAGTTAAAACATTCCTCTGCTAAATGTCTCCAATGACTTCCCATTGCCCTTAGCATTAAGTCCAGGAACATTAGCAAGTCATTTAAGAAGCCCTTGATTCCCTTTCCAGTCTCACCCACTGTCACATTGTTATTTGCACTAATCCAGTAATCTGGGGTATCTCTCAAATCATCAGATATAGTCAACCTTCTACTTCAGGGTCTTCAACAATTTTACTCCCCCCATTTATTGACCTAGATAAATCCTACTCTTCCTGTGGGTTCTACTTTTTTCATGGACACCTCTCCTGACCACTCCAAACCTTGAAATATTCAGTTCTTATCTGCTTACCTATCATCCTGTCTTTTCCTTTCATAACACTTGTTTTAATGGTAATAATTTTTATTACACATTAATTGTATATCTTCCCCATTATACAAAAAGTTCTGTGAGGGCAGGGAGAGTGTTTTATTATCCTTTGCTATATGCTGCCAATCAAGCTGGGATGTTGATTAACCACAGTAACTTGCCTAGGGAGCTCACACTGTGGAGTGTTGCTCATCAACATCGCATGCTCTTGGAACCAACTCAGAAAATTCAATACATATGGTCACTGTAGCTATAAGAATCTTGTGATTTTCAGTTGGTAATTCTCATGCCACTGCAACAAAACAAGATGTGTTCCTTAAATCCCAGCTAAAATGCTTAAAGTACATTCCCAGTGAAATGCATGCTAATAGTTAGTACTCTTACTTCCTAAGGAAGTAAATTCCATTTGTTGATCTGGGAACCCAACCACTATTTTAATCAATGTGTTTTCAAAGTCCTATTTAATGAATACACAAAGGAACTTTAGGAGAATAATTCATCTGGAAATTAACAGTTGTCTGCATATTGCCTTCTGAATTCATCATGCCTTATTTTAATTTAATGTGATAATATCAGCATAAATTATTCCAATTAAAAATAGAGGTAATTTCAAATATTTATTTTCTATGATTATTAAATAAACACCAAATCCCCCTATTGTGACAAATGTAAGAAGCCAAATTGACTTTTTATAAAGCCCTACTTATAAGCATTGAATGTTTACAATTTTATGGTTTCAAATGTTTATGGTGTACTTTCAAAATTGTTTTGCCTTAAACCATTTTTTCAATTTACTGACAATGTGCTTTATTAAAAAGTCAATAACTGAATTTCAGTAGCAGAGAATGTAAAATACTATATTACATTTATAGTAAGAGCATAAAGGTGTCTGTATCCTTTACGGATAATACCGCCATGTAAAAAATATTTTTTATTATTGAAGAGTTTTTAAGTTTTTCAAATAATGTGGTAATCAGATCAAATATGGCCATGGAAAATTGTGTTTCTAATAAAGGCTTTAAAACCACATTTACTTAATAAAGACTTTTACTTACTGAATAATACTGTCTCTAGCATTGTTTGCATTTTTACAAATAAACTAAGCACTATGAGAAAATTTTGTAGAGAGAAAGACAATATTAAATTAGCTAAACAACCTTCACACAAATATGAATTTAAGGCTTCTTTTTATAGAAATTTAGTTCAAACTTCAGTCGTCTTTTTCTTGAGCACCACTATAGTGTGCAATGTAGCTATCATTTCCTATGTGAATATGTATTAAGCCATCCTATTTATTTGTTATAGAAGATAAAAAAGGGAGAGAATTATGACACTGAGAAGTTTATAGGAAGAAATAAGATCATTGAAATATCAACATATCAGATATTTGAGACTTGTTCTAAGGAGATTCTTATGTGCAAACTAGTGTCCCAGTGCACGGATTCATGCACATTGAAAGGAAATTAATTAGAAGAAATATTTTAATATTGCTATTCGCCCTTTTCCTATAATAGAAGTGTCAACCAAATGCACAATATACAATGATAGATCAAAACACATACATGCGATTGGCAGCAGTGAGAGCTTTATATGTATCGTGCATGTGGGAGTCAACTTAGCCTTTTATATACATGGATAAACTTGCTTAATTAGACCTGATTTCTGATTTAGCTAAACTTGTTCCAGCCAGTGAAGCACCCCAACTTCTCTTTCAGGTAATTGTCAGCAACACAGCAGTAAATATCAACACGAAGCAGATTATTATTGTAGATCACGCAGGGAGAACAAAAGGTAAAATATTTAACTGCAGCAGTGTTTGACTATATTCTGCGCAGTGAGAAAACCTGAAGTCACTTTCAATTCCACCATTCCTTACTTCTTTTCACTCAGGTCAAGTTTTTAAACTTTCTAAATCTCCATTGTCTTGCTAATGAAAAGAAAATAGGATTCTGCTCAGTCTCCTATCTACCTACTCTAGGACTTCTGTGAGGATCAAATGAGACGAGGCATGGGAAAATACTTCACAAACATTTGGTTGAACTGTAAAATGTTTGCACCTGGCTATACAGCAAGTCGGGCTCCTGGGCTGAAGAAACTGCAAGGAAGCTAGTTGTCGCTAGGGTGAGGAAGCCAGGTATTGCTCTGCGACATCATTACCTGGTGCCCACAGCAATTATTTCCAGGCTGGGCTGTGGGCCACATTTTGCGCCATGGGGTCTTGGCAGCGTTGGCTGCAATTTGGTGGGGTGTTGCTCTAGGTGGTGGCAGGGCCTATGTCCCACTTGGGGGAAGTCGAGTGTTGGTTTGTCAGCACCAGGTCCGCAGTGCCATTTATTTTTAAATGGCCAGTGCACGTCATGGCAGCTCCTGCATTGAGCATCTGCCCCCTAGTGGTCATTGCATATCATAGCTACTAGTCAGAGAGAAGGAGGGACACTTAGCCTTTTATATACTAGTATATAGATAAGTAACCTAGCTATTTTCCATAGTCTGGGGGAGTGAAAGTTTCAGTCATTAAATACTTTGTACAACTCAACCCAAATATAAATCTATGCCAGCAATATCTTAGAATCACAAAGACTTCCTTCCACATACTTCCTAAGACTTTATAAAAAGCCTTGACACTTTCAAGAGCCACTTTACTTTTCTAACAATGCAAAGTGAAATCCAAGTGTGGGAGAGGAAGCCTTTGGCCCTTTCTCTACATGTCACTGTGCCTTTCCTCCCATTTGTACCTTTGTTTTTTATTCATTTTCACTGTCAGGTACTTATTCAACAAAACATTAAGAATCTCCTATTTCCTAGATGGCTTACAGGGTTGAGGATAGATGATAATCTATGCTCTTTATCTTTGAATAGCTTTTAATTTAAAAGAACCAACAGACAGAAAAGGGATAATTAGAGTCCCACATGGCAAGTGCTAGGATGGACCTGTTGAGAAGGGGCTAAGGGGGCAGCGATCGCTCAGTTAAACTCAGAGACTGGAGGGTTTTCTTGGGGCTGTGATGTTTTTTCTGCATTTTAAAGTGTGAGTGAAAATTAAAGAGAAGGAATATAGGGACAAATGGTCCATGAATAGGAATATGCACATCAAGAACACACAAAAGAATATCCTGCGTTGTTTATGCTAAGAGCAATGGGAGCATGGGAACGACTGGCAGGCAATAAGACCAGGGAGACAGCACTAGATAACAAGGGGCCTGCGTCCTGGCCTAAGGAATCTAAACATCAAAGGAAAGCTAAGGAGATCAACTGGAGGTGTTAAGCAGAAGAGTGACATAATCACAGTTCAGTTTCAGAAAGATTGCTCTGACAGCAGTGTGGAGTATAGACTGGAAAACTCCCACAAAAGATTAAGAGACCAGTTAAGACAATTCTTCAGTAATCTAGGCAAAAATAGTAACAAAAATAGCAGCTAATATTTATGAGACCTGTATTGTGTTTATGTGCTGATTTCCATTCTTAGAGCTTCATATTCATTAGCTCATTCAATCCCACTATCACCCTACAAGGTATGTACTGTTCTAATTTTTATTTTAAATATGGGTCAACTTGGGGAAAGACAGGATGATTAATAAATTGCCTAGGCCCACATAATTAGTAATCAGCAGAGCTGGGATTTGAACTCAGGTTTGGCCAGCCTGGGATTTCATCATCAAGCTCTAGGAATTAGTGTCTGACCTTGAGGAATAATACTGGAGAAGTAATAAAAGAAATATACATAACACTATTGATCTATTGGTTATCTGGAATGACTAAAAATATCAAGAAAATGAATAAAATAGACTCCTCAGAGCTCTATTTACATACAATTTGAGGAGCATCTGAAAAATATAGTTCATCCTAAAATAGCAGAAAGTCAAGGTGTAATTTTGGCTCAAGGCTAAGGGGCTCAATTCTTGTAGTAAGTAGTAATTGGGTTGGGGAAACCACTGTCTATTACTTAAATTGTCCTCTGGCCTAGCCTTTAAGGACATACAAGAAAGCAACACATCTTCCTCATTTCATAGGACATCTGGCAGGTTCCAGGTGTCCACCCTGCTAGTCTGTGCAGCAGTGTGACAGCAGAGCAGGTGAAAGAAGCAGTGGCTGTGATGGCCTGGCTGTGGGAGTGGCAGGACACTCAGGGATTAATGGACAGCTACTCCCCAGATAGAGAAAGATCATTTGGGCTCTGCCTGAGTTCTAAGAGTAGATAGGAGAGTGAATCCATCAAAATAGCCCCAAGGGACTGGAAGCACCTCATCCTTGGGTTAGGTGGCAAGTATAAAGATGAGGAGAATACCTCAATCATCCAGGTTTTGGAGAACATTGTGTCTGATCTCTCAGGAAATTGCACATTCATGGTTCATAAAAGGATTGGAAAAGAATGGTTGTCACACTAGTCCGGGCAGCTTGGCCACCCCATATGCATAGGACAGAAGACCTATAGTGTCTTTTACACATGTTTCTCCTTCAACAAAGATCCCAGAGGAGAGTGAAGGGTCCCAGAAGTGAGTGGAGGTCTCACTACCAAATGTGAGAGGGATAGGCGATGAGAGTGAAGACTGTCACCTCCAGAAATAAGCTATCATTGCCAAAGTGTGGGAAGTATATGAGGTAGTGCCAGGACATTGCTGTTTTTCTACTTCTATTTCTTCTAAGAGCCAAGTGAATATGTCACATCCACAGCCTGTCCCTGTATCTAAAAGTCTGTTCCCAAAAGGAATGGTAGAGTGGCCCAGGCAAATAACTTTTTATCCCTATCATTCTAAGTTGGAAATCTTAGGTAAGGCACTTCAACTATTTCCCTTGAAACAGAACATAGCAGAGTCCAACCTTAAGCCTAGGTTCTGTTTGCCTCAGGATTCAGCTATATCTGGGCTTGTCTGGGAGACAGGTTCCCATAGTTGGCCAAGAGTCTAATTAAACAAATGATCAGGGAATATTATGAAGCAGGAAAATACTTTAGGAAACAATCAGCAGGCACGCAGTGGTATTAATAGATAGCAACAGCAGCTGCAGCTAGGGGTCATGACACAGTGTCCTGGACACCAGGGATCAGCACTTGTAGTACATTAAGTTTTAACTCTCCACAGCCTTAATGCAAATCATATGCACATCAGAAGTAGCAGCAACATGTTTGTAAGGCAGCAATGGTGGCCCTGGGGACTTCTGTGATATGATACTGGTTGCATAATTTACTGTAGATTTCAGAAGCAATTGCAGATGTAAGGTAAAGAGGCTAGTACAGATCTCAAAGGGATGACAAATTCTTGAAGCAAATATCAGATATCCACTGGAAATACCAGGAAAAGCTTAGCAATATCTTGAGGGAGACTAAAATTTCCAAAGATTAGAAAGGTTGAGAGTCAAAGAAATATTGTCTGTTTTTTTGTTTGTTTATTTAATGATTTATTGTGTAGTCTCAGAAACAGATTTTACTCAGGAAGTAAAAAATACCTATGGGATATGGAAAAGAGGTGATAGGGAGTCTGTCTGAAATCACTCCATCTTTTTCCGCCTTAGGCTATCTATATATATAAAAGCCCAGCGACTGGAACGGTGGAACAACCAGAATGACCGAAACTACCAGTGGATATGACACACACTGTGGCAGCTAACCAGCCTGATCTGGGCCCCGATCGCACCCCATCCCACGATTGGAGGTGGGACCAGCCGGCCAATCGCCCATGCCCCCCCCCACCAGCCCGGCCTGATGGGCCCCCATTGGGGCAGGCCAGCCGGATTCCACCTGTGCACAAATTCGTGCACCGGGCCTCTAGTAGGTATATAAAAATGCTAGTCATCAAGGTAAAACATAAAACAGAAGAAGCAAATTTGGGACAAGATAAGGGAGTATGGCTGGTTTGAGAGATGATGAATTTAGCTTTTAACTTGAACTCCATGCACTGTACAATTGGAGATGTTCATTATATGGTATATAACAGTCTTTATATCAACTGAACAATCAGTAAGTTCAAATAGAATAAAAACAAAAAGTACTGATTGTATTTGTCGATGTATATTTGGTCAATATGAGAACATTCTCAGTGAAGTGCTGAAGGTGGAAGCCAGATGTTTATGTGTGACTGCTTGGTGAGGAAGTATAAACTACTCTCCTCTTTTTTTTCTTTCTCCAAAATTCTTAACTAAGAAGGAATAAAGAAAGATAGAGTGCAGGAAAAGTGAAAGTTTCTTGGTTGATTTATTACAAGTAGAATGAGGGAGAACTGGACAATGCAAGAAATGCAATACAAAGAAATAGGTACTGACATCAGACAACTTAAACTTGGGGTAGAAATAAAGAGCATTTTCAATTGTATGAGACAAACTCTAAGTCAATTAGCCACCCTGGGAGTGAGGCTGCCGGGGGTAGCACAGTTCCATATGTCAAACTTGTTTCTGCTTCAATATGTCCTCTTTGCAAGGAGAAACTAAATCATAGTTGACCTTCAATGCAGAGCAGCCTCCATGCCTTGCTTACTTAAGAGAACTATGGCATGGAGATTGTGAGAAGCTTCAAAGACACAATTTACCCAAGATACCTAGAAACCTCGCAATTCCTAGATGGCAGAAAGCAAAGGAATGGCGATTCTAAAGATGTGGCACCTAATCACAAGAAAGGTATACTGAAATGGAGAGAGATACGGTAGACCCAAAGGGGCAGATGCTGTCAATGCCCCATTATTTACCCTTTGGCCTACTTGGGTGGGTTGGAAGTGGCAATATATAATTTTCAGTCTGCTGACATTTTGCACTTCAAGTGCCCACATCTCTCTTCTTATCATCCTGTTCAGCTACAAGGAGACATTTCTTGGAGGCGTGGGGAGATAATGAGGCCAAAACAACCCTCAAAGATAGGAGATACATACTAGGCCATGCACCGATGCCTCAGCCTGCTCATTGGTCTCTGAGTGCTGGTCTCTTAGAGGGTTCCCAGTTTGCCCACATGGCTAATCCACTCATTACAGCACCTTTTATACTTCTTTTCTCACTTCATTTTCCCCAATTTCTCTCTTGGGCATCCTGGGATCTTTCAAATGAACTCCTTGCACACAATTACTTGTATCAGGGTTTGTTTGGGGGTGAGCTCAAACTGAAAAATTATCATCTGGTAATCTATCTTTAGAACACAATTAGAAATATTGGAAAGGGAGACCCTTGTAAATAAACATTAATTAATATGGTTTTAGTTATGTGACCCAAATCTCCCATCAGTAAGTTTTCATACCCGAATTCCAATACTTCAATCTTACTGGCTCTTAGCTCTTCTCAAATACTTTCGGAAAGTCCAAAAATAATACCTTATGTTTGCCTGCAACTTGCTTAAGGCAGTCACCTTCTGAGGCCCCTGCCTTTTCCATTTACAGGCCTCCGTGGCCTTGAGCAGAATTCTCTGCACTTGCCCCATCACCAATGCTCACAAGGACACTGCTGTTTCTTTTCAGTAACCTCTCAAAACCAGGAAGTTAATGCTCCCCTTCTGGGCTATGCTCACTGTGGAGTTGCACAGACATTTTCATGGATATCACTTGGTTACCAAATAATTACTAATAGAGTTCTTCAGTTTAAACACATGGCTCCTCCTCTCTTCCCTTCAAGGCACTCAGATTTCAGAGCAGCTACACTGAACAAGGTGTCCATAGTATAATCATTTTGCAATACATACCTGCATCAAATCATAATGTTGTACATCCCAAACTTATGCAATGTCATGTCAATTTGTTAATAAAGATGGCGGCAGGGGTAGAAGTGTCTGCCCTATCACACTACATCAGAAACCATGAGGCCACATTGCCAAGCCTGCTGAATTGTGAAATTGTGTTTGGCAGAGCTACTTATCTCTCTCTGATGCCTAGCTTGTTATCTGACTGACATCCGATACCTCCAATCTATCACAAGGTGCACGGACACATACATACTAGTACGTATCAGGTACATCATCTGAACACAAACAAAAGAGGCCGAGCCCTCACTTTTCTTATGACTCATATAGGCTATAACACTTTATTTGGTCAAAACAATTTAATATCTTACTTCTAATAGTATTAATTGAAGCAGAAAAGAGAAAGGCAGGAGAGAGGAAGAAAGAATTTCTCTAGATGTGAATTTAATAGTTCTCCAAACCATAAGAACAATTAAAATAGATGTCTTTGTTGTTTGTTGTTGCGAGATGAGTTCTCCCACATCACCCTTCAGACACCCTGGAAACGGCATTGGGTTTTGTAAAGAACATGGAATATTTTAATTCTTGATTATGAGAACATTCCTCCTAAGGGGATGGAAGAACTAAGAACAGAGGCATCAGTAACGCATGCCAGCCCTCCTTGAGTACTGATGACTACACTGCTCTCATTTTCACCTTCTTTTGAGGTCTATTTCTGCATACCACTGAGGATGATGGCATTTGTTTTTTAACGCATCTTCCCATTCTTCTTTCTTATAGTTGCTTCTTATAAAGTTTAGACGGTAGAACTTGACAGTCCTTTAAAAGAAGGCAGCTGTTCCACAATAAAAGAATGTTGTCCCCCCCAATTTACATTTCTGTGGGGCTGCTGATGTATTCGCTACATTTCACTGTATACATAACTCAAAAGCCAAGCCTGTTTAAAGTTTACATTAAGGCAGCTTGATGGCTAAGAAACACTGAATGCTATGATACAGCACTTAAAATGAGTTACCAATAGGCATGCCTTATTTATGCCTTTTATTCAAACACTGAGAAATTCTAGTTACAGAAATGCTTTAGCTGGCACCTGGAAGTATGACATCCCCTTGGGTGAAAGGAAGGTAAATTTGTGAGGAGAAGGTTGCTTCCAGAGCTTGTGAAATGATTGCTAGCTCAAGGTTGAAGCATAAATTTTAAAAGCTAGTATATTTAAGTTGGCAGGCATCCACAGATGATCCATAAATTGTATTGACACAGAGGAACACAGAAGTTATGGTTCAAATGAGAGGGATAAAAACTATAAAGAGGAAAGGGATTGAAGAGGAAAAAAGAACACATGAGATCCTCAGATATGTTCAGAGTCATCGAAGCTACAATCACAAACTGTGAACTTAGGCTGTGTTCCTAAGCCCACTCTTTAGTCCGTGTCCAGATGGGTCTAAGGACTGTTGGCCTCAGTCCTCCTTTTCCTAATATCACTAAGTGGCTTGTAATCATAGCTGTTAGCACCATCTATAAATATAAAAGCCTAAGTGACCAACCGCCCAAATGTCCAAACGACCAGTCGCTATGATGCGCACTGACCACCAGAGGGTTAAACGCTCAATGGAGGAGCTGCCCACCGGTGGTTAGTGCACTCCCACAGCCAACCTCCTGCAGCTGGCCAACCTCCCACGATCCTTCCCCACAGCCAGGCCGAGGGATCCCACCCATGCACAAATTCATACACACTGGCCTCTAGTGATAAATAACTGTCATGTCTTTCTCTTTAGGGTTAGCATTCACTGTGTGATTGTAAACACTCCTCCCCTCTTTGTTGCCCCTTACCAAGCTATTTGTTTCTTTTAATTATCTCCTCTAGAAGTAATCCTGGCAGTTCCCTAACTGCTATTATCACTCTTCCCTGTACTTCTTCCATTTTGACTATAATTTTCTGGTAATGAGATGGCCGAAACAGCAGTATTATTTATTATTTCAATTGTGACGGTGTGTCTGCCCTGTGAACAGGCCCGGCTCTCTCCTGCTATGTAATGGGATGCTTCTGCAGATGGCTCTAAAATCGTAATAACATTCCTGGGTACCATCGCATTTCAGCCTCATTTCAAATTTCTTTCCCTCTATTACCACAGGTCTTTTTGACAATATTATTTCCAGGATAGTCTTCCCCTCTGAACATATTGTTTTTAATTATTTTTCCAAGACATGAGAGCCCCTTCATTTTCACACAGAATTCATAGTCTTGTTCTTTGTCTATATTCCTTCTGTTGTAAAAATAGCATATTCAGATGTTTTTGTACTCATCAGTGTTTATATTACTCTTATTTAAGGAATATTTGTGAGGTACTTCTATTTATTTAGCATGCAGGCAAGAAGGTTGCTGCTCAACCCACCCTCCCCCCTCAGTTGTATTGATAAATAATTGACCTATATTACTGTATAAATTTAAGTCATAGAGCATGATGGGTTGATTTACATGTATTGTGAAATGATTTCCACAATAGGTTCAACTCACATCCATTTTCTCATATACATTCCATTTATTATTAATGTCCTTTCATCATATCACTAAACCAAACACCGATCCTAAGGATTTTATTTAGAGGGATATATCTGATGATCTAACACCATTTCACCACTTCTGTTTGATACTTTTTATAATTATAAAGTCTTTAAGTGGTTTTGAACCCTCCTAATTTTCATTTGAGGGTTCATTTAGAAAACTATTCTCGTAAATAATATAGTTAAGCAACAAGTCAAGATGTTACAAAACGCAAGGCTCAAGAATGAACATGTATTCTTCACACCTGGAAGGTAAGTATGTGCTGATTAGTAAGGAAGAACAATTTCTTATCTCCCTTCACTTCAGAAAAAGTCTCACAAAGGAAGTGAATTATAAAACAATCTGATACAAGCAAGAAGGGACATATTTATATGACTTTGAATAACTATTTTTATTTTTTAAATATATTTATTGATTTTACAGAGAGGAAGGGAAAGGGACAGAGAGAAACATCGATGAGAAAGAAACTTCAATCAGCTGCCTCCTGCACGCCCCCTACAGGGGATCGAGCCCCACAGCCAAGGTACATGCCCTTGATCAGAATCGAACCCAGGACCCTTCAGTCTGAGAACCAACACTCTAGCCACTGAGCCAAATCGGTTAGGGCAGAAGAACTATTTTTAAAACTATCACAAAACAATATAGAGAAACAATAATGTTTCTTTAGAGTCTTGATGAAGTAAAGCATCAAAAAATCACAGAAACTCAAGTTCTTTTCCAACTCTGCACATAACTGAGTGGGAGTCTTTGATGAGTTAACTTCTGAGTCTTAGTTTCTTCATGGAAAAAATTGGTATACTAGTGATGTGCCCACCTTTACAAGGTTTGTGTGAGGTACATGAAATAATATAGATAAAGTAATTTATATAAGCCTTAGCACATATCAGTAAGGTATTATTTGTTCAATTGATATAGAAAAAAATATCTATTGCATTTGGTTCTTGTCATCATCATTTGCTTTTGTTGCTGTGGTATGCACAGTCTATTAAGATGAGTCTCAGATAGTTAATTCTGTATTTGTCATTTACTCCATCACTTTGCTTTCAAAGTTTGTCTTATATCAGCAGCCGAAGCTTTTAGAAATAAAACATTAGAAGTTAAATATCCTTTAGTTATAGTCGTAGTCTCTAATTTATTTTATATAAATTTTATATTATATCTAATTATATATAATATAATCTCATATTACATATATTTTATGAGGGAAATTTCTTCTTAATGCACAAGTGTCAGGTTTAAATTACTTTAATTTCCATTCTAGAAGACTTTGATGTTATATGTTTGATGTTATAAACATATTTCACAGTAAATATGTTTAATTGCTAATATTTTTTAATTCATGTCTGTAGCTCAGAAAATATTAAATATAAAACCACTTGAACTCTGGCCCAGTAGCTCAGTTAGAGCATCAGCCTGATATGCCAAGGTTGTGGGTTCGATCTCCAGTCAGTGCACATACAAGAAGCAATCAATGAATGCATAAGTACGTGGAACAACAAATCAATGTTTCTCTCTATCTTCCTCTTTCCTTCCTCTCTTCCTTGTTCTCAAATCAATAAATAAAAATCTATTAAGCAAATAAAAAATATAATGAAACCACTTGATTATTATCCCAATTTTGGCCATGTGATTTTAAATAAATTACTTTATTTCTCTTAGACTACCAAATATAAATATGGATAGATAGATGATAGCTAGATAGATAGATATAGATAGATAGATAATAGATAGATAGATAGATAGATAGATAGATAGATAGATAGATAGAATGTTAGTTATATAACAAGTGCTCATAAAATGGCACCTAGGAGTTTTTCATTTAAAATTTCTATGGCATAACCTGGGTCAACCTATGTTTTAAAGAATATATTTTATTGATTTTTTTACAAAGAGGAAGGGAGAGGGATAGAGAGGTAGAAACATCAATGAGAGAGAAACATTGATCAGCTGCCTCCTGCACACCTCCTACTGGGGATGTGCCCGCAACCAAGGTACATGCCCTTGACCAGAATCGAACCTGGGACCTTTCAGTCCACAGGCTGACGCTCTATCCACTGAGCCAAACCGGTTAGGGCCAACCTATGTTTTAAAAATAAAGTGTCACATCTGAATTTTCAGCCTTCACAAGCTCTCTTGCATCAACATATTCATTCTGACTCCCACTGTCATCCCTCATCTGGACCCTCATCCCCAAATGTCTATGTGCTGATGTGAATGAGTTCCCAACTGTTCTCTAGACCTCCAGCCTCTTTCACATCAAATAAAAGTTCTGACAAAATAGCCCTTCTGAAACATTTTGACCATGTAACCATCCTTAAAACATCCACCAGCTTCCCTTTGCCTGGAGTAAAATTTCCAAAATATATTCATCCCACAAGATGCTCCTTAGGAACAAGGTCCTGAGAACATATTGGAAAACACAGCATATTCATCTACTTGAAAATTCACAATAAAAGCCTCCAAAAATGTTAACTCCTTTCTTTTAAAAAAAATGGCCTTGGAATCCATCTTTATATAAGATCTCTAACTTGCATATCTAATTTGGATTTCTGATAGGCTCACAAAGAAAAATCCATCCAAAACAGAATTCTTGACTCTACTACTTCCCTTAAACCTGATCCTCATACATCCCCAGTCTCCCAGATGCTCATGACAAGAATTTAGAGATTCTTCTTGATTCCTTTCCTACTCCTCCCTACAGTATCTCAGCCATAAAAAAAAATGAGTAGTACCATCTCATGAATACATCCTATCACCAACCAATCACTTTGTACAAAATATACTGAACATGTGCTAGTCCAAATAATCATTATCACACACTTGTACAACACTAAGAGCCTTCTAAAAATCTCTCTGCATTCACACTGATCCTCCTGCACCAAGAAGCTGGAATGACACTTTAAAAATACAAAACACACCATGTTACTTCCCTTTATCAAAACATACTGTAGAGTTCTAATTCTGTTCATCACGGAGTTACTGGAGACAACCTTCCCACCATAAACAGACGTAAAACTGATCAAAAAAAGTAAAACAACCATTTTTAGACATTAGATGTTTGTACAGGGAATACAAAATTGAGACTAATACAAAAGAGTAACACAAACATGCTTTCTCTCTGATGATATTTTCTGAATAAGCACAGGAGTGAGCTAATCAGAAGTCTTAGAGTCCTAAACAGAACTGAATTGAACCTGCATTCAGTTGTCCTAAATGACAAGCATTCTTTTCTAAACATATAGGAAGAATCATTTAATTAATTTATTCATTCATTCATTCAAAAAAGATTTACTGAATGACTACTAAGTAAACTACTGGTGTTTTATGGCAGCAAAATATAAATATATATATATATATATGTAAAATTCACTAAAATTTAGCTTAGAAAGAAATATGAAAAATGAGGTCCTAGACAATCTCTCCTTGAACTTTTGACAGTTACAATGACACCCTCCTTCAAATCCTGCTGATTTCCTGGTTGTTTACATACTTTAAACTTACTGCCTTGCTTTTTCTCGTGTGTGTGTGTGTGTGTGTGTGTGTGTGTGTGTGTGTTGCTTTTCCAATCTTGCCTCCATATTTTATGCATACTCAGTTCTGATCTTGGTCCCCAACTTGCTTCCTTAGCCTGCTGCGTTGTTGTTTGTTTGTTTTTAATTTTTAAATCTTTATTGTTGAAAGTATTATATATGTCCCCTCCCCCACGCGCCCGCCCCCGCCCGCCATTGATCACTTCTAGCCTGCCCCAATCCTCACCCCAGGCCTTCACCATTCTATTGTCTGAGTCCATGGGTTATGCATATATGCATACAAGTTCATTGGTTGATCTCTTTCCGCCCACCCACTCTCCCCTGCCTTTCCTCTGAAAAGACCCAGATTAACAACTGATGAGTAATATGGATGATACATTCTATAAGATAAAAGAGGGGTGAATCAGTATGGGGAGGGGAATAGCATATGGGGCTACAGGGAGTTTCACTAGAAAAGGCATAGTAGTAGATGTTTGCGTGGTAAATAGGAATTTAAAAGGTGTAATTAAAAGCTCAAGTACCTCAGACATACTAGAGTGCTGAGCTCAGGCAGGTACACAGTCTGATCAATGAGGTAAGATAAATATTTTGGAGAGACCAATCTACTGGAGGGATATATCTGAGTATCTGAGAGGTAAGTGATAAAGGCCAGAGCAGCTGATTCCCATCCTAATTAATATAGCCAAAGGTAGTCACATACTGGGAACTATACAGAAAGGCAAAATTGCTTAGAATCCTTCCATTTCTGCATAGGCCTCTCTTCAAATGGTGAAAATAATGGTCTGTTACTATTCCATCCAGTTTCTTCAAGAGCTCCAAGAAATAGCAAGAAAAAAACACACACTTTGGGGGAAAACAGGCCACAAATCCAATATAAGAATTATAGTCAATATAAGAATATCTTGTTAGGAATTTTTTTTCTTATAGAGCTTATTCAAACTATTTTCTCCATTTGCATATTTCAAAAGAACTCTCAATTGCTTAGTAAATGTTTTTGGCACAAACAACCACCCTTCTTTCCTTTTATTCTCTCCCACACAGACTGCACCTATTAATTTTGACATTCATTATAAGAATCATCCCACTACATTTCAATTTTGAGCGTTAAAGTACAATGTATTTTCTCCATTACTCTCCCATGCTTATGTTCATAACTTTCTCTTTATTAGTATACAAAACCTTGTTCAAGGTAGATTATTTTCTTACCTTAACCCACTGCTTTCATTTTCAGGTCAAAACCACCAGCCAATAATGGTGAATTCTATTTTATAAATAAATTATATGTATATTACATATATGTAATCATACACATATGCAATTATTGCACTCAAGGTAGTATATTATATTATGTAGTATAATATATATTAGTGTTACTAATGCTTCCTTTAAATTTTTTCTTCAATATTTAAAAGCCACTTAAAATATGTTCTGTTTAACATTTATAATATTTACACTAGCAGCAAATATTTGTCTGATCTAATAAATAACTATTCCAGGTTTGGGAAATAAAGTATCTTCTTCATGTGTTTGAAAAATCGTCAGTTTACTTGCTTCCTAAATCAATTTGCTATGCAGGAAGCTCATTGAAACACTAATGATACCTCTATCTGTAAGAATTTCAGAAACTACTGAGAAAGTATAGGCCAATGAATCTTACTTTCATGCTAGGAAAGCTGATTGGATTCATAATAAATGTAAATTCAGTGTTTGCTGAAGCAGGCATAATCCATAAAGGAAAAGAAACATGGCAAGAAATCAGGTCTGACTACTTTGAGACATAAAATAAACATGTTGAAAACAAGTAGTGTGATTTATTTAGTTCCCAAAATTCTTTAATACTAGACTTTGATCTTCTTGTGTACTTCTATTTATGTTTGTATACTCAATGGATACCTCAGTAATTACCATTTGTTGAATGTTCAAAAGACAGCTCTGGCCAGTGTGGCTCAGTTGGCTGAGCATCTTCCCATGCATCAAAAGGACACCTGTTTGATTCCCAATCAGGGCAAATTGCAGGCTTGATCCCCCGTGGGGGGTGTGTAGGAGGCAGCTGACTGTTGTATATCTCTAACATCATTCTCTCTCTCCCTCTTCCTTCCTCTCTAAAGTCAATAAAAATATATTTTTTAAAAAGAGAAAATAAAGCGGCAAGTGAGTTTCAATGTAAGCAAAAATTCTGTAATCCACATACAGTGAATGTTTAAGAGTTATCCATTATGATGAAGTGTTGTGTAGATGCATGATTTGTTCTATTGTACCTGTATCATGACTCTTGAAGAGCTTTATTGTTCTTTAAAATACTTCAATGTGGGCCACTGATGACAATTAGTCTGAAAGAAAAAGATAGGCACAGACTCTTAGGCACAGCTTAGACAATGTAATCAATCATGCTCCTAGAAAGCTACCAAAAATGTACTCCAGACTTTTCCTCAAAGAGGATGATCCAATGCAGTGTTACCATCAAGGGATCAAAATAAAAACAAAAACCAAACACACATGTAAGTTACCCTCAGGAAAGTTACTTGAAACCAATAAAGAAAACACTTACCCTCACAGAACTGAAACAAAAGTCCAAGCAGACACAGGTGGAGGGTGAGAGCCACACAAAGGTAGTATAGCAGAGTTCTACAGAGAATAGACACACACACACACACACACACACACACACATTTAATTTAAGGAATCAGCTCATACAATTGCAGAGGCTAACAAGTCTGAAATCTGTAGGCCAGGCTTGCAGACTGAAAACTCAGGTAAGATTTCTTTTATTTCTTTATTGAATTCATTAGGTGACATTGGTTAATAAAATTATATAGGTTTCAAGTGTACAATTCTATAATATATTATCTGTATATTGTATTGTGTGTTGACCACCCAAAGTCAAGCCATACCTTTTGTGATAGCATGGATAGACCTGGAGAGTATTATGCTATGAAATAAGTCAGTCAGAGAAAGATAAATACCATATGATTTCACTTATATGTGGAAGCTAATGAGCAAAATAAACTGACGAACAAAACAGAAACAGAATCATAGATACCGAGAACAGACTGACCCTGTTCTGGGAGAGGGGTGAACACAGTAAAAGAATTAAGAAAAAAAGCTCATAGACACAACAGATAACAGCTTGGTGATTATCAGAGGGGAAGGGAGCCAGGAGAGGAAGAGGAGGTTGAAGAGGGATGACAAATGGTGACAGAGGAGACTTGATTCTGAGAAGGATTTCTATGTTACAGTCTTAAGGCAGAATTCCTTCTCCTCTGGGAAACCTCAGTTTTTGCCCTTAAGACCTTAGACTGATTGGATGAAGCCGATTCACATTTTGGAGGGCAATCTTTACTTAAAGTTAACTGATTGTAAATATTGATCAGATCTCCAAAATGCCTTCACAGTAACATAGAGACTAATGTTTGACTGAACAACTGGACAACATAACCTAGCCAAATGGACACATAAAAGTAACCACCACAGGAATTAAAAATAGTAAAGAACCTACTCTACGAAGATAAATAAAAGGGAAAGGGAAGCCTTGAAAAGATGAAGTGATATGATATGTGGTTTTGTGTTCGTTTCAGTGCCATTTTGCAGTTTATACCTGTAATTTTAGGAAATTGCCAAAGTCTATCAGATAATATAGATGTTCTAAAACACTGATTGGTGATAAGATGAGGATCAATGAATCCCAATCAATTTTGCTTTTGCTGCACAAAAGCAAATCCTAAAGCAGAATATAAAAGAAATATTCTCCAGAAAACTTGCCATAAAGATGCTAGCCATTTAAAGTAAGAATGAGTATATTGATATTTACAAAACCATTGTGCTCTGTTTTCATCTAATAGCCGTGGCTGAAATGAATAATTCTGTGTCCCTGTTATAACCGATCAAGATCTCTCGACACCTGGGGCTCTATCTGTCTTTTCATGCAAACCAGGGTTCTCAAAACAGACAAAATCCCTCTGTGAAAGGATATGAGGTCATGGATTTCTTTTCTATTGCCAATTCGATTATATGCTCTTAGCTTGCATTGCTTTCATTGATATTTTAAATTATTTGATTCTTTTAATTTTCTAAATCAGCTATCGGGGTATCAGAGTTCCTTTTTGCAGAGCATCAAAGACATCATGATTCCAAACTGATTTACTGCTTGTATCTACAAGTTTCTGGATTGTTCCTGCTTATAATAACTAATTTTCTGCTCTTGAGTACCTGCCAGGTCCTCTTAAGTTCACTCGACTGGCCCCAAATGGCCTTGTCTTTCCTACTTCTATCCACACTACCTCATGCCATAGCCGATTGTCACTTACTTTAATGCAGTTATCTAGCTATCCCCCATCAATCCCTTCACTGATTAGTTCTTACAGAGCTTGCTACTGCTGGGGGATACTTGGCCTGAAACAGACCCGCTCTTTTGTCAGTATCATGCATAACCTTTCATGCCTCATCAAAAGCAGCTATTTCTTCATGATGCCATGTATCCAATAGAACAATTTTTCTGATCTTTGCCCTAATAATCTTCCTGTGAAAAACAAATAGTGAAAGGTTGTACAAGGCCTAACATGATTTCCCCAAACTGTTCTGGAAATTGTATCATCCAGCATTGCCCAACAGAATTAGCCTTTGACTGCCAGAAATCTGGGTCAATCATGGCCCAGTTATATATCCTTGGGCAAGTGACCTAACTTCCCTAAGCCTAAATTTTAAAATAAACACAATAATACTTTGTACTATCTCACAGGGTTATTTATCATCTCAGAACATATTTAATTTAATAAACATTTGGTGAGCATCTGTTCTAAATGCTATTCTAGGAATTAAGAATTAGAAGGTGAACAGGATAATGTCCCTGTCCTTAGAGATCTATACAGTGATGGAAGACATAAAAACAAACAAACAAGAATCTAGATGGTTTATATGAAGGGAATTGTCACTGTTCTGTAGCAGAGAAGTCTGGGGAGAGGAGGAGGTGTTGCTTTAGATTGGTTGGGCAGGAAGTGATTTGTGGGCTTACACCTGAAGAAGAAGAAGAGGTATTCAGGCATGCTGACAGGGAAAGAATATTTTAGGCAAAGAAGAGAGAAGGTTCAAGGTAGGAAGGTACTTGGAAATAGATTAGCAAAGGGGCTGGCCAAGATGAGGTCTGAAATATAGGTAGGAGCCAGATAACATGGAAGTTTATAAGAAATTTTTGAGTCAACTATTTAATCAAGGAAGCAACATGTTGCAATTTGTATTTTTAAAAGATGCTGCTGACAATTGCATATAAAATAAAATGAAGGAAAGCACAGCAGGACCAAATAGGATGCTACAGCAATTGTGTAAATAGAAAATCATGCTGGCAGTAAAGTTAAGAGAGAAATCTACTTTGAAATATATGTTACTACATAAAACAAGGAGCATCAAGCGTAATTGCACAGATTGCATAATGCACAAGGGTGCCACATCTAAGAGGACACTGATGAGACTGTAGACACAAAAATGTTATGTTTCCATCAATAAAAGTTGCTGATGGATTGAATGGTGAAGATAAACTAGAGAGTGTGACCAAGGAAGTCACATGTTTCAGCTTGAAATACTGTGTGAATGGTATTGGCTTTAACTATTACTGTGAACATCATACAGAAATACATTGGGGTTTGGAGAGGCATATGAAGTAACAGTTTTTGGATAAGTTTGGGAAGCCTATTAAATATCCAAGGAAGAAAGCCAAGTTGTTGCATACCTGAGTCTGCAGGTAAGAACAGAAATCAGAATCTAAAGGGAAAAATGTGACAGTTATATGTTTACAGATTGTATTCGAACTATGAAACTGGTTTGTGTCACTTTAAGGCGAACACAGGAAGAAAAACAGGCCTATGACTGAGATCTGAGGCACTCAAACTCTACAGGTGGGGGAGTCATGGAGGACACAACTAAAGAGAGTGGGAAAAGTTGCCAGTTAGGTAGCAGGGGAGGAGAAAACCATTTCAGGAGAAAGTTGTTTCATAAAAACCCAAAAAGGAAAGTTTTTCCAAAATGAGGGAATAGTTGGCTGGCTTAAATGCCCCTAAAAGTCAAGTGAGATGAAGACAGGAGCTGCCCTTTAAGTTTCACTAATACAGCAATTGGTAATTGCCACACCATGGCAGTGGGGCCGTAAGGAAAGAAGCCAAATTGGAGTGGGTTGAAGAGTAACTAGGAGCAGGACTCAGGGATATAGTTTTGCCTGCGAAAACAGCAAATAATTAGATTGTCAGCTAAGCAGAGGATATGGTTTTGAAGGAGGGTTTTTGAAATTGTAATGGGCAACACTAGAGCAGGAGAGTACAAGTGAAGGAACTCAGCCTTGATAGGAGAAAGGACATTTTTTCCATGATGAAAGGAGAGAACGGGGCAGGATGGATGAAGACGAAGATAAGTTTGTTGACTTGGTGATGAGAGAATGAAGCATTTGCCATCTGCTTTCATTTGATTTATGAGGTTCGAGGAAGGCTATCAGCTTAGATTGTGGGGAGTATATGAGGTGTGGGAAGATTAAGGGGAAAGGAACTGTTTCAAAATTGTTCTTTCAAAGAATGGTAAAGCAAATTTACCATGGAAACCTAAAAGTATTGCTGGACATTATTAAATGTTGGTTAGGTTTGTGACAATTAAAGTAAAACTAGTTATTTATGTGGGGTTTTGCTTGTTTTTCCACCAGAAGTTTAAGTTGCTCTGTTGTGGTCATGGAAAAGCTGGACAACTGGAATAAATAAAGTTAGAACTTTTACAAATGCATACAACGAGAAGAGAGAAGGGAAACGCTGTTGAGAGTATCCATAAGGAGGCCATTGTAAACAAAAAAATTGAAAACTACATTGGATGTGAATCAAGTAAGAGCAGGAGAGGGGTGATGGTTTTGTATAACTAGAATTTGCATGTGACATCATTCCAAGAGATGATTTTTCTTATTTTTTACTTATTAATTTTTGAGAGAGAGAAAGAGAGGAACATTAATTTGTTATCCCACTTACTTATGCATTCAATGGTTGCCTCTAGTATGTGTCCTGACAGGAAATCAAACCCGCAACCTTGGTGTATTGGGTAGATGCTCTAACTGAGCTACCCGGCCAGAGCTCCAAGAGATGATATTTCAGATTGGAAAAGGAATCACAGAGTCCAAATGGGAAAAGAAAAGAGTCAGTGACAACCAGAGACAAAAATCAGAAGCCACAGAGCAGAAGCCTCTGGGCCTAATAGGAAGCAATGTTCTGAGGGTGGGGTTGGAGCATGACTGCTGAGAGCACTGGGCAGAGCTGAGTGTGGAAGGCAGTGAGGCAGTTGGGTAGCACTGAGGGCCCAGCCAAGGTTAGAAGCCATCAGTTGAGGCAGAACAAAATACTCAAAAGTATGGTATCTTTTCAGGAAGTGTTCAGTGTTCAAGATATTGGAATAAACAGTTGCACGTGATGAAATGTTAGGGATTTTAGGACAGTTTGGATGAAAGAACAAACCTTAAGCAAATATAAATTATGGTGATTATTCTTATTCTTATCACTGTGTTCAGCCACTTAGGAATTCCTTGATAGGGTACAAGGAAGGGGCTCTTGTCTCCAACTGTATTTCCTACTCAGCTTTCTAAACTCTCCTCCCTGTGATCCCGCTCCTCTCAGGCACTGAGTCAGTAAATGCATTTCACAGTTGAAACAGCTCTGCTTGCTCCACAGCTCTCAGCCTAATTTGCTTTTGGTTAGCAACACTGGATGTTTTCGCTCAGAAAATACAAATTTCCAAGTAGTCATACTTTCTCAACAGTTTAAATATAGACTTCCATGCAATATAATAACATTTTTGAACAGTTTTATGTCAGTTTCCTCACATAGTCAGAGTCTAAAAAATCATGTTCATCCGCTATAATCTTGTTCACCAAATTCTGTAATAGCCGAATTAAAGGGCACCCTGGGTAGCCTAAAAGCTGTGGTTATAAAACAACAAAAGCAAAGTACTAATTTACACAGCAGGCAGTAAGCCCATGAAACTTATTCCCCCAACGGGTGGAACAAGCCAAAAATATAGTTTTCTATAAATTTTTAGATGATAAATTTATAACAGGTTATTAAAGAAACTAGAATGTTTGGTATGTAATCTAAACTCTTCTGAAGTTAAAATTAGGAGGAACAAAATCGATTTCTGCCCCCACAAAAATTCTTATTCCTATCAAAGAAAAAGTTTTGGGCTAAACTACAGGCCCAAAGAATTGGTTTAGTTCCCTCTTTTCTGATGATACTTTACATTACAAATACACGCTAACAAAGACATACAACATGAATATTATACTATGCAAAATGCTACCACTTTCAATATTTGACACTACCTTGGGTTAGTTTAATCATACCTATAAAGAAAAGAGATGCATATCTTTAATTTTAATAAAATAAAATAAAAGTTATTGACAAAAGAATGTGGTTGAGTGAAATTGGCATAGATCAGAAACAATAGATGATAATCTTTAAGATTGTTTTTTCACTCCTGAGAAAATCCTGTTGGGTAGGCTTTTAAAAAGAGAAAAAAGGGCCCTAACCAGTTTGGCTCAGTGGATAGAGCATCAACCTGCGGACTAAAGGGTCCACGGTTCGATTCCAGTCAAGGGCATTTACCTCGGTTGTGGGGACATCCCCAGTAGGGGGTGTGCAGGAGGCAGTTGATCGATGTTTCTCTCTCATCCTCATCGATGTTTCTTACTCTCTATCCCTCTCCCTTTTTCTCTGTAAAAAATCAATAAAATATATATAAAAAAAGGAGAAAAAAGGAAGTTAAAACATATGTGGAAAATATAATTGCCAAAGACTGCTGACAACATGACAGATTAAGTGGATGTAATTCCACACTCTGCTTCAAAACAAAAAGGCTGCTAGATACAATGCAACAAATAGAAGTTAATACATAGCCAAGACCAGGAAATAAAGGACAACAAGAAAGTGCTATAAATTATGAGGGAATTTGAAGCAGAACCCTAAGAGGGTGAACAGGCCCCACAGTGGTCAGTTGGTTTCCTGGAACCTTATATGTGCACAACTCACTAGAACTGGGTTCTAATGCCATTGCAGGGACAGAATATAATTTTAGATTCAGAAAAGCAAGAAACAATAAGATACATCATTGTGAAATAAATAAATGAATAGATACATTTCAAAATGTAAGAATAAGACTCTATAAAAGGCTGTTTTCTTTATCATCATCTTACACTCAAATTAATATTTACAATAATCAGCATTCCTTCAAAAACCATTAATAATTGGACCCAACAGCTATATAATACAGTCTTTACCACTATGTATGACACATTTACATCTATTTTTCCATATAAATCAGCAAACAAAAAAATTAAATTTGTTTTTAAAAAGATACCATTTCATGGCATAAAAATGGTTTTCAAGTAATACATTTTAAAAATATGTGTTTTTTTTTGTTGATTTTAGAGAGAGAGGAGGGGAGAGGGAGAGAGAGATAAACATCAACCCCTAACTTGGTGTGCCCTGACCCAGGAATCGAACCAGTGATCATGACAACACCCAACCAACCAAGTCACATCCACCAGGGCTCAACTAATACATTTTATAAAAGAAGTGCATAATCTATAGCTACTAAATATAAATGTATCAATAGAAATGAAAGGCCTAAATAAAGTACCAATATACAGGTTCATTTATTAGATAACTCATAAATATGACAAATTTCCCAAATGAATCTATAGATTTAAAATAATCCTACTAAAATATCAAGAGATTTATTATGGGAAATTAACAATCAGATTCTAAAATGTATATGAAAATGCATAGAGGAAAACAATAACAAATGCATTCTTAGGGAAGAACAAAATAAACGTATCCTATTAGTTATCAATACAACTTTAAATCTTCAGCAATTAAGAACTTTGATGTCAGAGTTTAAAAAAAAAGATAAATTGACTAATTAAATAGAACAGAAGGCTTAGACAGTAGCCAGCTTGGAACCTCTCCAATGTAGATGTGAACCTTCATTTACAGCAAAGATGGCTCCCAATTGCAGTCTGTGCGGTTGATCTTTCAGCAAGTGGTGTTTACCACATTTATAGAGCATACATAAAAGGTAATTCTCGGTGGGTTATAAATGTAAATGTGACAAGTATTATAGTCATGTTTCTAAATGGTAAAGTTGGAGAATATTTTATGACTTTGCAATAGAAAAAATTTTCTTAAACAGGATACAAAATGCATTACTTATAAAGGAAAAGATTAATACATTAATCTGTGTTAAAATTAAGAACTCATGTTGATCAAATGGTGACATTAAGAGTATGCAAAGGCAATTATCAGGGTGGTACAAGATATTTGCAACACATACAAGATTGAACAAAAGTAGGTTTACATTGTAAGTTTGTGAAACACAGAGTTTATTCTTGTATTATTATTCATTAACTGTTGTATTATTAGCCATATTAACAACTGTGAACTACTTTGGCCACACCCTGTATAATCAAAAAAGACTTTATATTCAGAATATAATAAAGAACATATATGAATTAATAAGAAAAAATAAAGATAATACAACTTTTAAAAATAAGCAAGAAACTTGACTTAGGCATATCATAAAAAGGACATTTCAACTGTTAATAGACACGTTTGAAAGATGATGTAACTCATGAGAGGTCAGGGAAACACAAGTTAAAACCACAATGGGATAACACCACACATACCAAATTGGCCAAAATTGTACAGACTGACCATAACAAATGTCAATAGTTTGAAGTGATGAGGATACAAATGATCGAAAGTGAAAATTTAAATTAGAAAAAACACGTTGAAAACCACTTATTTTTTAGAGTAGTTTAAGGTTAACTGAAAGAAAAAAAATGAGCCGAGGTTGCAGTGATCTCCCGTCAGGACACATACGAGAAGCAACCAATGAATGCAGAGGTAGGTGGAGGGGGAGATAGGTGTTTCTCTCTCTTTCTCTAAAATCAATAAATTTAAATAATTTTAATGTGCAGAAAGTAAAAAAAGGTACTAAACTTTTTAATTCATTTGGTTGTCTTATACCATTAACTAAACACCATGTATGCTGAATAGTAGTTATGATAAATGACATCTTTGTCTTGTTCTTGGCTTTAGTGGAAATGTTTCCAATCTTGCATCATCTTTCCTGTGGTTCTCTTATAGGTATACTTTACTTGAAGGCCGTCTTTTATCAGACTAAGGACACATTAGGTATAGTCCTACTTTGCTAGAAATTCATATTAAGAAGTGATGCTTTCTTTCCTGCTTTTTTCAATATAGGGATAATTAATACAAAAATTAAGTTATTTTTCCATTTATAAGATGTATATGTCATGATATATTATTAGTCATAATAGTAATTTACTATATTGTTGGATTCTATTTGCCAATTGTTTTTTTTAGAATTTTGATCTGTTTTAGTGGAATTAGCCTATAGTTTTCTATTTTAAGGAATCTTCTTCATTGTAACATAACAACAAGTGATCTTTCTTTGTGGGATACCTTTTGTCTTTCTAGACATCTTTGGGTTTTATTTTTATCCTTAATATTTTGACATTTCACCACATTTTGTCAGTATCGGTTCTCCTTCATTTATTTTATGGTATGTTCAGCAAGATTTTTACCAAAAATGTCTTGATTTCCTATTTATGTCTCCATTGTATTCTGCTTTTAAACTGTTTTTTATTATGTATTACATTCTGTGAAATTCTTTTATCTTCCAGAGCATCTTTATCTTTTTATATTCCATCTTTAGAAAATTTCAAATTTTCAGTTATCATTTTTAATTTCCAAGAATTTTATGGATGCAAAGTCCTCCCAAATTTATCTGAAATGATTTACTACACTTAGTTGAAAATATTTTTCTTCTTGCTACACTAGTCCTGTTTCTCAGAAATTCATTCTTCTTTTATTGATTTTAGTACCACTATTTCATGGTTTTGGTGTCAATCAAACGTTGGTAAGTGAGTGTTTGTTTATCTTTGCATTTAAGATTCCCAATAGGCCTCATGAGGATACGGTTATAGACTGTCTCTGATGATTTGCGAAAGGGAATATGATTTTCTGCATTGGAGTTGTTTGTATTTTTTCTTCAGTCTGAGAGAAGGGAATTCTTTTCATTTTTATAGGTCAGCAACTATCCATTGCCTTGCTCTAACTCTCTGTATTTGGTGCACATATTCATTAATTTAGTCTCAGTACAAATACTCTTGACACGTGGGGTACAGCACAGTCAGAGGTAAAAGAAGAATCAGCACACCTAACTGTTACAAATGTAGTTCCATGGCTATTCATCATAAGGATTCTCTGGCATCCACTGCTGCCCCTCATATTCCCTCTGGGAAGGCTGTTCCCCTGAAAGCAAATCTTCCTTTGGAGCAGTCTCTTCCTGCACGCACCATTTTGTTCCCCTTTACTCTAAGTCAGGCTAATGTCTTCCTTTCAAGAATTCCTAAGATTATCTATATAATGATGGAATCTGTTTTTCAAATCTGCACATTGAAGTATTAGTACCAGTTTTAAATCTTTCTTTTCAGCTCACTTACTTCGCTATCTTGTTCTGAGTCTTATTAAATTTTTGATTATTTCACTGGTAGGACCCAATAGTTTACATTTCTCATTGACACCTTAAAAAAATAACTATACTGTCTATAAACAGCATTTGTTTATAACTGTTGGTCTTTTTAATTCTTGAACCCATGTTCTGTATTTGGCCACTGTAAATTATAGTGTGCTTAAATAATTATGTAAAACCTATCAGTTACAAGACACTTATAAACTCTAAATAAAACTCTAACTGCTAAATATACAAAGCTTTCAAACATTAAGAGAAATATGACTCTTTTCAAGAAGAGTTGCCTGAAAATAACTCCATAATAGCCTTTGGCTAAGTCTCAGAACCTTTAAAAAAATATGTTTTTTATTGAATTTTTAGAGAAAGAGGAAGAGAGAAAGATAAACATCATTGATCAGTTGCCTCCTGCATCCCCCCTTAGCGGGAATTGAGCCTGCAACCCAGAAATGTGCCCTGACAAGGAATCGAACCAGCAACCCTTTGGTGCACGGGATAACACCCAACCAACTGAGCTACACCAACTGAGGCCCTGAAAATCCTTAAATGAGCATCTTTGCAGAGAGTATACGTATAAGGCATACAGTACTACAGAATACTGATTTCTTAATATGTATGAGAAAAGAACTATTGCTCTATTCCAAAGTGTAACTTCAACAAGCAATTTATATTTCAAGTAAATCTCTATTTTATTAAAATATTATGCCAACTATCAAACTGATTAATTTCATTCTTTTTACCATAGAATACTGGTATTGTGCTAAGTTATGTAAAACTACTCTACCATTCCAAAACTCCAAGTTGACTTGCTGGGTCTCTAGTCTACCAAGCACACCAAGCATGTTGTATATATGAAATAAATATATACAACATGATGATCTAGATTAGATGTGCTTTTCTAAAACAAGGGAATATTTGTTTACATATAGATTTCTAAATCAAGTCTTTATATTGCAGTTAGTAAGAAGTTTACAACATAAAATTATTTATACTGTACAAAAATACTGAGTTGTGAATATTTTAAAATTAAGAATTATTTTAAATTTAGGTTAAAAGTAGATATAATTTGGAGGCATCAAGCCAAAGATATAATGTGAATGTTATTTTAAAAGTGAAGGGTTTTCTGTTTATTTGTAACATCTCATATGTATGCTTCACTGCCCTTGCTTTCCTACATACTTACCAGCTATGTAACCTCAGGAACATTGCTTATCTTAAACAATACATGCTTCAAATGTCATATCATGAGAATCAAATCAGATAAAACATTAGGCAATTAGAACCATGCCTGACACATGTTAAGCCCTCAATAAGTATTAGCTATAATTATTTATTGTTATTCTCTCCCATTATTCTGTCAAAGAATCCAGGATTAAAGAAAAGCCATTTCTTCTAAGATAAACATTTTATGGTTAGACTTAAGGAAAAAAAAAACATGTAGTATTATTGCTAACATACATTTTATGGTGATGGCATTGAAATACACAAAAGAGTCATTCCTTTTGTGTCGAGTTGTATGAAAATGATTTTCCAGGACTCACTTGAGGATCTGTAAAGTTTTCACATCAGCAGCTTTACAACAAAGGTACTGCTTCAGTCAGACACAGCATCAAATTCTACCAGAATTAACTATTTGTGAAACAGTAAACTGGGGTCAGTAGGAAATGAAATGTCAAACTCAAGGAAACTGGAACAAGGGAAAATCATAACTCAGACCAGAGGTAAACAACTGGAGACACTGGGGCTGCAGGTGGGGATGTCAGGGAAGAAGTGTCAGGAGAAATGCTGGATGTCCACAATCACTAAAGTCAAAATAAAACCCGTAGTGTATCTTAGCTCATAGAAGTCAAGCTCTCTCCCAGGCCCGCATATAGACTTAGGGAGGGGGATTCTTTATGTATGTGCCACCGGATGCATTGACTATGCTCCTCCTAAAATATGTACTTTGACAATTAAAAACTAATAGATAATTGATTATGGTTGTAAAATTAAAATAGTAAGTAATCTAAATATCCAAATCAATATATTGCTTCTATTGAAAAAGGGAGGTCCAATGCCTAGAATAAGGATTAACCAATGTCTATACTAGTGAATCTGCCACATAGTAGGCACTAAAAATGAATGAATGAATGAATGAATGAATGAAAAGAATAAATGAACAAAGGATCAAAACAACCAGTGGTGAAAGTGCTGTAATCATTTCTTAAGTATGGAAATATATTACTTAGCTACAGACCTATAAGCATTCCTGCTACTTGAAATACAAATGCCACCCTGACCAGTTTGGCTCAGTGAATAGAGCATTGGGCGTGGACTGAAAGGTCCCCGGTTCAATTCTGGTCAAGGGCACTTACCTTGGTTGCAAGCTCAATCCCCAGTAGGGGGCGTGAAAGAGGCAGCTGGTCGATGTTTCTCTCTCATTGATGTTTCTAACTCTCTATTCCTCTCCCTTCTTCAATAAAAATATATTTTTTAAAAAGAAATACAAATGCCAAATTCCATTTATTTGCTGAGTCTGCACTATTTGAGATATTGCTGTTTATTCTGAATTTAAGCATCCTCTTTTCTGGTTCTGATTGGATCACAGCATCATTGACTGTTACCCACCGGAATCTACAATATTCCGAAACTGCCTCTCCAATATCTTTCTTGAAGCATTTTCAATTATTTAGCTCACAGGCCCATCAGGATCCTCCTATAATTTTAGCTCTAACAACAGGGAACTGACATCCCAATTACACCTACCTGTTTGCATCTAAATAATGATAATACTTATTAGAGCATTATTATCTACTACCAGAAATACATTTTCTGGGCATGTTACTGCCTAATCTCTCTGAATTTCTTTGCAAATACAGTTTGGTGTTCAAATTGTTTGTCTTCCCTCAGTCATAATAGCCCTTCTTGGTCCCTACTCCACCTCTTGATTTCCCTGGTTTAGGACTTTTACTCTGATAACCCCAGTTCTCCAGGTGAGCAAGGATGCCTTTCACACTCTTCTCTCCAGATGCCTAATTGAACATCACCCAGTGTCCCAAACTCCAGTTCTCTTTCTAATTCAAATCGCTGAGGACTGAACCCTCAATATTTTTTGCCTTATTTTTAAATTGATTTTAGAAAGAGGGAGAGGAAAAAAGGGAGAGAGAGTAACATCAATTGGCTTCCCCCTGTACACCTCCAACTGAATATCAAGCCTGTTAATGTATATTTCTACCAATTTACCATTTGTCATAGATATTGAAGAAATTTATTCTAAACACAAAATAAACCATAGTGTTATCTAACTCTCTACCAACCCTAATATTACAATTTAAAAGTCAGCTGGATCAAAAAAGTACAGAACACATTCCCTTATTTCCTAAAAATAAAAGTATAACTCATTCCTTTAAACATAGCTTGCCCACTTACACATATGCAACAAAAACCTGGAATAACATCAGGATTAAATTTTCACCAGAACTCTGCTTTGGATGGGGGTGTGCATGTGTGCATGTGGACATTGAATTAAGGCTCTACTTCTATTCTGGGCTTCTATTAACCTAGGGCAGAAAAACATCTAAAAAACACCCACCCTAGACCTTAGATTAGACCAACGGCTTATTCTTGACTGGTTTTTAGAACCACCTGGGAAGTTTTTGAGAAATACCAATGCCCAGATTCCATCCAGACCTATTATATAAAAGTCTCTGAGTGTGGGACTCAAACCTCAGTATTTTTTAAAGAACCAAAAATAACTGTTATATACACCCAGAGTCAAGAGCTGCTGCCATAGACAACCTTCCTGGCTTTTGTTCCCTGCCCTGTCATGCCCTCACATGACTTGCCCTCAAATCTGACCTACTCTGCCCTCACAATACTTGACTTAACAGTCTTTTTGAGTGCATTTAATATCCAATACATTAGGCAACTGTAACTCCTTCTAGAACCCCCAAGAGCAAGACCAATTTGCCCCACTTTGAAATTCCCAAACAACACAGTATCAAAGAGAAAAAAACAAGGAAATAGCTCAAGTGTATTTGGATGGGAAATCACATTGCACCTGACTTTACCGCTCTGTACCATTTTTATCTTCTCTTCCCTTCATTTCCCCATTTTGTAGCCAGATATCATAGGCCTCCCCCAATACTTGTCTTCTTAAATCACTTGTCTCTGGTTCTAACAGAAAATTATTTTTCTCCTTGGTTTCAGCTAAGAAGTGATTCATTTTTTATTGTAACCTCATTAGAAAAGTGGTAGCAATGGAAAAGAAAGCCAAAATGTTAAAATGCAAAATATTAAAACATAAAAGGTTTAATTAAAGATTGGCTTGCAATGACAATAATACAATACCAAATACAAAAGATCCCGTTCCTTTACTTGAGCTAGAATAAGACTCAGAGCCACCGGTTAGCGAACATCTTCTGTGTGCCTGGCATTCTATCAGGAGCCCTAATCCTTATGGCATGACTGCATAGCCATCACCCCAGTTTTGTAATTAGTCGTACAGCTGAAAAGAAGCTGAGTCATGATACAAATTTAGGTTTCTAATGCCAAGGCACATTCTCTTTTCCACATATAAAGATTGAGCAAGCTGGTCTTGAACATGAGATGAATTTGATTTGGACCTATTCTCAGGGTTATGAGACCCACTCAGAATATACCATCTAATCTTTGTAGAACCTCCACCCTTACCCTTCCCTCTTCATCTTCACCTTTGTCTCTTCAGCTCTATAGACATTCTAGTTCCTGGGGCCAGTTCTGGTAACCAAGCTTTTTCTGACTCCAAGTTTGTAGTTGTCTCCTTTTCTCCTTCCACATATTAATTGAATTTATAATCATTATCCTATATAATAAAGAGCTAATATGCAAATGGTCATCATGCCTTCACACCATAATGCCATAAAGGCTCAGACACTCAACACTGGAGAGAGAGGAAAGGGGACCAGCCAGGCTGCGACCAGAGAGAGGGACAAGCTGACCGCCCCATGGTCCCAGGTTCCAGGCAGGCAGGCAGGCAGGTGAGATGTTAGGAGCCAGCGGTCCTGGATTGCAAGAGGCAGTCAGACATCCCCTGAGGGGTCCTGGGTTGGAGAGGGTGCAGGCCAGGCTGAGGGACACCCCACCCCCCTTGTGCACAAATTTCATGCACTGGGCCACTAGTAGTTGTATAAGCTTAGAATAGCTTAACTATAATATCACTTATCTCAGTATTATAAGGGCAGAGCTACTCTTACATATAATATTTGAAACATATGAAGTTTCTCTTGTATCACAGTTCTTTTAAAATAGAGTTACATTGGTATTATTAGTGGGGGTTTTTTCAAATTCTTAATATGTTTTACCCAACTATCCTGCAAGATCCCCTTTAGGCAAGGATTTGGGTCATATGCTTTGGTTTTTAAATATTAGATGTATATAAGTAAAGGCACAATAAAATGTGCTAAGTGAACTTAACCTATTTTAAGTAAAATATGAATTTCTAGGAGATATAAAAGGGTACCAAAACTCAAATTAATGGACCTGCATTTACTTGCAAACCCATAGTTTTTGAGGTCTCTTACTAAAGACAAAACTAGATAGTTACACGGTATGATACAATTAGAAAACAACAAGTCATCTGCTATTCAGAACACAGTTGCCAAGTATACCAGGTGAAATGCATGCTGTGACCACTGTTGAAAGAGAATAAAAGAAAATAAGTGAGGCCACTTCCTCCTTATAAGGTTGAGAATTCAATCTCAGAAATAAAACAAAGCTTAACAAAAGAAGATGAAACACAAGAAGAGCTAGTGCACCAAGAAAATACAGAGGGAAAATGCATTGAGACTCCTTAATGTAGCACAAGAGACACAAAATATGCATGCTTTACACAGAGCAAGGAAGGAAATTTACAGGAAGATTTTGGATTCACGGCATCGTTGAGCTTGAATTCATTTTGTTTTCAAAGACAATGTCAGAACTAAAACGAGGGTTGGGTGTAGCTATGAACATTCAAGGGAGTCTTTCTCAATCCCTTTGCTTAGTGAGCAAAGAAAAAGACCTTGAAGAGAGACCAAGAAATGTGGAGTTTGGCAGGATAATGTACAGAGTGATAGATTGTGATGTCAAGAAAATTGTGCACTTAGATGCCCAGGAAAGGTGTGTCTTATATCTCCCAGCTCTTTATTCCCATTTGGGGCTCTCAATTCCTTGAGAGTGAAAGACAGTGCAGTATCTCATCATTTTGTCCAGGAACTCTTACAAAGGTCAAGGCAATAGAACCCAAGTCAGCTGGAGGAGCTCGCAGACTCTAAGCTCTGATTACAAGGCCTTAAATCCAACTCCAACTTCCCTTTGGCTTAGGAAGAAGCTATTAGCATCTTTGGAAAGGCAAAAACTCACTCTCTATAAAAACACAAAAATACCAATGCAAACACACACACACACACACACACACACACACACACACACACACACACCGGAGCTCTTCTATAAAGACCAAGAGCTACGTTGTAGATATACAGGAGGGAGCATTGAGAGATATCATAGCAAAAGCTGTAGACACTAAGGGGAAAACAAATCTATAATTAATAAAGCATAAAGATATAACTCAAATTCATCCTAAAGTTCATTTTTCAAAATGTGAGGTTACCAGAGGTATCTCCCCAGTTGAACTGAGATGCTGTACAATAAATCAGGTTACTGCAACGACATTGTGTTAGTATTTGGTGGTTGTTTTTGTTGACTGTGAAAATATCTTGCTTAAAAAGAGATGCTAAGAGCCTCAAAACAGAAGTCAGAGTAGGAAAATAGTGGCAGGGGGAAATGCCTATCTCTAGATATAGAAGCCAATAGATATACTATTAAAAGTGGCAAAATAATAGTACCATCACAAACTGGTATTATTATAAACAAATCAAGATTCTCATTTTAATAATGATCATATATGTTTATTGATTGCCAGCATAGGAGACACCATTAAAGGGAAAAATATTGTCCACATTCCCCTAAAATATACAAATTTGCAGGCTTGAATATCTGTAAGTGATCTTCAACAAGAATATCCACCTACAGAACCTGCTCCTTATCTATACAAAATGACCCACCATGAAGATATTGTTTATTTTCTAGAGGTGACAAATCAATTTGATTCATGTCAGGTGCCTATAAACCTGAGGGTGGCCAAGATTTTAGGTAAAACCTATACACTTATTAAGCTTACAATATTAATTTTATTTGCATTTGTCAAATTACCCAACTAAGTTAACTCACTACAGAAATAAATATAAATGTATTATGCCAAAGACTACAGCTGTATATTTGTAAAACTGCTTTCATGTGACTAAAAATTATGTTACCATTTATCAAAATATCAAAAGTAAGAAATAATTCTCAATGCTCTGCACAAAACCATACTGTGTTTGACACAAATAATCAGGAATGCCTGTATTTTATTTTATCATTTGGACGTTCAAATGATGAGATTACAAAAAAATTAATAGTCTGCCACTAAGAGGTTACCATAGTAAGCAAAGGCAAAATCAAAACTAATACATTTAATTAGCAAATCAATAATTTAAAATTTTGTTTATAACACAAAGCTATATTATTTAGAGTAATAGGGAAGGTTGGAAGTAATCAAGTCAAATAATAACTCATGTCATTTTGATACTAAAATGCAAATATATAAAATAGTAAAAAGGACTTTAGATAGTCAAAAGGACTTTAGATAATAGAAAAAGGACTTTAGGTAATATGACAATTTTACTTCCATTTAAACTATAAGTAAACTAGACCTCAAAATATTTAATAACTACTTCCATCACATTATTATTTATAAGACTACATTTTATATATTATAGATACAATGATGGTAAAATAAGTTTATGATAAATTCCCAATTCCCATATGTAACTTCTAAACACTTTTCTTAGAAGTCATTAAAAGAAATCAAAGTTCCTATTTGCATTACCTAATAGCTTTTGAACATAATTAAAAGAATTTAGATTCTAATCTAATAAGAAGAAGAAATGAATGGTATGTGGAGATGTAAGAAAATAACTTTCTTTTTTTTTTTTAAATATATTTTATTGATTTTTTACAGAGAGGAAGGGAGAGAGATAGAGAGTTAGAAACATCGATGAGAGAGAAACATCGATCAGCTGCCTCCTGCACACCCCCCACTGGGGATGTGCCCGCAACCCAGGTACATGCCCCTGACCGGAATCGAACCTGGGACCCTTCAGTTCGCAGGCCGACGCTCTATCCACTGAGCCAAACCGGTTTCGGCAGAAAATAACTTTCTACTAATCATTATATCATTTGTCTAGAAAGAATAATTATATTTTTTGAAGTTTTAGGGTATGCTGAGATTAATTTTTTTAACTTGGGGGCTCTTATTTCCATGATAACCTAAAAAAATTAAAATGAGTACATTTAAATCATCTTCTGCAAGGCAATCTGTGTGCTCTCAATAACGCCTGTATTCACAGTTCAAATAGCACCAAAAAGCACTAATTGGGTTGAAGTCCATGAGAAATGCATGGACTAAAATAAAATAAAAACATAGTTGCATTGAATTTAACAAAACCTACATAATGCCAGTCACTTCAACAACCACAAAAAATGGTTTCCACAAGAGATCATTTCAGACTCCAGTCACATTAAAATTATATTTTCAGTTTTTATTGGTATAGTATTGGCATTGCTATTATTTGCATCTGATTTACAAATGTGCTTTGTATTATGTTCATATTAAGGTTTAAGCATATGATGTTGATTAGGTTTGTACATCTGTAAATAATATAAGAAAAAATATTCACCAGTCATGATTCATGAGAAATCTTCTCTTTAAGTGGAGTTGCTGTATGTGCTCTCATATGTTTCATCCCAAATCACAGATTATTTTTTATCTCAATGGGAGCTTCATTTATAGTGCAATTTGTGTGTGCACACACTTGTGTTTGTGTAGTTTTTGCAGTACTAAAATAAACCATATGATAATTAAAATATTTATTCAACTTGTTACTGGTATCATAAAGACTAAAAGCATCTAATATCTAAAGGTAAAGATAATAGTTTATGTTTTACTCATTTCTGGAAACTTACTTTTTCATAAAAAGGGCCAGATGAAAAGTCCCTGGCAACTACTGATCTTTTTACAGTATCCATAATTTTACCTTTCCCATAATGTCATAGAGTTGGAATGATACACTCTGTAGTCTTTTCAGATTGGCTTCTCTCACTTAGTAATATGCATTTAAGGTGTCTCCAGGTCTTTACGTCCTCAATAAATCTTTTTTTTTTTAGCACTGAATGATATTCCATTGTATGGATGTATCACATCTATTGAAGAACATATTGGTTGCATCTAAGTTTTGACATTCTGAATAAACACTACTATAAACATCCAAGCTCAGGGTTTTGTGTGGACAAGTTTTCAACTCCTTTGGGTGAATACCAAGGAGCATGATTGATGGATTATATGGTAAGAGTATGTTTAGTTTTGTAAGAACCCACCAGACCATCTTACAAAGTGTACCATTTTTGCTTTCCTACCAGCAATGAATGAGAGTTTCTATTGCTCCCCATCCTCAGCAGCACTTTATGCTGCCAGAGTTCCAGATTTTTGGCCATTCTAATAAGTGTACAGTGGTATCACCTTGCTGTTTTAATCCTCCTGATGACATATGCTATGAAGCATGTTTTCATATGCTTATTTACAATCTGTATATCTTTTTTGGTGTTAAGGCCTTAGGCCCATTTTTAAATCAGCTTGTTTGTTTTCTTATTTTTGAGTTTTGAGTTCTTTGTATATTTTAGCAGATGTGTCTTTGCCAATATTGTTTTCCAATCCATGGCTTGTCTTCCCATTCTCTTGTCATTGTCTTTCACAAAGCAGATTTTAATTTTAATGAAGTCCAGCTTATCAGTTACTTCTTACATGGATCCTGCCTTTGTTTTTGTACCTAAAGAGTCATTTCCATATCCAATTTCATCTAGGTTTTCTCCTATGTTATCTTCTAGGAGTTTTGCAGTTTTACATTTTACATTTAGCTCCGTGATCCATTTTGAGTTAATGAAGGGTGTTAGATATGTGTGTGCTGATTCTTTTTATTTTTTTTTAACATGTGGATGCCCATTTGTTCTATCACCATTTTCTAGAAGAGTACTATTGCTCTATTGGATTGCTTTGCTCCTTTGTCAAAGCTCAGTTAACTCTATTTATGTGGTCAATTTTGGGCTCTCTATTCTCTCATTTATCCTCTTGTCTATTCTTTTGCTAGTACCACAATCTTGATTACAACAAAATAAATTATGCAAAGTTACTACAATTTATAGCAGTTACTACAAATGCTGATTTTAGAACATTACAGAGGCAGGACATGAGTAGGGAATTAGAAGTGTAATTTTAATAATTTATATTTCCAATGTAAGTATGATCAAAGATCAGATGGAATCATTAAGAGTCGAGGTTGATCATGGAAGTAAAAAAAGATAGATGTATGATAAAGAAAAATAACACTTTACTCAAGTGAAAGTATTACAGAATTTAAAACCCAATCTTGAGAGAGAAATGTGCTTTTGTTTTAAAAGATGTTATCAATATTAATCATCTCCAAATAAAAGTAGCATGGCATAATAATGGCCGAGAAGAAACATTTATTGGACGCATATTTTGTGGGAAGGTACTTAGACTACTCCACAACACTACAATATAGGCATTATTATTCCCAGAATACAAATGAGGAAAACAAGTTGAACTCGAATCATAAGAGCATAATTCTAGTTCAGGCTCTTCCAGTTATGAGCTCTGGAGCTCTGGGGAAATCACAGCCTCTCTGAGGTTTCGTTTCTTCACCTGAGTATAAAGATGATACTTGCCCTGCTAACCTTCCACAGTTGTTTTGTGATGGCATTTAGATAACATCAAGAGCCTCCATGTTGTAGAAAGCGCCTCACAAATATAGGGGTTTATTACAGCTATAAAAGTCACGCTGATAGAATCAACACAAGCAACAGCAAAGTGGTTAAGAGCTCAGCCCCTGACATCATAGTAAGTGTGCGTCTTGGCTGTGTTATTTTTTTCCTTGCTAACTTTAGGAGAGCTATTTAATCTCTTTGTACCCCAGTTTCAATGCTGATATAATCAGAATAATGATAATGCTTATCTAGTAGAATCACTGTTAGGATTAAATAATGCAACAATATTCACATTTCTTAGAATATGTTAGCCATACTAATTTCTGTATGGAGAACCAGTCTCTCAGCATCTTAGCCAATTTTCATCGATGACTAAATAATGTGTGTATTAAATTCTGTTCATATCAATAAACATTTATTAAAAATCAATACAGGCCCTAACTGGTTTGGCTCAGTGGATAGATCGTCAGCCTGCGGACTCAAGAGTCCCAGGTTTGATTCCGGTCAAGGGCATGTACCTTGGTTGCGGTCACATATCTAGTAGGGTGTGTGCAAGAGGCAGCTGATCGATGTTTCTCTCTCATTGATGTTTCTAACTCTCTATCCCTCTCCTTTCTTCTCTGTAAAAATCAATAAAATATATATTTTTTAAAATCAATACTGTAAAATACTATGCTAGATATTTTAGAGGATGCAAAGATATATAGGATAGAATCTCTGCATTTTGGTAACTCAGCCTTCTGTGATTAATAAACTTAAATAATCATACTCAAAAACAGAGTGTGATATATGGGAGTAGCAGAGAAAAATTCCTACTATATTTCAGAGAGAAACAAATATTTAATCAACTTCATTTACTTGAGTCAGCCCAGCTCCTTGGTCCATGTTAACTGAGGGATAACATATAAATATTTTTAAAACTGGAGAATGCAATAAAAATGTATACTCATAAATTTTTTTGTGTTTCAATATGAAATTAAGATGTAGCTTTTATACTGAGAGTACTAGTAATTGAGTTATCCTCGGGAAATTAACATAACTGGTACATGGATTTGAAGTTGTTTTTTCCCAAAATGCAGGTGGATCTGTGCTGCTCCATTCAAGTTCTCTTATTATTATCACAGCCCACATTAAAGACAAGTGTCGATGCTTGGGACTCAGTCTTTAAGCATGAAACAAATCAAAGATAAAAGACATGTTAGAGATTGAAGCCGAAACCTCATTTCTCTAGGTTGCTACTCTGTAATCAATCTGTTGAATTCAGATGTCCACACACCACACTGAAAAGTTGCTCTTTTTCCTTTTCCCGTGCAAGGTCAGCAAGTATTTACTCCAGATCTATGAGGCTCAGATTGTATACTTCAGCTCTTCATCAAAAATTCAATTAAACCATCAATAACACCCCTTCAATACCAGCCCATTTATATTGCAGAAATAACCTTTTTTCTGGTCCTTTGTTGGAATTTTTCATTGTTAGCTACTACATGAAACAAAATTTAAGCATCTCATCTAGGTTTCTTCAATAACTAACCATTTAATTTGTCCTAGTCCTGCAGTTTCTCTTCTTTTTAAAGCCATTCTGGACAAATTTTTATAGTGCTCATCAGTTTTCAAAGGACTTCCATTATGTTCAATTAGGTTTTTATTCAGTCACCAAGAAGCTAGATAGCTCAAATGAGTGAAAGCAAGAAATGATTGATTGATACCTGAACTATAGTAGGAATTTCTGATACTTTCATACATCACACTCTGTCTTTAAGTACCATTAGTTATCTGTTTATTTTCTTTATGAAAATATGAGTCTTCAGAGTGCAGGAATTCTGAATTATCTTTCCATCCCTAATGTGCAAGTACATTACAAAGTGCAAGTTTATTACAATTCAGATCACAAACTTTTAGTGGTTACTTAATAAGAGCTTATTGAAAAAAATCAAACTCCACAATATGTCTCCCACCCACCTAAATTCCAATATTATCTCTTGATATCCTCCCATACATAGCCTATGCTTAAATGGATTCCAAACTGAGGGGTTTAAAGAATAAGAGACTATTTTGTTTCATCTCCAGACATTCTACATTAGTATGTTGTAGGTAGAGTTCAGAAGTATTTGTGTATACAGGGTGGGGGCAAAAGTAGTTGTTTCATGTATTAGAAATGAATGCTCTTTTGTTTGTATAGAAAATAATACTATAATTAATAAATAATACAAGAATAAACTGTTTTTTTGCATATTCACAACTATAAATATACTTTGCCTCACCCTGTATGTACACACGTTAAGGTGATCTTGCAAACTCCAGAACAGGTAAAACTATTTTCTATTCTCCAAGGCCACTCTACAATTTCCTAAACCTAGTTTTTTTAAATTATTATTATTACTAGATTCCCGATGCATGAAATTCATGCACTCAAACAGGGGGGGGGGGGGCGGGGTACGTCCCTCAGCCTGGCCTGCGCCCTCTACAGTCTGGGAGCCCTCAGGGGATGTCCAACTGACGGCTTAGGCCCGCTCCCCATAGGTGGAGAGGCTCCCACCACCACTGCTGTGCTCACCAGCAGTGAGCTGGGTTCAGGGCTTCTGGCTGAGCGGCACTCCCACTGTGGGAGCGCACTGACCACCAGAGGGTAGCTCCTGCATTGAGCATCTGCCTCCTAGTGGTCAATGCACATCATAGTGACCAGTCATTCCACCATTTAGTCAATTTGCAGATTACCCTTTCATTATATAGGATTATCAACCTAGAGTGGTCAGTTTCTTCTCAGATCACTATTTCTCGATGCTCCTATTAAGTAACACCTCCTGCATGAATCTTTTTTGATTTATTGCTTTTCTAAGAACTTCTATGACATTTTTCTTATACATTTTTTACACTTGCCATAGTCTACCTTATAGGTATTTGAATAACCATTATCCCCATTAAAAATATCTTATAATAAATATAATCCCTTTAAAGGCAGGAACTATCTTAAACTTTTTAAAAACTTTCTGATACACTGAGTCTAATGCTTAATATATAGATAGCTCATTGAAAAAAATCAGTTGTTACACTGTCTTACATTATTTAATTCCTTGAATTGTCCCTGTAATTTTCCACATTGAAGTTAGTAGCTGTCTCTACTCAGTTAACACATTACATAAACCCTTACTGATCAAAAGATATAAGAAAGCTCCCAAACTCACCTTGAATGTGCCTTTCTTCTAAAGCAAATCTGTTGCACCACTAAATGCCAGCAGGCCTACTTTGTTCCACTGGGAGACATAAAGTTGGGAGCTTCTAATTACCAGCCCAGCAGCACACAGCTTTGTCCATAATAGCTTAGCTTTATGCAGCATCGCTACTCTGAACAAGTGAGAAATGTTAACAGGCAGAATGGAATGACTATGTGGATGGACATGACAGGAAGCGGCCCCTGTAGGCACTGCTATTTTTTGAGTAAGAGGTACTCATGGTGCCAAGCACAAGGCCTAGAAATGAGGTTCCTGGGCCACCCTGTCTAGTGGTGCTCAGTGCCTGAGCAAAGGGGCAGCCTGCCTGACCAAGGTGGATTCTGACACCCACTCCTCATTCAATGCAGGAGAAGAAATGAGCCCTGAGGCTCAAGGGAGTTTGTCCATGAACCTCTAACTATTTGTAAAAGTGTGATTAAGAGTATATAAACATCTCCAAATAATAAATGTGTGCATGCCTTTTTAATGTGGATATGACGAATACAATTTGACTCAATAAAGTGTTTCATTCTTTCTATGTAAAATTTCTATGATGATTTCAAAACTTCTGCACTGCCATGATTCCAACAATTTTTAAAAAATAATTGAGGAAAGTAAGATAGTTATAAATATTAAAAATTTTGTGCTAAATAGGTGAATACCTATAAAAATACTTACTATTTTTTGACTACTTATTAACTATTTTTGCTACCTATTTGTGCGTGCAGTGTTTTCATTCATTGTCTTACTTATTCTTCATGAGAATGTGAGAGAATCACAGAAATGTGAGCCCCCATAAGCCATAACTACAAGCCATCTTATCATGCCCTGGACTTTTCAGTTATTTAAACCACAAAAATTCTCTTTCTCCTTTGAGCCATTTGTGTTAGTTTTCCTATTCCTGCAATTGAACCACCTACTAGTAAAAGAGAGGAAAAACTCGAGAAAATCATTAAGTCGTAAAGACTTCCTGAGGCCCCTGATGTTTTCCTCTCTGAGCTCCCTGGGTGGCAATTCACATCTTAGAATGTGGTCAATCACAAAAGTCTTATTTCTACTATAAGATTAAAAGTTCCTTGAGCTGAAGTTTCATATCTTATTCTTTTCATAGGTTTCAATGGATCTAGAACTGTATCTTGGGTATATGCACTGCTCAAGAAATGATTTGCCGATTACTAATTAACACTTTCATGTAAACGCTTCTTAGCTGAAAGGATAAATGAGTTTTTGTTTATTTTTTGTCCCTGATGCACTAAATCTCCTCTGATGATTCATGTTTGTCAACCAACTTGACAACACATGCAAGTCCCTGTGTGTTCAGTTCCTCGGAATCTGCCTCCCTAGACAGGCAGCCAGGATATGTGACAGCACCCAACCTTCCCAGCCAGATTTGTGACAGGTGCCACCCTACTCCTCGCAGCCAGAGAACCCAAAGGGAAGCAAGTGCATCAAAGCTATGGAGTGTCAGGGAAGTTGCCGGGTGTCATAGCAGATCCATGGGAGCCTTGTCTGACTAATGCTGGTGGGAGAGTCATCCTAGGAGGTCAGCAAACCTCACCATCAAACCTCAGGAAAATGACAACAGAAACCCTTTTATAAGAATCTACACTAATAAAAAAGAAATATGCAAATTGACCATACTTCACGATGCCCACCAGCCAATCAGGAGTGAGTATGCAAAGTAACCCCAAAAGATGGCCAGTTTATTTGCATATGCAGGCGCCGAGCAGCGTTCTGCACCATCCCAGCCACTCCAGGCCTCTGGGCACAGTGGGAAGGTGGAAAGGTGGCTCTAGGCCTGAACAAAGGCAGAAAGGCAGCTCTGGGCTGGAGCAAAGGCAGAAAGGCGGCTCTGGCCGGAGCGAAGGCAGTGCTGGCACCCAGGGGAAGGAAGGCCCATTCTTGCACGAATCTTTGTGCATCAGGCCTCTAGTAGAGAGGTAAAAGCCAAACTCAGTGAAATTAAATTAACTCACATGCTACCTCAGAAATTTAAAAAATCTCTACATTGACTTTTTTTAAAAGAATCATTCAGCATGTGTTCTTTCCCCATCCCTTCCATACCAACATATAGAGACAAAGAATTGCTTGTGATTTATCAAGGAAAAGCACAGGAGGAAGCCTACATAGTCATGGTGTGCTTGCTCACCCGAGCACAGCTATTCGTTTTGGTGACTGCTTTTTCCTCTTTGCTGTCACTAAAGATTTAAATGTCTAAAGAGAATTTCATAAACATACTTTCTCTTTATGATGCCTAAATTTCTAGAGTGTAAACGAAACATTTTTCTGGGAAATACAAAATAACTCTGGGTAAATTGACAGTCTGACAAATTATAATATATTGAAAAAAATAGCAAGTGTCTACTAGCTGCCCTCCACACACACACACACACACACACACACACACACACACACACACACACTGGTTTTTCAAAACCCTCTCCCTGTCGTCAAGAATTTCACTCTAGTTGGAGTAATATAAGGGGACTCATACCTTGATAATTTTCATTCCCACACTTTACTCTTGACACTCTCAACGCACACAATATTGAAAATCACAAATTAAAACAAAGCTGTAATTTTTGTCCCTATGTTGATGATAGATAAAGGTCCTTCTCCTTTTCCTCCAAGACTGTAAAGTAGGAAATGTCTGCCTCTGAATGGCCTTTCTCTGCATTTGGTTTTCTGGTAGCATCCTTATAGTCCTATTTAAAGGACATCTTAAATGTTAAACATGTTCCCTGAATTAAACATAATTGATGTCAATGAAAAATCTAGTCAGTGTTTGCCTATGTAATACATGCAAACATTTCTACCTGAATGAATGCAAGTACAATGGTATCTTTAGAAATGAAACATATTTTATTCTATTAGACAAATTAGAAAGACAATAAAATCTTACTACAGGTAGCCCTATCTATGTCCTTCTAGGTAGCATTAAGGTAAGCTAACCAACACCAACTGGCTAGATTGGTTTAAAAATTTACAGATACTCCTTTTAAATGCTAATCACGCTATTTGCCTGTACAAATTCACAACATTCTCAAGCAACTCACCTATGAGCACAAACAATTGCCTATTGCTCCATAGAGAGAAGAGGCAAACATTTTAGCTCAGGAGGTCAGAAATGTGGTTTTGACCAGTATAGATATTGTCAAAAATAAAGAAAGTAAATCAATTTAGAGACATTAAAAAATGAGATCATTTAAATGTATTAAGGACTCAATACTTAAACACAGTGACTGAAAATGGTGCTACAGTTAATCAAATTTAATATTCAATAAATCCCAAACTGATCCAATGATAAAACTTCAAAACAAAACAAAAACCTACTAACCTGTTCCACCTAATGGGGGGTTGGGAGGTGGGAAAATACCAAGGAACATTTGTGAAGTTCACAGTCCAGAAGCATAGGCTCCCTGAAAGCTGAGACGTATCAATCACAAGGCCGTAGAGCTCTTCCTCTCGACCCATATCTTACCACCATGTTACTAAATACATATTTACAGCAGTTCCTTTTATCTTGTACATCATGTCTGGTTATCAAAAAATATATATAAGGAGTAGTAAAAGACACAAAAAAACACAATTTGAAGAAACAGAGCAAGTATCAGAACCAGACATGGAAGGGATGCTGGAATTATCAGACAAAAATTTAAAACAACAATGATCAATATATTAAGGGTTCTAATGAATAAAGTAGACAGCATGCAAGAACAGATGGATAATGTATGCAAAGTGATGGAAATCCTAAGAAAGGACACCCAAAATGCTAAAGTTGAAAAACTGTAACAAAAAATGAACAATTTGCAGACTGAACACAGCTGAAGAAATAATCTCTGACCTAAAGCATATATAAAAAGAACCCCTCCAAAAAAAGAACAACAATGGACAAACATCAATAGAGTCAACTGATCTTCAATAAAGGAGCAAAGGCAATATAATGGAGCAAAGATAATCCTTTAAGAAGATGAAGCTGGTAAAACTAGACATCTACATGCAAAAAAAAAAAATCAAGACACAGACCTTAGACTTTTCACAAAAATTGACTCAAAATGGATCGGAGACCTAAGTTTAAAATTCAAAACTATAAAACTCCTAGAACATAGCACAGAAGAAAACCTAGATGAACCTGGGTATGGTGATGACTTTTTAGATGCAACACCAAAGGTATGACGTATGAAAGATGTAATAGACAAGCTGGACTTCATCTAGATTAAGTACTTTTGCTCTTTGAATGATAATCTCAAGAAAATGGGAAGACAAGCTACAGATTGGGGAACAATATTGGCAAAAGACAACCTGCTAAAGGACTATTGTCCAAAATATACAAAGAACTCAAAATTCAATAATAGGAAAACAAACAACCTGATTTAAAAAATGGCCCAAATACCTTAACAGACCCATCAGCAAGGAAGACATACAGATGGCAATTAAGCACATAAAAAGATGCTCCATGGCTGGCCGCTGTGGCTCAGTGGTTGAGCATCGACCTATGAACCAGGAGGTCATGGTTCAATTCCAGGTCAGGCTATATGCCCAGGTTGCGGGCTTAATCCCCATTGTGGGGCATGCAGGAGGCAGTTGATCAATGATTCTTTCTCATCATTGATATTTCTATTGCTCTTTCCCTCTCCCTTCCTCCTCTCTGAAATCAATTATAATATATTTTAAAATAATAAAAAGATGCTCCATATCATATGTCAACAGAGAAATAAAAAATAGCATGGAGATACTACCACACACTTATTAGAATGTCCAAAAATATGGAACACTGACAACAACATCAAATGCTGGTGAAGATGGGTTGCAACAAAAAACTCTCATTCATTGCTGGTGGGAATGCAAAATGGTAGAGACTTTGCAAGGCAATCTGGTGGTTTCATATAAAACTAAAAACACTCTTACATTAAATTCAGCAATCATGCTCATTGTTATTTACCCAAGGACTTGAAAATTTATATCTACACAACAACCTGCACACAGATGCTTAAACAGCTTTCTTTATATCTGCTAAAATGTGGAAGTAATCAATATGCCCTTCAGTAGGTGAATAGGTAAATAAACTGTGATTCTTTCCTATAATGGATTATTTTTCAACACTAAAAAGAAATGTTATTGGGCCATGAAAAGACCTAGAAAAACCTTAAATGCATTTTACCAAGTGGGAAGAGCCAAAATGAAACACACACACACACACACACACACACACACACATTGTATGATTTCAACTATGGAATTATGGAAGTCAAAACTATGGAGACAGTAAAATAAATCAGTGGTGTCCAGAGGTTAAGGTTGCAGGGACACCTAAAAAGACAGAGCAGTGAGAGTTTTTAGGGTAATTAAAACACTCCATATGATTCTATAATGATAAATACATGTCATTTATACATTTATCTAAACCACAGAATGTGCAAGACTAAAAGTGAATCCTAGGGTAAGTTATGGACTTTAGATTATTATAATTTGATAATATAGGTTCATAGGTTCATCAGTGAACCACTCTAGTGGTTACTGTTGATAATGGGGCAAGCTATGCATGTGTAGGGGTACAGGGGGTATTGGAAAGCTCTGTACCTTTCTCTCAATTTTTGCTGTGAACCTTAAACTGCTCTAACAATAAAAGTCTTTTCTTAAAAAATAAAGTTATAGCCCAGCCAGGTGGCATCAGCTGTTTGTGGCATCATCCTGATACACTAAGGTTGTAGGTTCCATCCCTAGTCAGGGCACATACAAATATCAGCTAATGAATGCATAAATAAATGAAACAACAAATCAATGTGTTTTTTCTCTCTCCCTTTCTCTCTATCTGTAAAAAAATAAATACCTGAATAAATAAATACAATTATAGTCAAAATCTTAAAGTCTTTGTATCTATTTCTGTTTTTAGTACTATGCTTTGACACTAAATTCCTATACATTTCTGGTGTTCCTTTGGCAGGAAATGGAGATAACTTTCTTCCATCACTCATTTGGTGTTCAGGTCATCCTGATAAGCAGGGGCATATATTCTCTGAAACCAACTCCAAAACCCTGAGAAAAGATGACATTGCAAGAAAGATGAAATGGAGACTTCTTAATTTAGAAATAATACTGTCATTGGGCACCTGCTTTTTGTGACAGTCAATGTAGCATTGGAAAAAGAAAGTCATCTTAGCAGTATAATAAAAGAGAGTTGAATTAGAAATATCGATGCAAACATAACATTTTGTAAAAAGAAAATGTTAATTTCTGGTAATACAAAAAGGAGACAAGTAGCTTCTGTGTCATCCTATTCTACCTCAAATGCTCATGTAAAGTAACACATCCAGTATTCAATCAGTAGGCATCCAGATTCAATCCTATGACTACTCTCTAATAAAGGCCTAGTCTTCTTGAAATCAAATGATTCAATCTATGCAGGCAAGACAACTCAAAATAAATGAGATACCTGTTGTCAAAGCAAGTACAAGTTCAGAGTAACATCAAGGTAATTTTAAAAGTGATAAAGAGATTGGTCTGAAAAAAGAGCTACTAGTGGCCAATTTATATCAATAATCTCTTCAAGACAATCTCTTCTCTACTGTGGGCTCTTCGTAACTGCAGGAAAATACTCTAAAGAGTCTTATAAGCTCTGTTGTTTAATTAAAAGTTCTGCAAAGATACCTAAACATCACTGTGTCTGTCTGAAAGTTTCTAATGTTGCTCTATCTTAAATCATTCTAAGGTCTTAGCAATGGTTCTTATAATTTCACCCTGGGTCTGATCTTTGTGTTTCCTTTCTTATCTTGAGAATCCTTTACTGTATGAAAAAAAAAAAAAGCAACCCTTTTTACCTTTTATATTTCTTCTAAATTCCATTTTATTTTTAAATTAAAATGTTTTATTTAATTAGTTCCATCACCATTTATCCCTCCTATACCCTTCTACCTCCACCCTTACCTCCACCCCCTGCAATCAGTATACTGTTGCCCATGTTAATGAGTTTATCTTTTTTTCTGTTTGGCTCAATCCTTCCACCCTCAACAGCTAATTTTTAATACATCTCTCTCCTTTCTCATTTTATTATTGCTAGCTAGAAAAAACTAGGTGGCACCTGCAGGACTATGCCTGGAAATATCTTTAGCTATATCATAAAGTTCATTTAGAGCAGTGGTTCTCAACCTTCCTAATGCCGCGACCCTTTAATACAGTTCCTCATGTTGTGGTGACCCCCAATTTCATTGTTACAAATTGAACGTCATTAAAGCATAGTGATTAATCACAAAAACAATATGTAATTATATATGCGTGTTCAATGGTCTTAGGCGACCCCCAAAGGGGTCGCGACCCACAGGTTGAGAACCGCTGATTTAGAGCCTTTTCTTTTTTTCTATGCTAATACAGGCAGCAGTTTTGTTAACTTCCTCTTAATGTATGACTAGGGTCTCCTTTTCTCCAGCATTCAAAAACATATTCTGCCAGGCCTGTGTGCTCAGTGGTTGAGCTTCAACCCAGGAACCAAGAGATCACTGGTTGGGCACTTGCCCGGTTGCGGGCTCAATCCCCAGTGGGGGGCCATGCAGGAGGCAGCTGATCAATGATGTTTCTCTATCATAGATGTTTCTCTCTCTCTATTCCTCTCCCTTCCTCTCTCTCTAAAAATCAATGAAAGCATATATAAAAAAAATCTTCTTCACTTTCCATTAGCCCTACCTGATCGCCTCCTTGAGTCTTTTTGGCTCCCACTGACACCCTCCTCAACGCCCTCAGACTTTCTCTCACAATATCTTCAAGATCCTTCCAATGTCTACTGATGACTTCACCTAAATCTATTGCCCCTAATTTTGGTGTTTTATTTCAATAGAGCCCCACTTCCAAATTCAGGATTCTGTTCCAGTTAGCATTGCTGCATAAGTGCCCCCAAAATTTAAAACAGCAAAAATCATTCTATTGCCTGTCATGGTTTCAGCTGGTCAGGAATTTGCAAAGGGCTCGGCTGGATAGTTATGAGCTGGGTTCTCTCATGTGATCACAACTGAGCCTTCTACTGTTGGAACACTGGAAGCTAGAGTATCTGGGGATTAACCAAACATCTTTTTGTTTCATTGTCTAAAGGCATATCCATGCCATCTATCTCTGCTCATGAACTAGTCTTGGCTTCTTCACAGCATTAAAAACCTTAGGGCAATTGGGACTATTTACATGGCAGCTTGGAAGTTCCAAAACTAATGTTCCAATGAGTAATATGGAGACTGTATTGAGTTTTTGTGATGTAGCTATAGAAATCATGTATTGTCACTTCTACAGCATTTCATCCATTGCAAGCAAATCATAAAGTCACTCAGATTCCAGGGGAGGAAAACTAGACTCCAGTTCTAGTGAAGAGGTTCTATAAATCCATATGGGGAAGAGATACTCTTGCAATCATCTCTGGAAACTAGAATTTGATGTATGGTTTGCAAGGCCTGCAAGTTTGACCACTTTTCCATATAGACTAGTTCTAAGTTTCAGTGTTAAGACCAGTAGAAAGGTATATTACAAGTAATTTACTAAAATGATGGTTGAAATTATAAAAACTGAAATTAAATTATTTTAAAATAAAATAGAACTCATATAAAGTTATCACTGTTATTACATCACATTCATTTACTTAGATATGTAAAATAAAGAGAGGGGGAATTACAGCTACCTAATATGCTGTTTTACATATTATAAAGCCAGTTTTGTATATTCCAAAGCCTGATATGATTATATTTAGGATGTGAATATGCCCCTCCAGGTTTCAGGGTGGAAATACACTGAAAACTGCTGTCATAGCCAATAAGAAGCCATTGAAAACATGAATGTCAATATCAAGTCCTTTTCTGACCTTAGCTGTGACCTTATTGAGGCTAAATATGATTTTATTCATTCTTTTTGCTGCAATTGCTACAATTTATTTTACCTACAGAGGCTATTCCAAATCTTTTCTATTTTTCTCAAACCCTAAATCACCCTTTCCACTTCATTTTTCAATAGATGGCTTCAACTCATTCTTTTTTCCCTTCCCAAATTAATAGTAAACCATTAACCAGTCAACCAAGCTAGACACTTCACAGTTTTCCTCACCTTCTCCAACTCCTCAACTTCTAAAAATCTGTTCTTAATTCTTACATATTCTATATACAATATATTTCCTTGGTCCTCATAGCTTGAGTTTAGTCCTTTATTTGAATTATTTGAATTATTCAATGAATATTTAGCTTGTCCTCTTAAGTCTCTGTTATTCAATCAATTATCCTTGCTTCCTGGCAAAACAATTCACATTGTTTCCTTTACATGACACCAGTAAATTATAAAACTCATTTATTTCATCTCAGACTTATCAACCTATGAAATTCAGCAGTCCAATTGTTGAATACCAATGAGCATGGATTCTATTCTAAGGGTCAAAAAACAGTGTGTTTGTGGGAGGGGAAGGAAATAGGAATTGAAATCCTCACATTACATTTAGATCCAAAATATTCATCTTAAGTATGGTAGAAACCACAGAGGAAATAAATATCAGATAGTTTATGAGGCTTGTGATAGGTCTAAAATTTCCCCTACTAGCAATCAATTTTACCAGTCTTCACCCATATGTGAAATCTGAAGAACAAAATAAACTGATGAATAAAATAGATCCAGAGACATAGAGGCATGATACAGACTGTTGAATCTCAGAGGTAAATGGGAGTGGGTGCATGGGAAGAGATTAACCAAAGAACTTGTATGCATATATGCATAAACCATGGACACAGACAATAGTGTGGTGAAGGCCTGGGGTGGGGGGTGGGCTCAGGCTAGAAGGGGTCAATGGGGAAAGAGGAGGACTCCTGTAATACTTTCAGCAATAAAGATTTTTTTAAATAATAATAATAATAAATGCAATGACTCATTTTCTCATTTCTAATATTTCATCATTATCTTTGCTAATATTTGTGTTTATATTTAAAACGATTATCTTTTTCGGGTGACACAGTTAATAACAAAAGTTTAAAATATCATTACAACCTTGAGCCCACAAAATCAAAACAATCAAATCCCCCACCCTAGCTAATTATTTTCCTTGAGACAGAATTATACACTGTTACTGCAAAGGACTTTTCACCGTTTCCTACATAGAACACTCCATAGAAAATGTTCATCTCTGTATATTTGCCTACACTGTTTTCTCTTCTTAGAATCTACTTTTACGCCTGTTGTGACTGACATAATCCTATGTACCTGTGAGAGCTAGCTATAATGTAGAACCTTTGCTGATGGGCCAGAGATAATTATTTTTACCTTTCGGAGGCTCCTAGGATATTTCAGCCAGTCACCAGCATGACATTTAGATCTAGAACACAGGGAACACTACACACAATGTTCAGAGACTGCCCTTGAGATGTTTTGACTCTAAAGTGAAAGCCTCCTAGGTCTGGGAAACCTGCTAGTACTGGGGATTAGTGCAAACACATTGAATGTATTCTCTAAGCCCAACTGGTTTGTCAGGAGCAGTGACTATTCAAACAAGAGGGTGCTGAGGTCCCTTGCCAAGGCTTTGATAGCAAAAAAGAAATGATTTCTGAGACTAAACATGCTACAGGGGTGGATACATTGACTCATCTGGGATAAAGCACATCAGCTTTGAAAGGAAACTAAAAAAAAAGAAACTATATATGTATGTGTGCATGAAAATACATATACACAGAATATATACAACACATAATATATAATGTGTAATATGTAATTCTAATTTATAATACACCAGGGGCCCAGAGCACAAATTTGTGCACCTTGAAAGGAACTGTGGGCCTTGAGGTGTGGTAGGCACAGAGGTGAGTCTCAGCCCATCCTCTGCACCCCTGCCTGGCCCCTCCCGCCGAGGCTCCTGGTCCCCTGTCTGCCGGCAGCCCCACTCCTGCTGCTGCCACCCCCACGTGCTGACAGCACTAACCCCACTTGCACCCGCTGAAGGTGCAGAGCTATTAGGGCTGGCGCCAGTAGCAGGTGCGAGTGGCAGCTACTGCCCTGATCGCACCTCAGGAGCAGGAGGAGGTGAAGAAGCCCTGAGGGGCGATTGGGGCTGGCTGCCGCCACTCACACCCGCTGACAGTGCCAAGGGATGGGGGCAGGCACCATGAGCCAGCAGTGGGTGCAAGTGGTGGCTCTGGCACCGGCAGCAGGTGCAAGCGGAGCCAGTGCCGGCAACAGGTGCAAACGCCAGGCAGGACCGTGGCACACAAGAGCAAAGAATTTTCAGTAACCACCAGAGGCTCATCCCGATGACAGTGACCTTAGCCCCGCCTTGGTCTGGTGCCCCCGCTCACCTGATGCCTCAGTCGATGCCTGCCATGTTCCGTGCACGCCCCCTGGTGGTCAGCACACATCATAGCGACTGGTTGTTCGTTTGTTGCGGTTGTTCCACAGTTCTATTTGCATATTAGCCTTTTATTATATAGATATTAAATTACATTTACATGCAATTATATGTAATATAGTGATTAATAAACCACATTTTATTATTGAAACATCTGAAGCTCAGTGAAGGTCAGCAACATGCCCAGCATCAAATGTCTAATCATTTGTAGAGCCAACACTGACGTCAGACTTTCTGACACTACGTATTTAATGTTCCCTTCATCACGTTACACTCTCATTAGTGTGCAGTTTATGCCCATGGGTTACGCGATGAAAACAGACAGACATGGATACATTTTCAAGAGGAGTCCAAGTAAGGCAGAAAGTGGCAACAGTTCTGTGCAAAGTACGTAACAGCTTGAGCATGACATGGCACTTATTAAAGCACATGACCTCCCTGATGTGCTGAGATAACTGTTTTCCCCAGCTCTTCATCCAGACCAAGTAACACTGGACACTGAATGGTAAGAGACAGATGCTTATCAGAAGGAGAATTCACTGAAGTAAATAGCTTATACTGCATGGAGGTCGCCTCTAATACCCAGAACACTCGAGTTTTGAAGTAAAACATGACTTAGCTTCACACCTGTGCAACAAACTAGAGCAACAAGACGTTTGCAAGGCGGCTACTGTCAAAGAGAAAAAGATATGCTTTTATCCTACTTCCCAAAGAAAGCATCAGATGTTATTTCAGCAACAAAAATAAATAAATAAAATTTAAAACAGCACAACGTTTGACATTTTTCTGCAAGGCATGGTTGATTTTGATCATATTCTAGTTAGCCTGGCTCTGCATCTATGCACAGTTCAACAGACCAAACAAGATAACAAGCTCAGAATGATTTTTAAAGGAATATTTTGACCTTATGGTACCAATTTTTAAGGTACAATCATCATAATTAAACTGTCACCACATTATATAACTAATGTGTGAATTACAATAATATAAATAAGAGAGTAAAGAACAAAAAATACCTATAATTTAGGGAGCCCTCATGGTGTGGAGTTAAATATAACAAAATCAATAAATTGATGAGAAATCAAAAGAAAAGAATAACTTTTGTGAATGTAAGATCTATTAGAGTATTTCTAGACTATAAAAATTCTTAGTCAGGTATTTTAAAACAGAGCCAGATCCCCACTTGGCAATGGCTTAAAAAAAATAAACTAAAAATAAAGAATTCTGATATTTACTTTCCTAAACTGTTCTATAAGAAAGATGACATTATTATATTCATTTGCATAGAGCTCTAAATATTTTAACCTACACGTAATAATTTAACCTATATGAAATAATGTAAGGCATATACCTCCTGTCCGACAAACACAGTACTTGACTTCTGAGAGTCAGATGACAGCTCGCTGAAGAACACTGTGTGAGAGAACAGCAGGGCAGGCGATTTATACAGAGAGAGGATCTAGCCCTGCCCCAGGCAGACAACAGGGTGAGCCACTACTGTATCTTGAAATGAGTGCCATGATCCATCATAGCCCGGAACAGAAGCTGCCTGCTCTCTAATAGGCTGATAAGAATTAGTCACACTCCGTTTTATAAAGAGGAGATAAAGATTGTAAAAAAGAATGAGTCTTAAGCACATACATTTATACATTTTAATACTTTGTAAATCACTAAGGTTGTAGTCAAATAGAATCATTTGTCCTCTCACACCATTTCTCACTTCTCAGCACACTCCATTCATTTCAGTGGTCAGAAGATGACTTTTGAAAATGGCATAAAACATTGAGGAAGCAACTTAACTACAATATAGTTATTTTGTTAGGGCGCATGGCCAGCTGAAAGAGACAGACTTAATATTCAGGGCCATTCCTCTGGTGGAGGGAGTTAACAACTACTCTGACCCAGAAGAAATTGGCTAATTAAACTTGTATCTAACAAGCCAGCTTCTGTAAAACCGAGAAATCCTATTGCCATAATAAAATGTTGCACAAGTGTGTACTTTCTTCAACACTTCTTTTTCTGGAAGTCAGTCCTTCCCTTAAATATGTCTTTGATATGACCACTTTAGGACATCATGCAGCAAGGCAGAATGGTATAGTGATTGGGCAGAGAGTGAGCTCTGATGTTAGGATGTCTTGGTTTAAATCAAGGCTCAAGCATTCCATGTTAGAGTTGCAATATTGCCCAATAACTCTGACTCAGTTTCTTCATTGCTTTGTTTTTCTTTTTCATTTTGTTTTTTTTTAATCTCTGAAAGAAGGATAACAATATTCATCTCTTAGGTTGGTCTAACAATGAATTTGTAAAGATCTATGTGGATTACTTAGCATCTTACCTAAAATAAGTGTTTAATAAAGGCTACTTATTCTTATTACTTTTGTTCACAAAAAGACTCCAACTCTCAAAATATATTTGGCCTAAAATCCATCATCATTCCCAAGTACTGACTGAATGTCTACCACACGTTAAGCACTCTATCAGACTCAAGGCTTTCTCAGGCATTTGTACATGGAATTTAAAAACTGCCCTTAGATATATTTGGAATCTAGTATATCACCTGCTCAGTGTTTCTCAGTAACCTTAGGAATAAAGCAAAGCAAAACAAAAGTGTTTGGTGTTGTTGTTTTTAATGCCAACTGGTCCATTTTTGTGCATGAATATTGACATTAATATACCCACCGAGTTAAAAAAGAAAAAAGAAAAACTCTGTACAATCAAGACATCAGGTGATTCAAACATACCATAAGTCTCCTTTCCTTGACTTATAACTATTATACAAAACATACATACAGTTTTCTAGGATGTGAGATAGATCTTAAGCCATTGAATGTTAAAGGTTGTTGCTTTTTCCAATTAAATCATTGAGTTGTCTGAAAAAAAATTATAATAGCTGTTCAATATTTAATATGTCTTAACAAGCCTGCTAGTCTAAGAATTTCATGGGTTACTGAACTACAAATCTTTCCTTGTCTTTATCCTTTTATTATACATATCAAGTACATGTCAACATCTGACATTAAAAATTATAAATGCTAATCGGTCACTTGGTACTCTATGAATCTAACCACAATATAATGCTTCACCTTATAATTTTACCTTGCTGGAAATCAACTGGAATAATCTGGTCTCTCTCTTACTTTTTTATCCAATGATTACATTCATTTTTCTGACCAGAGAAAAACAGATCCAGCCATTCAATCCCCAGAGTTATTACTTAGCTTTTACTGTCTGCTAATTATATGGAGAAGGAACACACATAGAGAAAACAAAAGATCATTAATATGAAAGAAAATATAATAAGGCAGAAAATCATATATAGAGATTTCAAGGATGGCAAGCTCTCAAGAAATGTTAGGTTGGTGGCAGGGGCTGTATGTCAGGAGTTAAGCTCTATCTCTTCTTAACTTGTTTGGTTAGAAAGCTTATTAAGTATCATAGATACTCTCTGAATTAGTATGATCCAAGGAAACCCATAAAATATTTTCTGGCATCTAAAGCTATAACAGATGGCACACCTATCTATATGCGCATTAATATGAGCTGATATATGCTTGCAGGAAATGAGGGTTATAAAGTGGTGTACGCACAGGGGGCCTTCCAATACTGTAATGCTCACTTAAACTCTTATTTCTTTTATAAATAAAACATGAGTGTGTTTTTACATTTCTAAGAAGCAGCAACATTCTTTCCAGAAAAATTAAGATGAGAACCTAGCAATATTTCAGACTAAAATATATATAAATTGATTCATCAAAAAATACAAATATTACATCTTGGATATTTTGTTTTCTTTCCAAATATTCCTTAAGCTTAGTCTGTTTGCATTATGCCATTCCTCAAATGATCATTCACAGAAGGAAATCTCTTTTCCCAAAAAGAAGTTTGACATTTATGTTCATAGCATTTTATTTCCCTTAAGGAGCCAGATCTGTTTATAGGCATCTCATTTAAGGAACATTCTAATGTGATGTGGAAGGAATTAAGAATGAAGGAAATTGATCCAATTTAATTTAATGTAACATAAGCCAAGTGATTTATTATAGACAAATTCCCTCAGCTGTGAGTTGTTGTCCACTAAAATAAGTTTCATATAAATTATTACATAAATGGGAAGATGAAAAAAATCTGGCAGACACGGCCACCACAATATTAATTTTTTCCATAAACAGTATTTTGTACTCCTTCAACCAGGTGCATTCATGAGAAATCCTTCAAATACAAATTACAAAAAAATTCTTATATGTAAGTGATGAGGTTAATTATCCACACCAAGAGATTTGTGGAAGGATAAGAAGTCAAACTTTAAAAGATATGAACCATAGGAACCCATCAATCTCTGGTATCCTACTATATGGATTGAAATCTCCTCTATTGCAAATATTGAGCCATAATCTCCAAAATGTCCCAGTAAAATTGTACAGGAAATAAAAAGAAGTGAAGATGGTTCCAGCCAAAGACATGGCTTCTCTAGTTTTCACCTATTTGGATGATAGAGTTGTCATTTTGAATTCTTTACAAGGCACATAAATATATTTATGTATTCTAATAGCAAATTATGTTAACATGTCAGTCAGGAGTCCTAAATAAACAAATGGGAGAAACTCCAGACATTGGATTAGATCAGATACTGATGTGGGAGCCATAGATCTACGTGGTCCGGGCAAAGTAAGTTTTCAAAGTGACAGTAAATTGAAAACTTTTATAGAAATTGAATACTTCCAGGATATTTGTATTATAGTTTACAAACAAAATTCATTCTCAAGATACTGTAAAGTTAAAATAATATTGATGATGATGATGATGATGATAAAGAAAATTTGGTTAAACTACCCATCTCCTACTAATGTCCTGGCCAGGGTAAAAGACAAAATGAAGTCTTCGTAAAGACGTTTTATACTTTCTCTAACGTTTGATCTAACACCAGCTTGAGAATGATCTTCTGGATTAAGATCACGGTGGGCGCAGGAGACAAAAAACTCTAATTGGAATCCTCTCTAACTGTGTATCTTTGGGCAATGTCACCCTCACACCCAGTATGCAGGGCTCCTGTTCTGGGCCCATGTCTATGAGACCTTAAACTTTAGAGTACTGTCCTTAAAACTGTCTAAGACTCCCACAGGTTGCCTGGAACGAGAGCCTTCCAGAGAGGGTAGTGCACATCCAGACCAGTGCTGGGTCCTATTCACCAGAATCTCCCGCCTCAAATTTCCCCACACCATCACCCGTTATCAGCATGTTTCTCTCCTTCAGGGAGCTTCCCAATTCTTTACCATCACCCCCATCTTTGGCCCACATGTAGGGTGGGCCGAATGCCCCAGGGAGCTCCAGCACTGTCCATTGTTTTCTTCTAGGGCAGAGGTTCTCAACCTTCCTAATGCCACGACCCTTTAATACAGTTCCTCATGTTGTGGTGACCCCCAATTTCATTGTTACAAATTGAACATAATGAAAGCATACTGATTAATCACAAAAACAATATGTAATTATATATGTGTTTTCCGATGGCCTTAGGCGACCCTGTGAAAGGGTCATTCGACCCCCAAAGGGGTCGCGACCCACAGGTTGAGAACTGCTGTTTGAGGGCCACAAGGCAAGCCTGGCTAGTAGAGTGCTTTTGAGTGATTTGAGATGTTTTAAGTGATTTGAGATGTTTATACAGTGAAGACCCCAGAAAAAGTATTTGCACTCCCCGCCCCCCCCACACACACACATACACACACTCTAGGGCAGCGGTTCTCAACCTGTGGGTTGCGACCCCTTTGGGGGTCAAACAACCCTTTCACAGGGGTCTCCTAAGACCATCAGAAAACACACATATAATTACATATTGTTTTTTGTGATTAATCACTATGCTTTAATTATGTTCAATTTGTAACCATGAAAATACATCCTGCATATCAGATATTTAGATTATGATTCATAACAGTAGCAAAATTACAGTTATGAAGTAGCAACAAAAATAATTTTATGGTTGGGGGTCACCACAACATGAGGAACTGTATTAAAGGGTCGTGGCATTAGGAAGGTTGAGAACCACTGCTCTAGGGGATAGCCTGAACTTTGAGCAAATTGCTTAACCTTTCTAAACCTCCATTTTCTTGTTGGTTAAAGGGGAAAATAATACTTACATCACAATGTTTCTCTGATGATTCAATTGTGTAAAATATGTAAAGCACCCATTACAGTGTACTTAGAGTGGTCTGTCACTCTCATCCCCACTTTAAATGACAACCTAGCGTCCCAGATTTGCAGCACACATGCAGAGATGATACACACCAATTGGCTAGCAAAGCTCATTTCATTTGCATGCATTTGCATGCCTCCAGATAGAGCAGGTACTCTCAGATTAGTAGGTGGCTTTAATCACCCTTTGTCATAATATTGGTCACATTCACAAAAGTATGTTTTTTGTCACCCCCCTGTAGGCATTTGAGTTTGTGGTTTTTATACCTCTACTCCTCTACCTTTTATCCTTATTTATTATTAAGGAATAGAGGGCAAACAGTTTAACCTTTTGGCTAGTGACAGACCCAGGTCCTTTTCCAGTGGTCGGCAAACTGCGGCTCGGCAAACTGTGGCTCATGAGCCACATGCGGCTCTTTGGCCCCTTGAGTGTGGCTCTTCCACAAAATACCAACTTCTGCGCATGGGCCACGAAGTTTCCATCGCACTAGACGTGAGCACCCGCACGTGGTATTTTGTGGAAGAGCCACACTCAAGGGCCCAAAGAGCCGCATGTGGCTTGTGAGCCGCAGTTTGCCAACCACGGCTAGACAAACACTTGTTACCCCAACGCATGCCTCTCTTGGTATGTGGTCCTCTGCTGCCCCCAAGAGCCTCTGCTCATTTTACTCACATGCCTTGATGATAGGCTATCCAAGCCATTAAGATTCCTTGTTCTGACGTTAGTGTGTGGAATGCAGTGCGTGGAATATGTCCAGGTATAATTACAAAGTTTCACCTTGTAAGGGGTAATAAATATCTATTCCCCACCTGAAAGTGCTCCTTTCGTGAGATCTTTCGCATAGCACTACCAACACTGTCATGGAATTATACCATCACTGTCTATTTACAGTCCGCACTGAAGAGACAGCACAGTCAGAGCCACATAATCCAGCCTGGGCCCTAGGAAAGGCTTCCCGCAAGAATGATATCACATTACAATGGCAAATTGAAAACCCTGACCATACCAAGTCTTGGGAAGGGTGTGGAGCACCTGGAAAGCTCACTTATTATTTAAATAAATACAAAATGGTAGAGTTTCTTTGGAAAACACTTACTATATAGAAGAACAATTCTACTTCTAGGTATTCAGCCAAGAGAAATGAAAACATATGCTCATATGAACACCTATAAACAACCATTCAGACAACTTTATTTGAAATGGAAAACACAACTCAAATGTCCTATAATAGGTAAATTAAAGCATATTTATATCATGAAATACTAGTCATCAATAAAAAGAAATGTGCTATTGAAACATACAATAACTTAAGTGTATATAAAAGCATTTCACTAAGCGAATGGTGCTATGAACAAAAGCATACATACCATATCAGTCCATTTACTATGACACTCTAAAAATGACATCTAATGTACAGGAAACGGATCCATGGTGACATGGGTCAAGGTGAGCTGGATTGAGTGGGAAGAGACAGAAGGAAACTTTCAAAGGTGATGAACATGTTCTAAATCTTGACTGTGACGGCATTTACACAGGGTTTTATATTTGCCCAAAGCCGACTAATGCATACTTAAAAAGGTGCATTTCATTGTTCAAGTCAATAAAGTTGACTAATATAAACCAATAAATAGATAGATAAATACCTGGTAATTTAAAAGGTCATAACTGACAACTCATAAACTCCACACAATGAAGTTTCTTTGGCTTACCTCTCTGGAGCCCCTTTTAATGGAATTCTAATAGCAAAACACAATAACATATCTCAACAGTATAATGGACAACAAAAATCAATCTTCAAAATTTTTAACAAAGTGTGATACAGAACATTAGGGTCCCTCTATCTAAAAAATATTTAGTTCTGTAGCTCTAATTTGTTCAGAATATTCTTACTTGGTGAACCTTTATACAGATATCATCCTTTCTAATAAAGAACCTATTTGAGTCATCACAGAAGCGAAAACAATAACAAATTAATGTGGCAGAATGAAAAAGAGGCTGCACTAATGATGATTGTTAACACAACCACTAAACAGATGCTCAGCTCTTCCCAGAATCAGCCTCACCATCGACGACATCTTGAGCCTTCCTCTCCTGGCTTTGGACCATCTGTCATTTGGCAGATCAGCCATATTCTGAGACATCTATATTCAACCGCCATCCTCAAACCCTGCGAGTACGCACTAATTCTAGGCAAGACCATGATTGTCTATTTTAACATTTTGTTTTCCTTAGTTTCATTTGAAACCCTATCACACAAGGGGAAATTTCAGTGGCAAATGCAGCCTAATTGCCTCCGGGAAGGTTCCCTTACCTTCTGGAAGCTTTTAGTAGCAATTCAATAGATTTTCAAACCTTGCAGAGAAGAATACCATATAATTTCCTTTAGTCAAGAATGAAAATTTGCTGAGGATTCGGCTAATTCAGAAGCCTCACAGATTTGGAGCATCTGTAAAACTTTTCTTCTTAGCTACATTTCCATCTCAGTCCTGAATATAAAATTTTAATTAATTATGGTTACATTCAGTTATCATTCTCCTGCTTTCTAAATTTTATATTTCATTTATGAGAAATGGAAACAGGCCAGACCGGTATTGCTCAGTGGTTGAGTGGTGATCTGTGCACGGAGAAGTTACCAGTTCAATTCCTGGTCAGGGCACACGCCTGGGCTGTGGGCTCATTCTCCAGCAGGGGGCGTGGAGGAGGCAGCCAATCGATGTTGATGTTTCTCTCTCATGGCTGTTTTATCTCTCTCTCCCTTTTCATTCCTCTCTCTCTAAAAATCAATAAAAGCATATTTTAAATTTAAAAAAAATAAATGGAAACAAAATTCTCTTTCTTGATCTTTGAAATAGCCCAGTTACTAGTACCTAGTTAATTTCCAAATCCATTTTCTCAGTTGAGTAGGGGAAGAAAACAAAATGGAACCAGCTTGCTGAGCTAAATAGAAAAAGTTCAGAACTGAAATGAAGAGCTAAATTATCATTTCCAATACATCAGATCAACAAGTTCCTGGACAGCCTAGGGAAATTCTACACTCTAAACTTTTCTACTAAATTCCCACTGCATATGGCATCTAAGGTGAGGTGAGAAACATGGGGGCAATGTTTTATGTTCTTATATGGCTATTTCTGGGGGTCCATTTTGTTGAAAGCACGTATATCAAGTTATTATTCTCTTGACAAGCTATCTCATTTTTACCCAGAGCAGTCAAAATACTTGATTTTAAAAATAAATTGAAAAGAGCTCTTTCATGTGATAAAACCAACTTAGTCTTAATTTAGAGATGAAAACAAACCCTATTGCCTGTGACTCACTGTTTACTGTTCTACTTGACCACGTTTTTACTTTCAGGAGACAAAGTTACTCTCTGCACAAACGCAAACGTCGAAGTTCTCAAACCGGGAAAATTACCTTCTTTCTTCTCCTGTGTCTATCCCCTCCCTTTTTCAGTTTAGAGCACTGTTTATCCTTCTGCCTAAGAATCAGTGCATAGAACTATCCTAAGGGACAGAGTTGTGCTGTACAAAGAATCACATAAGAGGCAGGGGCTGGTGCTCCCATCACTAGAGACCAGCCTCAGCTTTGATTTATTCGCAGCTCCTGGCATGCTAACACTCACACAGTTAGTAAACAAAACAGCTAGCCAACGATCAAGACCATTCACATGTCAGAATGCTCTGCTTACCAAGAAATCACCTACTATATTTGAAAGAACCTTTACACTAAAAACAAACATGGCAGAATCAAACAGAATCAAAGGCAGCGTATGTTTTAACTACACTTCCTCTGGAGAAAAACACTGTTCTCACTAAGCATGCAAACAGATTCATATTACTGCAAGCACTTGGCAGAACAGTAGTGGTAGGTACTGTAGGCCTCACCATCAGAAAAACAGAAAGGCTAGCATAGCCTAACCCTGCTACATCCTGCTGTCCTTCTCTTGGCCTTTCCTCTTCTAAAGACCAAGTCAGGGAAAGTCAAAAGAAGGATATTTTTCTTGACTGATGGAAATAGAAGATTTGCAGAATATGCAGTTGAAGAATATGCAGTTTCACACATTGCCCTAAAATCTATTTTTGGAGTTCTTTTATTAAGTAAGACAACTCTCTATTTCAGTTTTCCATATTGCCACTATTAAACACAAACACCAAACATGTATCCACAGTTTTCAGGGAACCTCAGATGTCCAGAGCATGCATGCTGTTTAATTCACATCCATGTGCAAACATGTATTTGGCCTCTCAAGGTGTGTCCACTTTAGAAAACAGTTATGATAAGTTCTATTTACCTGTGAGTTTCTGGCCCTGCTTCATTGCAAACCTCACAAATGAGGGACAGAGGACTCCTACCTTGCTTACTGCCCATGATAAATACTAAATATTTATAATAAAACTGGAGAATCCCTGGCCCTGATGTTGGCAACCAAACCAATTTAAAAAAAAAAAAAACTTGGCTGACTAATTCTACAGTACAGCGTTGGCTTCTGGTGCCAATTTCAACACATAAGGATCAATGCCCTAAGAGAAATGTCACACTAAAATTAGTGCAATCATTCTCTTTAATAAGATACCCTTATTTCCTGTATGACTAAGTTTTAGGGAACAAAATTTTCTAAAGAGCCCAAAATTAGTCAGAATCAAATGATAAGTATCACAGACAAAAAGCTACAGGGTACATTTTTCTATAGCTGTGTGTGTGTGTGTGTGTGTGTGTGTGTGTGTGATCCATGCAGTTTTGTACCTGTTTTTCTAACCTATAACTAAGAGAACAAAAACTAAATAGATTTTTCAAGGAATAATTATAACTGGTAGCACCATTGTCTTCTCTGAGTAGAAAAAAAAAAACAGGGGACAAAATTCCAAAGCCATTTCTTGTACTATAATTGCTTTCTGTTTAAGGTTTTTATTGTTGTATGGTCTTATTAAGTACAAAGAAAAGACAGAAGATGAAAATCTCAATCCATGACATTTTTAAATGTGTTATAGTAAAGGAAAAATACCTCTCTCCTCATTTTTCTGCTCCCACACACGATTCAGTTCTCTAGTCCCCACCCTGTTCCAACTCAGAAGGACCCTCCCTGATTCCTGTCCAAATACCCACAGCTTATTCCCTAAAAAACCCACTTCATCATTCAACCTGACTTCTTCCATTCTATCTGCCCTACATTTGCAGGTCCTCTACTAGGAAATGCTTTTCCAACTGTTCAGAGTTTTTAATCCACATTTGAAAAGAAGCAGCCTCTTTGCATCCCTTAGTCCATGGAGAGTCACAGCTTGCCCATGCGCTTAGCAGTACCTGGATTTACATGGATTCAGAAGTGCCCTAGCAGTAGCATCTTTTTCCAGACAGGACAATTACCCATCATTTTCCTCTAACGCTCACAGAGAGAGGAGACCACCCACCCAAACCAGTGCCACCCGCCCTCTCGCTCTCCCTCTGGTTCTGTCAGCCCCCACACAGCTGTTTCACAGCTGCCGCACTCTGACTCACTCTCATTTCCACGAGCCCCAACTGCTTGCCTTTCTCCTTCCCTTTTATCGGTATTAGAAGAAGCACAGGGCTGTGAGCAGAGCCCCCTTCGTGTTGCTGTGTAGATCAGACACATACGGAAACACCTGTTTGGCTAGGGCACAGCAAAGCCTTAAATAGTAGTGTTGCCTAAAAGACATCACCAAGTTCAGCTAAAGAATTATTACAATTAATATGACAAGGCAGCTTTCACACAGCCAATCAAACCACAAGACACCACCGCACAAATCCACCTGCCTGCATTTTGCGTATATGAAAAGGGCTGTTACTTAGAGAGCTGTAGAAGGCAAGCACTTGTATATAACAAATGGCCAGGTAAGTCCATGTTCTCACAACAGGGCACCATGGAGAAAACCACAGTCCTTGGACATGACAACTCTCTAAAGCAGGTAAAATGCCTTTTGAAAATCTGCCTTTGAGAATTCAGGTTGTTTTCATAAATTTCTCCCCTCCCAATCTATTCTGTACTTGTTCATAAAAGTGAATATCCATACTAGATGTCTATATTTTTTTATTTGTGAAGAAAATATCTCTTGATATGGTGATTGTCTACTTTGTCAGTTCAGAACAGATCATTAACCATTTTCTTAACTATCTTTCTTAAAGGGAACATTAATGGTCCCTGTTTATTTTTCATGTTTTTTTAAAGGAAACCCTATTCTCTACTTATATAATACCAACACAATCTACCTTTATATAACACACTTTGTTTGTTTAGGTACTTCACAAATATTTTGAAAAGCTTTTAGCCCTCCATCTGTTTTCACGTCCAAGGCCGAGTGCAGTGCTGCCTAGAACAATAAAGCCCATTTCTCTGTCCTGTAAATGTGCCCATTTTTCAGCCAGCGTGGCATAGAGGCAAGGGCTAATGGCCAATCTGCAGCAATGGCATTTTGTCATGCCGAGAGTTAGCCGCAGGCAGCTCTTTGCCCAGATCAGCTCAGCGCACACTGCCATGCACTCTTCCCAAGTGTAATCACCTTTTCTAAATGTCACGGTGCCTGACATGTGGTCGGACAGGCAGGATTCCACCAGCTGGACTCCCTAGACCCGTTCACAACACCAGTCCACTTTCTGTGAGGCTGGGTCATGTCACCTGGACAGTGTTAGCCTTCAGGTGGTGCACAAGCTGAATCCCACCCCCTCATCCATCGGACACATTCACATTCCTGCGGCCCAAGCATCCCCTCCAGGGCATGGCTTTGCTGATGCCAAACAACTCTGTTTATCTTTCCCCTTTCAACACAGCCAGCAGAGTTTGTACTTACTTCCTTACTTTCTTCTACTAAAGCTCTGATTAAACTGGACCATGGTAATTTTTTTATGGCCATCCTTCCCCCCACCCCTGACTTATCCTTAGATTTCTTCTTAGGCTCTAATCTCATTGCTCCTCAGACAGCCCTACGTGAAGGCTCCAAGTTGTTTCCTCTGTTATGTGCTCCCATTCTGTTCTCTTCCTTTATAGAAAATCACATTTGTCAGCCATTTTTGTTCCTGTGACTGCAGGAACCTGGACAGCCTTGTTTACAATTCCTCCCCAAAGCCTGGGAAGGTGCCTGGAATCTGCCAGTTCTCAACTGTTTGAAAATACCAGGTGAATACCTGAATGCATGGTAGCTTCTGGACCTATAGCTTTTCTTTAATCCTCACCGAGGATATGTTTTTGATTTTTAGAGAGAGATGAGAGGAGAGAGAAACATCAATGTGAAAGAGAAATATTGATCGGTTGCCTCCTGTACGTGCCCGGACTAGGGATTGAAACTGCAACCCACGTATGGGCCCTGATTAGGAATCAAACCCACAACCTTTTGGTGTACAGGATGATGCTCCAACCAACTAAGCTACCTGGTCAGGGCTGTACCTATAGCTTATTCAAGTGTGTATGCCCAGTTTATCCAAGTCAGTGAGCAATAATTATTTGAATCAATGATAACTCAGTAAATTGTGTTATCCGTTTATACTCTACAAATATAGTCAAATTGTAAAGAACTTGTATAACCTAATTTCCCAAAACTTATAAGGATCACAGACATGGGAGAGTAGACTAAAGCATTGGGAATTGAGATTTTTAAGTATAACTTATTTTTAACTAGTAGTATCTTGAAAATATCGTACTCTGCCATGAAAAATTGCTCTGATGTATGTCCAGCAGCTAAACAAAAGCCCATACATATTCATACATGTTCATTATTAAGTATGGAAAAATTAAATCATAGGTTATTCAGAGTAATTCAAGCCTTCACTTTAGTTTTGCTTCCAGTATTGCTTTCTACTTATACTTGCATTTTTAAAAATAATAATCAATTAGTCATAGTCAACATTTATGTGCAGAGACCATATGAGGCAGTATGGAGAAATGCAAAAGAAACAGCAGGGAGACAGATGGCTCCATGTAATATACATAATAAAATGTCCTGCTCTGCTCTGCCTTACTTGGGCATTAAGCATTCAATCTGTAATGCTTTATATGCTTTTGCATAGGTGTAGGGTTTTTTTCCTCTGATTGGACCTGAAGTTCCTTGGCAACAAATACCTTGACTTTTAGTTAACTCCTTTTTATCACCATCTGTCCTTCGTTCTTATCGTATCACATCATACATTCATTTTTCAAATATTTACTGAGTGTCTGCTCTGTGTCAGTTACTCGGCTAGACCCAGGATATACAGCAGAGAAAAAAGATAAAGTCCTGGCTGTACTGGAGCAATACTGAATGTGTATGTGGGAGGACGGGTGGAGCAAAGATTAAACAGGTAGCCAAATAAATATAAAAATGTAGTTGGAAAGGGTGCTATTAAAAACACAACAAATTAAGGGGTCAGAAACTGATAAGGTTATTTAAGATGAAATGGTAAGGAACATTTAAGCAAAAATATGAATACATTGAGGAAAGCATTAAAATATCTGAGAAGAATGTTTCAGGCAGAGAGAACCAAAGGACAAAGGCTCTGAGGTGGTAAGGAGCCCAGTGAGTTCCCAGAACATCAGAAAAGAGTTGGAGCTGGAGCTAGAGCTAAGGGAGTGACAGAGGCAGCGAGGTATAAGATGGGTTAGAAAGGGCCAGATCATGTAAGGGCAACACAGTCACTGGTAAGAAGCTTAGATTTTATACTCACAGAATAAGAAGCTTATGGAACGTTTTGAGCAAGAAAGTAACAATCTGATTTGTCAGAAGATAATTCTGGCTGCTCTGGAGCAAATGGGCTAGTGAGTTACAAAAATGGGGGCTGTGAGACCAGTTGCCGGACCAGGTAGTCCCCTGAAGTGGAGAGAAGTGGTCAGAATTGAACCTATTTTGCAAGTAGAGCCAGCAGATGTGACTTGCTAATAGTTTGCATGAGAGTTGTGAGGACATAAGAAGAATTAAGGACGACTTCTGGGTTATGGGTCTGTAAAGGGGTGAATGGTGATACAGTTATGAGATGTGGAAGACTGGGGAGAAGCCTGACATGGAGCTCCTAAGAACAGATGCTTCATAAATGGTAATTTGGTAACTGAAAAACAGAAAAGTACAAATTAATACCATTGCAAGCTGTTTATATAAGCGATAATAAGTACATAGCCTCAAATTCCAAATCTGTAGCATTTTAGAAAGAAGCAATAGTAATCATAGCAAGAACTAGGAGAAAATAACATCCTGAGAAAAAAATCACATTTAGAAAGTATAACTGAAAATTGTTTCAGACAACCATAGGAAGTTATCTTCAAATTTCATAAATTCTAACAGCTCTTATATTAATTTAGATTAGTTTGAAGTTCTTTGTTGAATAATCAGCAATAGTTAAGTTCATTTATCTCTCACTTACTTAGCAGAAGACATTTCTGTTTAGTATTAGAAGAATTTCCTACCTCTAGATACTCATGTTTTCAGAGAAGTTAAATCATCAGACAAGCTAAATCATCTTTATTAATTGTCACGATGGCAATCAGTTGAGAACTTTCAACTTGACCTCTATGTAGGACTCCGAACAGATAAAGATTGGTTGCTATGGTATCTTAATAACATAAATATCCATTCCATCAAGCTTTGATTTTGAAATTCATCTCAGAGTTTAATAGTGAAGTACCAGTTCCTTAATTGGTGAGGTTTGATTAATATGTCCTTTCTTACATCCACATGGCCCATTTGCTGTAGGTTAAATTTATTTCATTTTTCAAGTTACTACAGTTTGGGGATTTCTGCTTTCCTCTTGTCTCTCATATAAAGTATCACACCTAGGCAACCTGCACTAATCTATTTTTAGCAATATTCTAGCCGCTTAGATTTAAGACTTTAGACATTTAACAAAGCATTTTTGTGTGTGTATGTTCGAAGAGTAGACACTGGGGCAAGAAGCAGCATTTCATTTGCACACATTTTTTTTTTAGGAAGGGGGAGGGGTTTTTGCTGTTTATTACCTAAGATTTGAAACTTTTGCCACCACACTGCTCAGTAAACCCTAAGGATAGTTTTCAATTGGTCCAAGTTACAATAATCTTGTGAAGATTTACTGCTGAGTTTCATGTTATTGTAAATGAAAAAAATTCTACTCACAGTCCAAATACCAAATGCAACTTCACATGGGGTCAGGAAGCATCAATGTGCCACAGGCTTTTATCATAAATCAAATACGCTGGAACAAACTTGGAGAGCTGACTTCCAAAGTTTCCATGTAATGTACTGTGCCTGTTTCTTTTTTCCTTTTAACACAGAGATGTAAATCATACACTAATCTAAACACTCAGGGACCATATTTTCCTCCCTAGAACAAAACTAAGTTAATGGCAATTCAAAAAGTACTACCATTGGCAGGGAGGGGAGACTCCTTAGAAGATAGGCAGAGGCATACTTATTCCCTGGCCAATTCTTTTTTTTTTATTTTTTTTATTGATTTTTTACAGAGAGGAAGGGAGAGAGATAGATAGTTAGAAACATCGATGGGAGAGAAACATCGATCAGCTGTATTCCCTGGCCAATTCTACGCCACACCTGTTCCCACAAGACTCCTGCCCCACATTGTGCCAAATATTTGCTTTCATCTTATTTCTAGTGGAGGGTTGCTTCCTTTTCTGTAACTACTGTCTGTCCATTTCATGTGTAACTTGTGTAATCATGCACATAGGCTATCAAGAAGCATTAGTTGCATCAGTAAGAAACGTTAAAAGTAATTTTTTTCATTCTTTTCCTATAAAATCAGCATTCCTCTTCTGCTGAGATTATCTCACCCTTTGAAGACTGTCTATTTAATATTCTCTTTTCAAAATATGTCCAACTTATGGCATGTCTCTTTAGCCCTGTTTTAAAAAAAAAGAATCCAAAGCTGCCATGAAACATTGATTACTGTGTTCACCACATGGTGCTATACAAGTGAGGAGCCCTTGACCTTGACATTGAATTCTGAGTTAGATAACAAATGCAAGTAAATAAGCAAATAAAATGTAGGTAAAAAGTACTGAACTATAGGAAAACATTTAAATACTAGAGGCCTGGTGCACAAAAATTTGTGCACTTGGGGGGGTCCCTCAGCCCGGCCTGTGCCCTCTCGCAGTCTGGGACTCCTTGGGGGATGACCACCTGCTGGCTTAGGCCTGCTCCCTGGGGGATTTGACCTAAGCTGGCAGTCAGACATCCCTCTGGCAGCCCGGGAGCCTCGGGGGATGTCCACTTGCCAGCGGGGAGCAGACCTAAGCTGCAGTTGGACATTCTTAGCGCTGCTGAAGAGGCGGGAAAGGCTCCCACCACCATCGCTGTGTTGGCAGCCATCAGCATGGCTTGTGGCTAAGCAGAGCTCCCCCTGAGGGAGTGCACTGACCACCAGGGGGCAGCTCCTGCATTGAGCGTCTGACCCCTGGTGGTCAGTGTGTGTCATAGTGTGACAGTCATTCCCTGTCATTCTGCTGTTAGGGTCAATTTGCATATTACCCTTTTATTATATAGGATAGAGGCCTGGTGCATGGGTGGGGGCCGGCTGGTTTGCCCTGAAGGTGTCCCGGATCAGGGTGGGGGTCCCGCTGGGGTTCCTGGCCAGCCTGTTTGAGGGGCTGAGGGTCATTTTCAGACTGGCCACACCCCCTTCAGGGTGGGGGTCCCCGCTGGAGTGCCTGGCCAGCCTGGGTGAGGGGCTGATGACTGTTTGCAGACTGGCCACAGCCCCTTCAGGGTGAGGGTCCCCCCTGGGTGCCTGGCCAGCCTGGGTGAGGGGCTGATGGCTGTTTGCAGGCTGGCCTCAGCCCCCAGCTACCCAAGCTCCCAGTGGAGGCTGGCTGGAAGCAGGTATCTGGGATTTATTTATCTTCTATAATTGAAACTTTGTTGCCTTGAGTGGAGGCCATAGCCGGCCAGGGCAGGCAGGAAGCTTGGCTTCCTCCATCACTGGGGCAACTAAGCCTCCTGCTTGCTCCAGCTCCATGGCTGCTGGCCGCCATCTTGGTTGGGTTAATTTGCATATAGTCACTCTGATTGGCTGGTGGGCATGGCTTGGGGCGTAGCAGAGGTGCAGTCAATTTTCATGTTTCTCTTTTATTAGATTAGATTTATCTATCTAGAACATATATAAACCAACTAAGTAGCTCCTAGAAATAGAAAGTAAATTCAGTAAGCTGAATAGTTAAACCAAAAGGTTAATATGTTCCCAAAACTAGAAAATGTAAAGCCAAATTTTTCACATAGAATAGTAACAGTAAATGTAAAAGAACTACAGAGGAAATTAACTTCACAATAAAGTAGATCACTTATTTCAAGGAAATTATAAAATTTTACTCAGAAGCATAGGCGCAAAATAAACATGTAAAAAAACAGACAGATTATGAGAGGGAAAGGAATACCTTTAGAGAGATACAAATTCTCCCCCAAATTAAGCTATAGATTTATTTCAATTTCAATAAGAATACCATTTTTTAGTAAATTAATAAAAATTATGTTAAAGTTCCCCAGATATCCAGGAAAAATTATGAAAAATAACAACAATGAGGGAGGACTTGTCCTATCAGATTTTAAAATGCAGTCTAAATTTATCATAAATAAGAAAGGGTGGTACTTTCAAAATAAAAATGAGTAACAAATATGTAAAAATCAGTAAATAAAAATAAAGATGTATTTCAAGTTGACACAGGAAAGATGAACAATTTAATAAATGGAGTGAGCAATGTGTAAAGAAATCAGGTAGATTCCTGCTTCATCCTTAACCTAAAATAAGTTGGAAATAAATAAAAAATTAAAGTTAAGAGTAAAATCATAGGATTGCTATAAGCATATAAAGATAATATTTATATACTTGATATAATAGATTACATAATTATATTTTATATTATATTACATTAAACTATACATGCAAAAATAAAATTATGGCATAAAAGGCAATAATCATAAAAGAAAAGTATATTTGACCTCACTTAAATTTAAACATGAATTAGATACCCATTAAAAATGACAGTGTTGATATATATGCAAGCAAAGATTATGTGCATCGATAGCATGATGTCATTTTGGGAAAAAATCAGTAAATATATGTTGGAATAACATGACTATATTATACAATTACAAAGTTGGATAGTCAGAAACATAATGTGTGTTTTTTTCCTTGAACCCATTTCATTTTCTAATTCTGAATCTCCACCTAGCCAACCTTATATCAGACAATTTAATTTTTGTATTATAATTCTGCACCATCCAGTGATGTAATATTCAACTTAGATTGTGTAAATCAGTTACAATTTGGTTTGCCTATTGTAAATGGGGAGAGGTTCTGAAGAGAAGTGGCAATCTACTTCCTACGCTGTAGTCCACTGCTGTGTCATTACATTCTGTTGTCTCTCAGTCAAGTCCAGTGGGACTCAGGCAGAGTCCACATATGGCTGCAGGCAGCAACCTGGAAAGGTGATATCTCAGAGATGCAGCCATTCTGCTCCTCTCTTCTTCTCTTGCCCTTCCAGCTTGCACTTCAACTGCCCCTCCCAGGTTAGTCATGAAGGTCACATTTAGCCATTGTCATGAGCAACTCCCTGTCCTTTCACTCTTGGATCAGGTAAGATACCTGGAGACCTGGGGCTACTGGAGGACCCTCGCATGTCTAAATGAACTATGTGTCCATTTCCTTTGCTTTACCAATGCAGGATGGTGTGAGGCACATCTACTTAACTGTCATTTTTAAACTTCAACCAGAAGACAGTGCATCCATCTCCTTTTCTCAGGTATCTGCATATTCCCTGGGGGCTTTTTATGTTTCTGTCCTGCTTTTCCATTTGGCATTGAGCACAAGAGGTGGAGGGGGGCGGGGACTGCCCCAAGCTAGTTTCCCCTCTCTCTTCTTCATCTAAAACTCTATTACACTTTCTCTACACTCAAGGGTTCAAAGGCCTTTATTATGAGAAGGAGAGTGAAAAAGGACTTCTCAGCTCTTTACATCAACTGACATGCTTGGTCTCAGAAGCCCCTTCCTATTCCATAAGAACTCATGACCCAGACAGTATACAGCCAGGAGGAACAGAAGAGATTAGTAAATGTTGTTTGATATTGAAAGTTGTTATAATACATTATGATTTCAAATTTCATGCTTCTACACATATATCTATATAATAAAAGCCTAAGTGACCAAAATGACTGGTCGCTATGATGCATACTGACCACCAGGGGGTAGACGTTTAACGCAAGAGCTGCCCCCTGGTGCTCAGTGCACTCCCATAGGGGGAGTGCTGCTCAGCCAGAAGCCAGGCTCACGGCTGGTGAGCACAGTGGCTGTGGCAGAGGCCTCTCCCACCTCTGCAGCATTGCTAAGGAGCAGCGAGCAGGCGGGTGGTAAGAAGAGAGCATCCCCCAAGGGGTCTTGGACTGTGAGAGGGTGCAGGCCAGGCTGAGGTACACCCCCTCCCCCATGCACGAATTTCATGCACTGGGCCTCTAGTTTGTAAACTAGTATATACACAACATATTGCCAGCTATTGGACTCTGGTTTAGCAACCTCTGTACCTGAGTTCTGGCTAAGACAGAATTTAGAGACAAGACTCAAATACAAGCAAAAGTTTATTTAGAAAGTAACAGAGGTAGAAGTGAGCCTTGGAAAAAGTGAGCCAACTGGGCTGCGTGGGCTCAGGAAACAGGTTACAGAGGCAAAAGGGCCCTTGAAGCTTAGGAAAAATAAAGGCAGATAGAGAGAAAGGACTTCCTCGGGTAAAAAAGGGGGTGGGAAAGGCACAGGCTCAAGACAGAGAGAGAGCACACTGAGTCCTTTGTATTGAGGGTTTTTATCTGGAGATCTCAGGGAAGAAACTTAATAAAATACTCATCAGCTTTCCAGGTGTGTCCCCTCGGGGTTGTGCTCTCCACTGATTGTGTGTGTGTGTGTGTGGGGGGGGGTGGAGTCGTCACTAGTCATCATAGTTGGTCCTCATGTCAGCCAAGGCATCACCCCGCCTGGCCTTACTGCTTTTCTGGCCCTGGAGCTGAAACACAACTGAGGCCTAGATATGATCTCTAGTTTGACCAATTTGCCAGAACATCATTGTCCTGAGGGCTTAATGCTTAAGGGAGTGGTCATGCAAGGGCTTGTTCCTCCTCTAAGGCAGTCTAACATCTGACTAGCAACATGCCAGGGAAGGAAGGGTCACCCTGGGGCTTTCCTTACAATTGTCTGTTGTTAGGCACCCAGGGCTTTCCACACTGGTGACCTTCGCATGTCTAACTGCCTACTATATCAGATGCAGTTATAGATATAGACATTAGAGAAATTATGATGATAGCTAGATAGATAGAAATTAGCTTGCAGCCGATATATAAATAATTATTAATAATGGTTGAGAAGTATTTCACAATTTTCCAGCACACATTGCATTCATAGATATACATTAAAAACATTTTTAAATGTGATTTTTCTAAATTCACAGCTGTCCAACCAATCTTCTAATTCACCTGTATAACAATTTATGTTTCAAAAGTTATTGAGACAACTACTGAATCATGTAGGCTCACCACATTTATAAGTGTGGCTCAAGCCTGGATTTGAAAAAAAATCTTTTTAGGAGAACAACAGACTACATCAGAATTAGTACAATTATGTGTTTCATTAGGCAAAGTCAAAAGAATCCGTAAAGTAAAATCCTACTTTACTCTTCCCGATATTAAAGCCAGTGGACAGTTAAGCAGGGTTGTCAGGTATTATCTTTCTAACTCCCACCATGTGCTACAATCAAAACCTCTTCAGATCATTGTGATATATGGTAGCATAAAATATGCATATTTTTTCAATATAAACTAAATTTTATTTCTTTATAAATGCTTATCAATTCAGAATAGTACTAGGGACATCTTTTCTTTTAAAAGTCTACTAATTATAGATCTTATTTTCCCCAACAATAAGAAAAAAATATGATTAACTTACCATATTAACCACAAACCCAAAGCTACAAATATAAAGGCATCTATATTAAGTGAATGGTAACATTGAGATAAGCTAATCATAACTCAGAAATCTCGAGACCTACCGTGGATTGCTGATTTAGCACGGGGATAACTTTCCTGTCATGTTTCAAGAATCATCATATTTTATAATTGAATAATTTGATTTCTTTACCAGGATTGCATCTTGGAATAAGCAGTGATGTCAGAAATTGGTTCAATCTCTTACAATTTCAAACCTCTAACCTTAAGTCTCCCATGGGACATTAGTTAAAAGAAAAAGGGGGAAGCCAGAAACAGCACAACATTCTGACTTTCAGAAACTTCAAGTTTACAAGTGATGGAGAAAATTCTAGATAAAGAAGTTGAGGTCAGGAATAGAGTACAGATGCAAGGAAGTCACTCAGAACCCAAGTCTCCTGCAGAGCCAGACCTCAAGATATTCAAGAAGAATTAAGGCTTCCCTCCTGCAACCCCAATCCACTCTGCCCTGATCCCACTGCCAGAATGTAAGCAGAAAACTTAATGTGACTTGGTTACACATTTATTCTTCGCCCTCTGTGATATAATTTCTTACGGCTTCTACAGCCTCAAGGGGCATATTATGGAGTATGTTTCAGTTACATTCCATTAGTCTAATAACAGGGCAAATCTTGTGTGTGTTTTAATTTTAATAATCCCTATGTCCATATAGCATTTTAGCAAAGCACCTTAAAATATATTGTTAGTTCCATGTGATCCTCACAACAATTTAGGCCAAGTATCAGAGTTCAATATAATAAATAAAAACACTTTAAGTTGTGTTAAGAGAAATGAGTTCAATACAAGACATTAGATGCTTGCAAAATGATTACAAGTCTGGAAGGAGCCGGCTCCGGGCTGGGCCTCCAGGAATGACCCTGAACACCAAATGCCATAACACCAGGAGGGCAACTGATTCTGTTAGAGTCAGAAAGTAAGAATCAAAAGCCACCACTGGAGCTGTTCAGTAGAGAACATTCCGCTAGGCCTGTGACCTGAGCGTGGGAAAGCATCTGTTCCTGTCACCTTAGCTGCCAGCTAGAACTGGATGCTGGAACACTGCTGGAGAAACCCACATCTTTGCAACCTGTTTTCTGAGAGAAAGAGAAAAAAAACACAAAGCTGCAGGGAGATGGCTTCCACTGATGTTGTTGTCACAACCTGGTTATTATTTAAAAGGAAAGGAGAAAAGGGAAGACTATATATAGACATGCTATTTATACAGCTTTGCCAAAAGCTGCATTTAATTCTAAGTTCCCCACTAATTGATGGGGGAAGGGACTGGACAAAGGCAGTTCAAGCACATTCCCAGTAAAGTCTGAATGACATGGGAAGGTGCCTACCTGTATGCCAGTCATAGTAGTGGCCAGGATGGGCATGGTCACTGCAAGCATGAAAAAACTAAATATTTAAACTTGCAAACAGAGGAAGTTCCTCTCTCTCTCTCTCTCTCTCTCTCTCTCACACACACACACACACACACACACACACACACACACACACACACAGGCTGGGCTTTCCTGGGACTCCTGCTGCAGCGGGAGACCCTCCCTTGTGCCCAGGTGCCTCATGGCCATGTAGGGCTCCACACATGGACTTTAATTGGTTTGGATTGGATGCTGAACCACACCGGCTGCAACATAGAATGGAAACCTTGGACACGTGGCCCTCTTTCTGGCTCTGCTGAAACCCCAGCTGCACCCTTTCCAGGACTGGCTTAAGGGGCAGGAGACTCTGGAACCTGAGAAATGTAACTCCACGCCAATAAAACATTCTTTGCACATCCTCCTGTGCAAGTCTTAGAAAATTCATTTTCTGAAGATATCACAAGGACTTCATTCCCACTTGTGTCTGCGAAATCTGGCCCATTAATTCCTCCTGCATCACCACGCTACTTCCATTTTACAAATCTTGAATAAATACTTCTAAATGATAGGATCTACTTTGCTTCCAAACATTAGCTGCAAGGGAACCTGGGAAACATGGATTTTTTTTTTTTAGCTTTTCAGCCCTTGCAGGACAAGACAGGGTTAGAAATGGATGCTGAGGCCTGGCCAACACAGTTCAGTGATTGAGTGTCAATATATGAACTAGGAGGTCATGGTTTGATTCCCGATCAGGGCACATGCCCAGGTTATGAGCTCCCCAGTTTGTGCAGGAGGCAGCCAATCAATGATTCTCTCTCATCATTGATGTTTCTATCTTTCTCCCTCTCCCTCTCTGAAATCAATAAGAATATATTAAAAAAAGAAAGAAAGAAATGGATGCTGAGCACAGACAACCATAGGCACCACAGGCAGGGGCTGGTACTTTGACTTCACAAAAGAGGAAATGAAATTCAGAAAAATTAAGTGATTTGTACACTGCTTCAATGTTAAATAAATTGAATCACCAGGGATAGAACCTAGGAGTTTCTAGACCACATCCAGTGTACTTTCCATTTTACCATTCTATACTGATGATAAGGATTATTAAAGTAGAAAATAAATAAGTGTTCATACTCCATAAGGGGAACTAACATTTCCTGACATTTATTTGCCCATCTATCAGGACATTATTATGTTTCAAAGAGGTCAACTTAGGAAGGATATCTAGATACAGAGCACTCTTCTCAATGGATGTCAGGCAGTTTGATATAGTTTAGGGTGAAGCAAGCTTGCAAATTGTGAGCTCTTGTCTTCCTTCAAAATTTCAAAAATTACTAAAAACCTAGAGACAGAAAAGGGCATCTAAAAAGACAGGATTCATGTTTATTATTTTTATTCCACAATAAAATTAAAAGCATATTTACAAAGACATGTAAAATTTCAAAGAGTAAAAGAAAAACATATTTATGATATCTGAATTAAACTCAGAATTGCTATTTGAGCCAAAGATAATATAAATGTAAGTCAAATAAACACTGGTGAAATTATCTCTTAAAGAGATACTAGCCTTAAAGATGTAACTATAAAGCTACATGATGTAATTTGACTCTCTTATCAATTTTCATCTCCTTTTTAGCGATTGGTTCTTTTTTAAAAAGGAATTATTTTTTATATCTTCACTTGTAGATCTTAATTTAATCAAATGTGAAATTTTAGGTGCATTTTTAGCAGACCCAAACTCATCTCAAATTCACTAGTAGACATAAAGAAAATGGTTTTGGTGTCACTTTACAAATCTTCCAGGTAGCATTCAGTGCTCATTTTTGTGACTACCTCTTTAAAGGGAAGCACTTTGGAAGAGGTCTCCTGAGAGCACTTATAATAAATCTTTCCTGCTTTCTTTTAAGCAGGAAAGAAAAATCTACTTAAGACAATGCTTTAAGGCAAAATGTTACCTGACTTCAGATTCAAACTTTTCACTTATTAGGGAAGAAGTGAAACTCCTCAGGGGGTGCTGAATCAGTCTATTTTGAGAAGTAGAAATGGGGAAGCTACTCTAGGTAAATGGTGTCTAATGGTGGCAAGAGACAAGTCCCTGCTCTGCCAACATACTGTCTCCTGGAAGTACCACCACTCTATTCCTCGGGGAAGGTATATCAATTCTTCACTGAGAAATAAAAGATGGTGAAGAATAAAAGATGATGAAGAAATAAAAGATGATGGTTTTAGTTATTGACTCCCTACTATATGCCAGCCATGTTAGATACTTTACATATAGGGTGTCCCCAAAAAGTATACACACGCTTTGAATTATTACAAAGGCAGTGTTTATTAAATGCATTTCATTTTCAAAATGGAGCTATCAGCCGTTAAAGTATATACACATAATTTGGGACACCCTGTGTATTATCGCCCTTAATCTTCAAAACATTACTATAAGCATTAATAATCAGATTACAGAAAGAAAACCAAGGCTCCGAGGGGCTAAAGAGTGTGCCCAATGTCGCACAGCTAGTAAGCACAGGAAGCAAGATTCAAACCCTGGTCAGTGGGCTTTAAAGTTTTGTTGCCGACCCTGATAGGACAGCAACGAGAAATCCAGTAACTCAAGTAAAGGCTACTTTCTATTTAAAGGAGTTGCTCAAATAGAGATCGTCTGAGGCAAGCAATGCAGATTGACACAATGACCAAAAACCTACCCTGTGTGAAACTGCAACACCACAGAAAAAGCTTTGCAATTTTACCTGAATGTCTATGGCAATCAATGTAAAGGTTGTTCAAGTTCAGCAAACTTGCCTCTAGCAAAACACAGATAAATTTGTTCTACTTATGGGAATGGAAGGAGAGTAGAGATTCTTTTTTTTTCTTCTCATTTGCACATCTCCCCTGTGTTTGAATGTTCACCTTCACAGAGTTAAGAGATGCATCAGAGAAAGGGATGTGCCGCTCTGAATAAACAAGTCATTCTTGACATGACAATCAACACCCCTTCCGCTCATCTATGTACCATTTTTTTTCTTAAGAAAAGATTGTTACTGATACAGGAGCTCATTTCTAGTTATTTCTTGTGCCCAAGGGATTTAGTCATTATACTTTTTTTATGACTATTCGGATAAAAATTCATTTTCCAGTTATAAAGGAGTCAAAAGCCAATGAATCTATTTCAGTTTGTTGTTTCTGCTGTTTATGGGGAAGGTGACTATTTTTGACTAGTCAAGTTCTTAAACTTTTATGTAATTGCATATTTTTTCCTTTCTAGCACTATTTCTTCCACCAAATGTCTGCAACTTATTGTAACTCAGTCATTCAAAATCAGATGTGAAGTCAGAAGCATTGTAACTAAATTGTGTGGGAAGAAATACCCAGGGCTGTGATTATTCTTCAAGAAACATTTAGCTTTTCTGATGCCACATCACATTATAATTTCATTTTGCTTCATAGTAATGCTCACCTTAATTTTCTTTGACTTCACTACTCTAACAGGTTACCTTGGTTCCGACGCAGAAGCACTAAGCAACAAGCTTTCTGGAAGCTTTCAGATGTCAGGACTCTGTACAATCACCTTAACCAAGGATTCTTAAGGACATTGGAACAGTTTCTGCCTTATCTTCTGCTTTGCCTGGGGACCATGGAGTCCCAGAGAAATGAATTTCTGACATACTGAGATGGATATGCTAGGGAAAGGGGTTGTTAGGGTGACATAATGAGACTGAAAAAAAAATGTATTCTCTACCTAGAGCAATACTAAAAGGGAGTTGTTTTTCTGAATACAGTAGGAGACTATCCTTGAAGTCACAACTATTGCATAGTCAGCTCCTACCATCACCACTACCACCACCATCTCCACCCCTGCACCACCATGCTAATTATTCCCCATTTGCTGTTTTCCATTCTCCCTAGACCTAGATCCATTCTCTGCTGTGTTCTATGTGTGCCAGAAAGGCTGATTCTTGCAAACTACATTGCCTGGGCCAATGGGAAATCCAGTAGGAAATTAGAAAGAGAAAACCCCCGTCAGTGTGGCACAGTGGTTGAGCATCGACCTATGAATCAGAAGATTCAAGGTTTGATTCCAAGTCAGGTCACATGCCCGGGTTGCGGGCTTGATCCCCAGTGTAGGGCATGCAGGAAGGAGGCAGCTGATCGGTATTTCTCTCTCTGTGTCCCTCTCCCTTCCTCTCTGAAATCAATTTAGAGAGAGAGAGAGAGAGAGAGAGAGAGAGAGAAAGAGAGAGAGAGAGAGAGAGAGAGAGAGAGAGAGAGAGAGAGATCAGGGTTATTCTTGGCTTGGTCATTCCTGCTTCAATCTAGTATTCTAACAGTGACTGCTCTCACAGGGCTTTGGGGAATTGCTCTTCCCCTCCAGGTTTAGGGCTGGTAACACCTTCCCATGTTGCTAGTCTGAAGTACCTCAGCTTCTCTTGTTTGTTACCTTACTCAGTGCCACACATCCCTGATGAGTACTTTCATTAAATCCTCCTCAGAATTCCATCAGTGTGCCTTCTGTCTCTTGCTGGGCCCCTGGCTGATACAGTAATTGGTTCCAGGAGTAGCCTCAAAAACAGACCTTCAGACTGAAATTCTAGTATTGATTTCACACATATTACTTTATAACATACAGATGACTTGCTACTCAGGTGGGAGAAGGTGGGAAGATAACCAGTGGAGGGCAAGATTGGGGGAGACTAAGTATCTGTGTCATTTAATTATGATGATGATAAAGATGATAGGCTCCTTCTCAGTCTACTGGGAGCTCACAAAAATAAAAAATAGAAGCTTAGGGCCTTGAATTTTCAACTCAAGATATGATGGAAAACTGAAAGGGTTCTAATCAGCTTTAACCTGATGGCATAGGTTGCAGAGTTGCAATACTGACTAAATCTCTACATTCAGTGGGCTTTGAGAGTTCAGGTAAAATTAGGATTAGCAGTTCACCTCACGTCTCAGGGTCCCACACCTTTGTAACCAGGGTTTTAACTGTAATTTGAGAGGCTTGTAATAATGAGGCAGTGCTTGAAAAAAGTGAAACCCTGAGACTTGAGATGAGGTCCTTAACTTGAACTCTGAAAGCCATCTGAATTTTCTTTGCTTGTTGAAGCAGTCCCTCCAGCCTGTCTGAGAAAACTACTTTCAATGGCTTCATCTGGAGCACTTGCCTAGCAAGGACATTCCCATTCTCCTCAAGGTTAACCATCATTCATTGCTTCCACGGCCAGAAGGAGAGTTTCAGAATATTCTCAAAGATAATATAGATTCTACACCAAAGGGGTGACAGGACATGGCCAGTTTTTATAGTCAGAGAATGGAAGGAAGGGCAAAGATGTGTAGAAATCGATTCTAAAGGAGCTAGGCCAAGGAGATAAAAACATGAGGTTGGCTGAAGATGAATTTATCAATATGGGAAAGCTTGCCTAAGAGTCTACCGTAGATATACTGAGTCTGCTAAAACACTGGGATAGGCTCTAACAGCTTGCTTGAAGCCTAGACTCAACGGTCACCTACAGAAATTAGATAGAAATGCCAGGACTTCTCTGCAACAAACATGAAAGAAATCAAAGGCGAAGCGAATTGGGAATCTGGAGTGGACCTTGTTTGCATAATCTGCTCTTCTCATACCTTCTGGAGGCTTCAGAGGACTCCTTTCTTCCCCATTGTAATAAGAATAGTTAGATCCAGAGACAGAGAAGCATTGATCAGTCCATCAACCTCAGAGGGAAGGCGGGGGGTGGGGGAGGGTGGGGGGAACGGGGAGAGATCAACCAAAGGACTTGTATGCATGCCTATAAGCATAACCAAAGGACACAGACACTAGGGTGGTGAGGGCATGAGCGGGGAGGTGGGGGGACCGTTGGGGGGATAAGGAAACATATGTAACACCTTAATCAATAAAGAAAAAAGAGAATACTTGGGTAGTGAGCACTAGTATCCTAAAAAAGTACCGTGTGGTTGTCCTCTGTAGGCCAGAGATATTAATGAAGTAGTGAGCTCCCTAATCTCAAGGAGAATGGTGAGGCCTTAAAGTGGTAGAGACCAGGTGGTAGAGTTCAGTTTCAGGGATGAGGTTGACACAATCACTGCAATAAGCCACAAAGACAGATGGAACCCTAAGTGTTTTGATCAACATGGTTATGTGGTTGTGGCTAATATTCTTTGTGAGCATTTTAGGAATGAAATACATTGTCAGCCTTCTAAGATATTACTTAGTCTACATTATCAGACAAAGTCTTTCTCTGGTAGGCAATTCCTGAATCAAAGTGCTTTAGTGGGAACTCATGGCCTCAGTACTACCCAGTTCACAAACCCAGAGCCTTTTGAGATAGCTAATTTCTTTTAGGGAGTCGCCATGAAATGTGGACACAAAAACATTCTGTAAATCTTCCTCCGAATTTCCCTCCAGAAGATCCGTGGCCATTACACAGGGTGACAGTGAACAAGGAAAGAGAAATAACTGTATCACCTAAGAGTTATTAATTACTGGCCACAATTTAGCGCTAATCAGCGTGAGCACAAAGTCAGGAAACAAATGGAGTGTTGGCCCATCTCCACCTATCTCAACAGGCTTCTGGTGGTTATTTCTCCTGTTCCTGATTGTATACTTGGAATAATCACACTTTACAACCGGAAACATCCTTATGTTGGTTCTCTGACCCATGCAGTAAACATTATTATGGTGGGAAGAGCCAAATAGAGCCCCTGGAATTTCTCCTGTCAAATAGTAATCAGAAAGCAATACCCTGGAAAAATTGCAGAAATGTGTGTGGCTATCAAAGTTTGAAAGAGGCAGGACAGTCATCCCTGCCCCATCAGTTTGGCTGGAATAAAGGCCAAATGGATGCTTTACTGGTAGAATGGCCCTGAGTTGTTTGGTGCCAACAGCCACAGCGGCTGATCCAGATGTCATGCCCTTACTGGAGCTAACCAACACAGCTGCTGGTTCTTGGAGTGTAGTGATCAATCTAGAAAGCAGTTTGTTTTGTTGGTGGTTTGTTTTGTTGTGTGTGTGTTTTACCTGTTGTGAATTAGTAAAGACAAACAGGAGAAGTCCATCTTTATCTAAATAGTAATAACAGAATTATACTTTAAGTTTCTTACCTCAAAATGACATCAGCTCTCCCTGATCTCTGTCACAATATAATTCAGAAAAATCTCAACCCATATTGAAATCTCAGAAAATATTACTCTGATCCATTAGATTGAGGACATTATACTAATTGGACCTGGTAAGCTAAAGGTCACAGCACCTACCATATATGTCTAGTAAAACCACGTGTGCTACTGATTAGAACACAAACCCCACAAAGTGCAAACATTCTAGTAACCTGTTGGTGTACAGCATGTGTGGATATCCTGTATAAAATGAGCAACAATTAACTGCACCCTGAGCTTCCTACTGTGATGAACGATGCACCACATTTAATGTAAGTCTTTTGTTTTGGAGGAAGTGTATATTCCATTTGGGAACACTGCTGTAACCCATTTCCTAAGTAATCTACAGGATACGCATTTTAATTGTTGCCTAGAGAAAGAAAGGGCCAGGTTGCTGCACTTCAGCCGCATTTACAGCAGTCTGAAAGATGGTCCTATAAGGAAATACTAGGGAATACTCCCACTCAGCTTTCCAGCTGCCCGACAAATTTCATATTTGCTAGTGCACAGTCACATATGTGATTCAAAAAGGAAGGAAGGCAGGAAGGCAGGAAGGCAGGAAGGCAGGAAAGGCAGGAAGGCAGGAAGGAAGGAAGAAAGAAGGAAG